>NC_071353.1:85921958-86238094 GCF_943734655.1 Sabethes cyaneus | reverse complement strand
TCAGCAAATCTAGTTAGTTCGTCTGCTTTGCCAATGAAATGGATATTATCGATAGAACAGCATCTGTGGTGGTGGCAAACTAAAACTCAAAGTAGCGAAGATTGGGTTGAAGAAAAATGCGTCCAAACTAAAGTACCGTGAACCGCTAATATGACGCACACGCTAAAAGCTGGTAACTCGGTCCTAATAACGACTGAGTTTGTTTTGTTCCGAGCATAGATCCGCTATGCTGCCCGTTCTCCCGATACTCGACACTCGACAGTGCCTGAGTCGAGTCGAGTTGTTCGACATGACTTATAGAGCTCATATTCATTCGATTTGCTGTCCTTGTAACGCTGACGTCTTTTGAGTAGATGTCGTTTTTTGTGTATTAATTTAGGCCATTACAAATATTTTAAAAAGTTTTTGTCCCTCCGGTATTGGGCCACTGAAGGGGAGGGGCAAAAAAAATTTTTTTAATCGAGCAAAAAAATATGGATTTTAGCCATTTTTATTTTAAGTTTAAACGTGAAAACCAAATCTATTCTTGCTTTTAATATATACGTTGTTAATTTCCATGCAAATATCTACGAAAAAAGACAAAAACGATAGAAATTTTTTTTGGCCAATTTTCGGAAATTCCGCTAGGGTAGACGCACCATTAGTAGTGGTAGTACCAGTAGTGGTAGAAACTTGAAGTATTCCTTTATTTTTGCAAATTTTGGTACAAGTTTGATAAGTATCGAACTACCAGTAACGGTATTATTTGATAAATATCAAACTTGTACCAAAATCTGCAAAAATAATGGAATAATTCGAGTTTTCACCACTACTGGTACTACCACCACTAATGGTGCGTTTACCCTATTTGAATTTCCATTTCTATTTCATGCTAGAAGCGTTAACTCAACTCGTACATTCATTTTTCAAGCTTTTTAGGCTGTAGAGTCCACAGACAATTGATTTTAGAAAAAAAATTTAACTCATATCCTACAAATTATTTTTTTGCCCCCGATTTTTCAAGGCAATTGTCAAGGGGGGGGGGGGGGGGGTAACAAAAACTTTTAATATGATTTGCAATGGCCGTACTATCATTAGAATATTGCAGACTGGGGCCCCTAATCTCAAAGGCCCGGTGGGCCCTTTGGCTCCCAGTCCGCCCCTGCGGCTACCACGAACCAACTAGACTGTATATAATTTTAAATTAGGTTCCCTTAGGCTTAGGTTTTTAATTTTAATTACTTACTAGTAAGATATTTTAAGCAATTTGCATTCGTTACTAGCTCCTACTTATAATTTGTTCGATGGCTTGCGTATTGCATGACTTGCAATACGGTTTGTTTACATTCGAGTTTAGCCTTTATTATACGTGTTGCAAAGTGCAGCAAAACGCTCATCAACAGAAGTTGTGTTGCAAGGAACCGCGAACTGCGCTCTTGTCACTTCCGACAGGGTTGCCTGCTCGGCGATTACCATCGCAACAACTGTATTCATCTGCACTTTATTCGGCACTACTAACAGACTAACTTCCATCTTCAATCCATCCACTTCTATTTTTTCGGAGCTACGCTCTCGCACTTGTACTTTATTACCGCCAAATCCAACCAATTGCATTGTGCATGGTTCCAGGTTAGTCAAAATTTCTCGGCAACTTTCCTTTATAGTGGTTACCGCCGAACCGCAATCATACAAAGCATCTACACCGTGTACACCAATTTTCAGTGTTTTCACATAAAGCAAAGCCTATGTGCTAATTCCGTTATCGAAATTTGACCTTCTGTTTTTTATACAACAAACTTCGCAACCAGCTGTTAGAATACAGGACAGTGCGGGGTCAGTGCTACGATCCTATGTTTTTCACATAGTTACTCGTTTGGCCAATTTCATGCATCACTTTAGGAAAAGCCTTTTGATTCGGGATCTTGGTACAATTTTTCGTTACATGACCCCTCTCATTGCAACGAAAGCATTCGATATTAGAGGAAGGTCGTGTACTTTTCCTCTCACTGCACATTGCTGCTACATGCCCAATACCACTACAACGATAACACTTGATACTCGATCCAGCATCTCCTTTTATCACTGGTTTGGAAGAAGATCCACGAGAGACATCCATCGTTTTCAGTTGCTTCACTTCGGCCAGCCACTTCAGCTGTTTCAATAGTTCAGGCAAAGTATCGACTGAGCGATTGTTCCATAACGGCCTTCCAGACCAGACACTATATATTTGATCGTGGCCTGATCAGGAAGTTTTCCCTTTCTAGCCAATGCCACGTGGCTATAGAAATACGTCTCCAAGCTTTCTCCCGCCATTTTCTTACGATTCATCATGGTTTGGGGAATGCTCACGATATCTATCGCCGTTGGAAAATCGATTACCAACTTAGCTTTAAATTCACTCTAATTCTTCACCGTAGCACCGGAAAACCAAATTTTGGCTGCTCCCTGCAAATTCACTATGCCACATTGCAGCATCCAGGCATTATCGCCGTTATACAATGCTGCCGCCTTCTCGATGGATTCGATCCATTGTTCGGCAGTCGGCGTCGTAGGCACATCAGGGTCAAACGGTAGCACTATGTCCTTCATATCACGTACGTCGAACCGGCGCACATTTCCCGCCGAACGTGTTTGCAACGTTTTGATCAGCAATCTCATTGGTTCGTTATCCATTATGTCGCTGTTATAACTTGGACTCTGCTTATAGCGCGGATCTCGTGCGTTTAAACGTTCAAATTGCTCACGATCAGATTGGATTATCTCGTTATTAGAATTGCCCCCACTGAACAAGTTTTTCAACAGGCCCAAAGCACCAGCACTATGCTCGCCCGTTTCCGTGTGTCCAACAACTTGTTCGGCTACCTCTCTGGAAATCTCTTCCAACTTTTCGTCGTGATCACTCATCACCTTCCGGCAAACACCAAAAATATTCAATCTACCGCTACGATCGCTAACATGAACTTTTTATTAACATTATTTGAATTTTTGAGTTACCGGTCAATTATGTGTGCAATTTAAAATTCGTATTCACCGAAAAATATCAATTTTAAATTACACACACACTTTTTATTAACCGTCGCGACAATAGCATTACGCGCGCTAAGTATCTATCCTGTCTACAGAATTGTAAACCTAGCAAAGGATAGTGTGATATCGGACTACGTCCTTGAAAACGAAACGAACGATTCTATGATACGAATTCAACTGTCTGTTTAATTAGCTCTCTTTACCTTTTATAATCATTTGAATGAAAACAACTGGTATAAAAATCATTAAGGTAGTTTAACAAATTATAAGCAAAATCTATTTGGCGTTACAATTGTAGAATAGTACTTGAAACCATCGATCTCTCCTCCTGACGTAGCACAAACAGCCCGCCGCTACGGTTGGCAACCACACGAACTCGTTTATCCTCATCCAAAATCTGGCACCCGTTGGCACTGAACAACACGGATAATTTTTTGGAATTTAACATACTTACAGATAACAGGTTACTATCAAGCTTGAGAACCCACAAGACTTTTTCCAGTTTTACATCGACAGCTTCTCTATCGCCGTTAGTGCAACTCAGCATACCGCTTCCGCAACCCTCTGATTTGGTTTTTGACGTAGGACTACGTCTTTGTTTACTATACTGGGACTGGGTAGCACTTTGTAAAAACGAGAAATAGAAGTGTAACGTTTTAATAAAATATTTCAAACGCTAATAGCTACTATACTACTGAACGAAACATAACAGTTAATATGTCGTTGGATAGTTAAAATGTCCAGCAATTTTATAGTAACATACTAACACAGACAAACAGACATAACACTCGTTCTCCATTCTTCGTACCGATTAAACCGTCATTTCAAATTTGTGCTTAGTTGGGAATGTCTCCGTTTTGGTCAAAGTGGCGCTTTTTAACGAAAGAAGGGGAATTCCCCATAAAAAATACTTCCTACTTCGAGGGATACCCATGTTGCTATTTGATATTTGGGAATGTCGATCATAGATGGTGCTAGTGTTCAGGCTAAATGTGAGGTACTATAATTTTTCTTGATTTTTCTTCTAAGAGTTATGTCTGTTTGTCTGTGATACTAATAATAATTTTTTATACGCTAAATAGTGAAAATGTGTGTAAAGATTCAAGGTCGAATTTTTCCATACATTTCCCTTGTTATCGCCTAGCTTCACAGGCACGGACGACAATTAGATACACCAAAGGATTTGGATCCAAATGATAACCTTGAGACCACTTTGTAAGCCACACCCCTTTTCCAATCCAATCGGCAACATCGATGGCTATTGACGGCAACACCGACCCCGAAGACAAGCGGAATCAGAGGGCAATGGCCAACGTGAATCCCACACGATGCACTTGACATTACATTTTGCATTATCCCCATCGCAGACATGCGAAGTTGTTCGATAGCTTGCTCAATCAGTGTCGGACGATCATTTAAGCAGCAGCAACCGATATGGTTTCCTCGGATTACCTACGAATGGCCGAAACACAAATGGCCGAATCATGAATGGCCGAAACACAAATGGCCGAAACACAAATGGCCGAAATAACGAATGGCATAATATATCAAATGGCCGAATCACAAAAGGCCGAATCATGAATGACCGAATCACAAATGGCCGAAACACGGATGGCCGAATGCCATATTCGACCGAAAATATTCATAGCCTTCAACCTGCGCAAACGTTGGGTACATGCTGTCCTTACTCGCTGCCGTTCGTTCGGACTTAACTAAGGGATAATCCCTAATAGACAGTAAACCTAGGAAAATGCATGCACCTAAATAGTAGTGGTTTCTGCGGGGGGGGGGGGGCTGCCCCCCCGCAGTGGCCGGCGCTTCCGACGGCGGGTCACCGGCGCACCCTCGCGGCCTACGGCCGTCTCGCCCTGAATCATCTAGGAAATATTTGCTACTAACACGGTAAATACGTCTCGCACCTTATAATGAAGATGTATTTATAATCAAGAAATATGAGGTAAAAACCAGTATAAAAATTATCTTTCGTAGATATATGCTTACAGGGGTTATCGGGATCGGGACATGTAAAATTTTGATGAAATTCAAACGACCATAACTTTTACAAAAATGAACATTTTTAGATGAAACCAATTGTATTCGACGGGGAAATTTTCCTAGCTTTCTGAAAATATGGTAAATTGGTAATAGTCAGCGGACACCGGAGATATTCCGGATTGTCTGGGGGTATGTCAAAAACTGATTTTTTTTAATCTCCTGTATCTTTTTCTGTCGTGGAAATTTATTAATTTACATATTTTATCCCAAAACTAAATTTCATTTCCAGTCGATTGGTCGAAGAAGAACGGGAATCCGACGAGACACAACCGAGATATGGCCATTTTAGTGAAATCAGTTCTGGAAATGTTGCCAGTAATGTCTTACCTTTATGACCATTTTAAAACATGACCAAAACCATTCCAATATGGATGTCAAACTTCAAAAATTGACGAGGGTTGAAAATCCTGAAGTTTGACACCCATATCGACATGATTTCGAATATTACCTGAAACGACCACTTCCGCCGGGGTACCTACAACCTGCTACAGGGTTGCCATGACACGCTGCGGACCTGGGAATGCTTCCAGTGTCAATGGCTCATAAAACCTTAACGTTTGATGCTCATATTGACATGGTTTGCGTTATGTCCTAAACTGGCCAGAGCAATAGATGTTACTAGTACTGATTTTACGAAAATGCCCGTAACTTGTTTTTTTCTCGTCGGATTTCCGTTGTTTTTTCACCAATCGACTGGAAATGAAATCTAGGTTTGGGATAAAATATGAATATAAATAAATTTCCATGACAAAAAAAGATACAAACGATGAAAAAAATTAGTTTTTGCCATACCCCTAGATAACCCGGAATATCTCCGGCGTTCGCTGACTATTGCGAATCTTGAAATATTTTAGAAAAACTAGAAAGATTTTTACGCGAATGCAATTGGTTTCATCTAAAATTGTCCAATTTTGTGGAAGTTATGGCCGTTTGAATTTCATCAAAATTTTGCCTGTCCCGATCATTTTGTCTAAACCCTGTATATTATAATAGTAATCTTATTCTTACTGTCATAGATTTTCATAAAGAAGTAAATGCAGTAAACTACAAGTTTATTACCCTATTACTAAAGCGGCCGAAATATTTTATTCAATATCCCGCGTGTCCATCTTTGTTGACCGCAAATAGCAAAGCCAACAGTTTTGTCCATTGTTGTTGAACACGGTTTGCTTTCCGCAAGGTAGTTGGTAGTTGTCCTGTGAAATAGAGTGCATCCGGCGATTCATCCGATGTTGCTGGTTTCAACAACGAAGAAAGTGCACCTGTCGTCAAAATTGTGTTGTCGCAGAGAGGAAACTCGGTGATTTCCATTGATGGGATACTATTCAATAAAAACAAGTAGAAGCGGAATGCTTCTTATCCTTTTTTCATTTTACACAAAATATAATAAAACAATTAAATATACGCGGACTAAAACAACATTACTCGACCAACACAGACATATTCATGGCGGTAAAACGGCTGCACCTGCAGGTTTGTTGATAAAGTACTTTTATTTGATGCTTTTATAATGCAATAAAAATTCTCGGCTTTGTCTTTTCTGCCGCAAAATCGGATTCAGGAGGCGTACGACGCGATGGAAGGAACGATGCCTGAAGAATTGGAGAATTTCCTTACATATTTTCGGAATACTTACATTGTAACAGTAAGCTACGCCAAACGGGATCACTAGCTTACTGTACTAGCACAAAACTTCTTGGTAGTCGCAATAACGTTTTCAACAGGCGATAACTCAAACCAAAGTACGATTACCCACTGGTAACCCTCGCTATGCCCGCTAAACGATAGGAGGTCCCTTTGACTACCCTTCAGAACCCCTCCGCTTAAGCGCCAGTACCGACCAATTTCGATATTGCGAATGGGCGTGTTTTGTACCGGCCCGGCTAGTCCTCTCAGGGCACGTCAGGTAAGGATGCCAAATCAAAATCGCAACAACTTCTTAAACAACTACTAGAAAAGGACGATATTGGAACGAAAGGGGTTTTCACTGGTTTTCCAAGCGCTTTTTTAGATGTAATAGCGGTGCTAGAGTTCACACGATTTATTCTCTGCCGTGGAGTACAATTGTCCCTACCTAATCGGAATCTCTTATAGGACTAAAACACTCTGACCTGTTTTCCGTTGGCAGTTTGCGTTTGGGTGTTGTCTCCTTCAGCGACACGGCCGTACGTGCCGTTGTTGAGCCACCGCCTGGCCGGCACCAGGGGGCTGTCCAGTGCGAAACACCGGAATAGAGAACGTGGGAGGACTCCTGTCTACTCCCGAAAAGAACGGATGGGTATGTAAGGCAGTTGACAGTGCGTCGGGTATTCGGAAGGACTCCTGTCGACTTCCGACTTTCCTAGCGGAAAGAAAAAACCTACCGTAGTAACCGCTATTGTAGCTTTGGAACTTTATCTAATGCTATTATGTGGGTTTACCTATTTTAACAGCTTCTGCTGATTAATATCACGGTTTGTTGCGCGTGGTCTTTACAATTATTTGCCCTAGCGATTGAAATTGAAATTTCATTTGATTAGTAACGAGTCTTTTTTTTATATTTTTAAACTCACTTCGCTCTCGGTTTTTCACTATTAACTATTAACTGCTTAGTATTTATCACTTTATAATTATATAATGTTGTAGCACTTTTATATTCTAAAGATTTCCACGTGACTAATATTGACTCAAAGTTTTAGTTATACATGCCTCAACTGACTTAGCGAAAGGTTCACCAGTAATAGACCGATGTTCTACTATCGTTCCTTCTTTGAACCTCAACTTCGGCTCACGCGGCACGAAGTGGCACCTTACGTGTCGTGCTGTGATTGGTTGAATGATACGGCTCTTTCTGGCTTGTTCGGCTATCATTATCGATGTTCTCTGAGTATCTGGAGAATAGTCGGGACACAAACCCCGTCTACGGAAGTGATGATCGAGTGGAATGATTTTACTGCAGTCAAAATTATAGCAAGTTGAAACCGGGGCGCTAGCATCGTTTAAGAGCCTTTAACATTGCTAGTTTCGTTTATAGCTTACAACATAAGTAGGAGGAACCGGAACAACAGGCCATTGTTTCACCCCACTCTGTGGTCAAATTTTAAGCCTGTCATTGACAAGCTACCGCGGAACACAAACATCTTGGAAGCATGGCACCAACGATGGACAATTCGCGCCGAGAAATAGACGGAAAAATCTACTCGAAATGTGTTAATGCTCACAAAATGAGCAGCAAAAATTTTGTTGACGCAGTTGCGCTTTTATTAGGCGCTAAACAAAGGCGTTCGTAAAGCATGTTTTATTTGTTTAATAGTAGTAGTTTGTTTTTTGTTTGATTAAAGTTATTTGTTAACTACTTGTCAATTCATGGTTTTTTATTGAGTAGTTATTTAGGCATTCCGAAAAATTTCGGCCTTTCGTGATTCGGCCATTCGTGATTCGGCCTTTCGTGATTCGGCCTTTCGTGATTCGGTCATTCGTGATTCGGCCTTCTGTGACTGTTATTGAAATACGGCCATTTGGATTTCGGGCATTCGTGATTCGGCCATTTGTGTTTCGACCATTCGGTACCAGCCCGTTTCCTCCACCACCTACACTAGCTTACAAGCAGCAGCGACAGTGCCAGTGACTATAAAATGGTACTCTTGGTTCGCCGTCTGCTCTTTCATCGCACAATCGCACTGACGGACGGTCAGTATTTACCATCGACCCGACCATCGAAACCCAATGGCATTTTGGCGGTAATTTTCGCAAACCAACACTGAAGGCAAATGGAAACGGACCGATTAACGGGCAGCAAATTCAGCAGTAGGCCGTTGTGGTCTTAAACAGTTCTTATAAGTAATTGAAGAATGGAAAGATTTTTCTACACTTTCTAAATGATTAACGTTCCATTCGGATAATTATTTGAGCAGCAGCAGCAGCCGATCTGGTTTCTCCCATACCTACACTAGCTTACAAGTAACAACGGCAGTGCCAGTGACTATAAAATCGCACACTAGGTTCGCCGTCTGCTCATTTACCGCACGATCGCACTGACGGACGGTCAGTATTTTGATAAAACTTCTACTTTACAGTGATTTGGTATTTCCTATCACTCCTGTATTAGCGGGCAACCATCATCCTAGAGTCTAAAGGACCGAATAGCGACATCCATCTATATATTGGCAACAGTAATTATAGTACTGATTTTTAAGAAGTGCTATCAGCTCAAACATAGTTCTTTTCAGGGCCACCAAACAATTTCAAACGGTTTTTTCAAAACCACCATTGATTCAATGAAGAATTAAATCAGAATATTTCGCTCTTCTTTTACAAATAAACACTCAAACAATGATACTCACAAATATTCAAATATGCATATGCTAGAAATGCAGTTTACATTAGTCTTTGATTTAATTATCAGACATAAAGTTATACTTCATCGATTAAAACATGTTATCAATATAATGAGTATTATATGACACAGTCCTACGTCACCCTTTCGTACAACCCTTAGGGCTGTATACCTTGTAGTTTTTCGCCATTAACCAACGTAACCGGTACTTTTTCGGTTTCATCGAGCATATCAAAAAAACTTTTGTCGCATGTCATGTAGTGGGTTGCACCACTATCGATATACCATATCTTGTTTTGTCCGCCGATTACCAAACATCGTGCAGCGTCGTGCTGCCTCCATCGAAGATTCCAAATTTTCACTGTTTTACCTTTGTTATACTATAACAAAGGTTTAAAAATTGGTCGAAAAACACGAAATTGATCCGAGGCCCGGAGGGCCAAGTCACATATACCAATCGATAAGGTTCGACGATTTGAGCAATGCCTGTGTGTGTGTGTGTGTGTGTGTGTGTGTGTGTGTGTGTGTGTGTGTGTGTGTGTGTGTGTGTGTGTGTGTGTGTGTGTGTGTGTGTGTGTGTGTGTGTGTGTGTGTGTGTGTGTGTGTGTGTGTGTGTGTGTGTGTGTGTGTGTGTGTGTGTGTGTGTGTGTGTGTGTGTGTGTGTGTGTGTGTGTGTGTGTGTGTGTGTGTGTGTGTGTGTGTGTGTGTGTGTGTGTGTGTGTGTGTGTGTGTGTGTGTGTGTGTGTGTGTGTGTGTGTGTGTGTGTGTGTGTGTGTGTGTGTGTGTGTGTGTGTGTGTGTGTGTGTGTGTGTGTGTGTGTGTGTGTGTGTGTGTGTGTGTGTGTGTGTGTGTGTGTGTGTGTGTGTGTGTGTGTGTAAGTGCGTGTGTGTGGTGTGTGTGTGTGTATATGTGTGTGTGTGTGTGTGTGTGTATGTGTGTGTGTGTGTATGTGTGTGTGTGTGTGTATGTGTGTGTGTGTGTGTATGTGTGTGTGTATGTGTGTGTGTGTAATGATTTTTTCTATCGCCTGTTTCTCAGAGATGGCTGAACCCAATCGTTCGCTATTACTTTTGTTTGAAAGGTATTATTGTCTAGTACATCACTATTGAGTTGTTTCGTGATACGAAGTTTCGTTTAAAAGTTATAAGCAAAAATGTGAAAAATACGTGACACGGGTTTCTCCGGAACTACATGACCGATTTCAACGATCTTAGTATCAAATGAAAGCCCTTATTAAATCTAAATTGTTCAGGAATTTTTTTATTGAAAACAAACAAGTAGTTTAGAAGTTAGCCTTAAAAAACCTGTTTTGACAAGGTAATAATTATCGCCTGTTTCTTAGAGATGGCCAAACAGATTTATGCGCTATTAGTCTCATTTGAAAGATAATATATCCTAATAGATCACTATTGAATGATTTTTTGATTGGACGTTTAATTTGAAAGTTATGAGCAACCGTATACACCACACCAAAATTAACAATAATTTAGAATGATTTTAACGAAGAAAATTTACCTAATTTCAATTATTTTAATATCAAACGAGAGGTTTTCACACTACGAATATATATGCAAAATTTCATAAGAATTGGTTTTACCTGTCAAAAGATATTAACCCTCGAACACTCGCGCCAACTTTTGTAATACAGTTACTCGCGCGCAAAATAGTCCCAAACCAAAGAAAACGTGTGCAAGGGAGTTTTGACTGGGAAAACATGGTTTTAAGTTTATTAAACCATTGTAAGAGTTTCTTGAAATTGAAAGCTCTATCGTCTGGTAGAATTTAAATTTTGATTAATCCCCCTAAAAGTGAAATAAAAAATTTATTTTTCTTCAGTGTCAATATAACACATTGATGTGTTCTGCAAAGTTATAGAACATATTATTACAAGAAATTTTGTTGAAGACTGTAACCTTTTATCTCTGCAGCGAAGATAGAAAAATCTTATTTGTTGTATATGAATTTGTAAAATCAGTTTTTCTATTTTTGCTCTTTTTGTAATTGTTGTATAACTTTTATATGTACTACAAAATTGTACAAATAATAAAAATACACAACTTTGCTGAAAATAGTATACCTGTATGTTTGCTTGTTTAGGAACTGTAGAACTTTGATTATAAAGAATGCCCCAATTTTGGCTCCGAATTACTCGACTACCAGCAGACGGATACATTTTAAACATTTTACATTTGCTGATAGTTTTGCTGCATACATTTTCCCAACAGTTTAAATTATTAATGCATTGAATAATTATGACATTTTGCGCACAATAAGTTTGTTGAAGAATATACGTTAGTTAAACAACGTTTTGTAACTTTATAACAATATGGCGTTGGAAAACCTACACGTGTTCCGTGAGTAACCGAAGGTTAATAAAAATTGATGAAAATTATACAAGAAAACTCTACTGATGTGATTCAAATAGAATAGCCACAGAGAACAGACATCCAAGCAAAAGGTCCCCACTTGGATAAAACTTATGTCAAATTAGTTGGGAAACTATAGTGATGATGTCGCTGAAGGCGCATAAAATTCTACACTAAACTCACAACAGCTAGCTTCTGGCGCTAGCATAACGCTTATACTGCCGTGAATCGCATATCAGTCCCATATGGAAATTCATCAATCGGAGAAAACAGTGATGAAAGCTGTGATCATGTTTATCAAGATAAGAAAAATATCGCATGACATATCGTTATTAACTTGACTCAAGAATATGTATTACAATGTTTTTAATACTTTGGTAGTACTATACAATAAAATTATAATATTTTTGTATAAAAAAACAACAATGGGACTGATATGCCATTATTTTGCATGACATACTGCAAAATAATTGCATATCAGTCCCGCTATGACCGGTTTCTATTTACGGTGTAACTGTCAAAGTTGATTGTTTCGCTTAAAGTGTTGTTTATTTAAAAGTTTTAATAACTCCTGAAAAATGTCCTCGTTAAGTTTTCGGTACGAAACGCCAAAAACAACGTTGAAATTATGGATATGCTTCCCGACAGTTTTTTTTATAAATGTTTTTAGCGTATCTCAATATGTTTTAAATAAGTTGAAGCCTCGACCCTATATCGACAACATCAGATACGTAGTTGTAAAAAAAAGATCATACGAATTCCATTACAGCAACTCTGTGAATGGGCTAAACCAAAACCATTGCAAGATTTTTACAACGAAGCAAGAAAAACAAGTCATGTCTAATGAATTTGATATTGAAAATCATTTAAAAAGACAATCAACCAAAATTTTGATGGATGATTGATGATGGAAGGAAAAAATCATTGATTAAAACCATCGTTCCATTAGTAGACGAAACTAAAAAACAATTTTGGATTGAATTACCAGAACAAAACCAGTGAACGCATATTTGACGAACGATCTGTAATGTTTGCTAACATTTTATCTATAATAAGAGTAAATATGAGTAAATAAAGTACGTAAGAGTTGATAAAATTGTGTTATCATTTATTTGAGCTTTAAAGTATGGGATATATTATATCTTCTTCCTGCGCCCACCGCTGTGGGACTGATATGCGATTACTTTTAAGATGGGACAAACTGACCTGATATTTTTTTATATTTTTTGAAATGAAACTAGCTATTTTTTTTGTTACAACCTAAAGAACAATGATAACTAATACTGTTTAGCGATTAAACTCAAAATCACAAAAAATACATATGGGACTGATATGCGATTCACGGCAGAATAGTCCATATAAACTAGCGCCAGAGGAGCCAAAGGTTGTCAGTGTGCAAATCAAAAGAATCATTTAGTTGGGAAACTATAGTGGTGGTGACGCTAGCATATTAGGTGATTTTAATTTGAAAGTTTATCCAACAATTCCCAAAAAATTTGTTCGTGAATGGATGTCTGTTCTCTGTGGAATAGCATTACAGGAAACTATGCATAGTTCAAAAACCTACAAACTAGACCTTTACTAAACAATGTATATGTTAAAGAATAAGATTTCCTCTTACAACTTACTTTTATTTGCATTTACTCAGATTAATAACAACAGATTAATAATAACTTACTTATCCTTACTCAGCAATTTCATGAAAAAAGGATCTATCAAAATTTAAAAGTGTTCTTATTTTGATCAAATTTTGTAAACTTATTCAATTTTCAAAAATTTTATGTAAACCAACGCACTGCGTAACGATAACCAATAAATGAATTATGTTTCGAAGCCGTGTCGATTTCTATCTCAAATAGCAAGTAAGACCGTATAAAAAAGGTTCCTTGCACCACTAGGATTAAATTAAATCGGGTTTTTCATTAAAAAACACAATGGGGACTTGGATCGTTGCACATGATTTGCCTTTTGCTCCTTTTTCTGCTGAACACGCCGGTGTTTTTCTCGGTTATTCTCCACCTGTCTACTAGCTATAAACTTTCTGCAATCCTTGCGAAAATGACCTGGTCGCTTACAGTAAAAGCATCCTTTAGCAGCACTTCGCTATCAGAAATAGCACCACCTCGTTGATCCTGACGCTTCTGAAATTCATTCGTCGTTCTTCCCTCAAGAGCAATCACTAATCCAGCATTGCTACTGCGAGCTCCGGCGCCAGTGGTAGATTAGCAGCTGTAAGCCGATCGAATAATTCGTCGAATTCCATCAGATGGATAATCATCGCCGCCTTCATCTAGATTCTTATTATACAGCTTTTTCAGTAGAGCAACACGTGACGTCACTGTATTTTTCTCATAGTGCTCCTTCAACGCGTTCCAACAAGCAAGTGAACTTGCAGCATTGCGAATTAAGCCGATTTGAGATTCCACGACGCACAGTCCAATCATCGCCTTTGCTTTCCGATCATCCTTTGTCCACCGATCCGTAACAGGTTCCGGTTTCACTTCTCCGGTGACCCACCAGATTTCCTCTCGCGTCAGTAGCTGTTCCATCCTGAATTTCCAAGTGATCCAATTATTGGTTGTCAGCTTCGGGAAAGTAAATTTTACAGCCATCTTGCTGCTTCTCAGACTGCTACGACGCAATACGACGCTTTTCGTCACAAATTATGCCTTTTCTGGCCACGGTTACAGTCCTAATCTATCGTCACTCGCTGGGCCCATAACCTATAGGCGGAATAGCAGTGGGATTTGCCGCAGGGACTAAATAAAACCGACGAAAAATACTCGAACTTCAAGATTTATTTGTGACAACATGTATTCGCAAAGGGTATAATAAAAGGAATGAAACATACTATAACAGTACTACCAGTTGAGTTTGTAATACGTTGCACAACACAAAAAATAAAGGTATCGTCAACATATTTTACCCGCTGTATGCGTCAGTCATGACACATTTTGGGATATTTCTGACCATTATTACGTTAAATTTACTTACATTCGATATAATGGATTGCGTTCGACTGATAAAAAGGTTTATTGTTGCTGGTATCAGCGCTGTAGGAAACAGCATTTTGTTAATTTGTTTAAACAATTTTAGATACTGAAGAAATTTTTGCTGACACTCAGCTGATGAAATGACCGAAGATATGAAAAAATTATTTTTCGACGAATTCTCGTTCAAATGACTACCGTCCAAATGGCGCTTAAATATTTATCGACATCAAATTTTGCATTTAAGTGTGTATGTAGGGACAGCTGCACTGGAAAAGTAATCTCTTAAATGGATTCCATGTATCGTTAATAATACTTACTTTAATTAGTAATAGTTTTTCTTTTTCTTTGCTGGTGCTTCCACATACGCCTGTTCTAGTTTATTTTGAAGCACACTATTTTCTTTGGATTTTTCAGCCAAATGTCTTGCCATTAAGAGTCGTTCATCAAAACGGGCTTTCTTTTCTACTTCAAGATTCTTCTTTAACTTTAAGATATTACATTGATATTCCACTTGCGCATCGTTAATATGTTTATTATCAAGCATCAATGCTAAAACTTTTGACTTATGCAACGACATTTTGTTAATAAATTTTGCATTCAATGTACTCAGTTCAGCGTTTAGCTTTAATAGTTTCAATTCTTTGTCATTGTACTCTACGATACTCGCAGCTTGATCTTTAATGATGTTTGCCATCTCCTTCAAGCGTTTTTTGTGTTCCGAATTGGTTTTCTGTTGTCTGTAATTATCAATTTATTTAACCCATACATTTTTATTATAATACAAAAATTATTTTGTTTACGAAATCAACTGAGACTTAATAGCATCTAGTTCTGCGAGTTTTAGTGCATTCACATCTAGTACGTTTTGCAATTCCAATATATTTTGTTGAAAATAATCATTTTCATCCTGAAGATTTTGTTCCTGGTGTAAAACAATCGTTTTTCACGGATCATCAAAGATATATAATATATGGCAGCTTACCTTTTTTGAGTTATTTTCTAACAGTAATGTAATTTCTTGCAGTTCTCGTGTAGTTTTTTCTAATGCTTCCTCTAGTGCAATAGTTCTTTCATTTTTAATAGCATTTTCATTTCCAATTGCAGCTTGATTCGTCTAGAGTAAAGAATGAATCATGGCATAATAGATAAACTTAAACACATTTTTAACGGACAATAAATAAGTGTTTTGGGGATGTGATATTCTGACTAATAAACGATGAAACACTACGTAATCGTACTATATTACACGGTACTTTATTAGCTAAGCCATGCTATCCATTAGAATGTTTTACTCTGATACCCTGTGGTGAGTTGTAACAGGGTTGCGCTCGGTAGAGTTGCTGTAGTCCAGTAGGTGTATTTATGACGGACTACCGCATCTCTCCTTCTGTTTTTTGACGTAGAACTACGTCTTACCGCAGGGTGTCAATACAAAATTTAAATTCAATCCAGCGTCACGAAAAAATGAAAGATTTTGAACGCTAATAGCTCTACCGATTATGAATGGGTTTTCATGGTTTAGATACCGATCGACTCATAAAAGATGTAGCAATTATGTGATTTCTATTGTAACATTCTTTTTCACTCACTAATTAGTACAAATTACCGAACAGTTTTAAGGTCAAATTATCACATATATTTTCTTTATGATCGCCTTGCTCCACAGGCAGGGACGACAGTTAAATACACCATCTGTTTACTGTAATTTCGATTACTTTATGTTTAGAAAAAAAGCAACGAAACCCCCTCGTCCCAATAGGTCGAAGATTCTTTACGACGTTTAGACTTATACACTCAAGTCTTTTTTTACACGGGGGATACGTGCCGTGTAAAAAAAAAACCGTTTAAAAAAAACCGCGTTAATTCAAAAATTGTTGTAAAAAAAACCGTGTTAAATCGAAAATTGTTGTAAAAAAAACCATGTTAATTCAAAAATTGTTGTAAAAAAAACCGTGTTAATTCCAAAATCGTCGTAAAAATGTAAAATCTTGTATCAGTACATAAAAGTTAAAATGTACGAATTCCTTTCGTTGTTTTCTACCACGAAATAGTTTCGTACAGTCTTAAATGAATTTACGTGTAATTAGATGCGAAGTTTTGTGTTCCTACTATCAAAAAAGTGGTAGTAGGAACACAAAACTGTGTTATTTGTCACAGTTGCATAATGCATAATTCAATTATTGGTAGCAAATAACCAAAATTAATTAAAATTTCTACTCTATATCTGTAAAAAAACAAGTGAAAAACTCCAACCCGAAAAATCACTTCTGCTCGATTGATAATCGAACTCGGTTGTTTGGGACTCCTGTCGATGCCGTCGATGCCGCTAACCAAAGAGCCATAAAAAGTACATACCCAAGACGTTATAATTCAGCAAGGATACATTCCCTTCTTTAGAATCGCTGCAGCTTGAGTGCGATGATTACCGTCACATGGTCTTGGGCAAAATGCTTTACGAATGTGCTGTGATCGTAACACCACACCAACAACATGGTGCCAGCGTACCTCGCTTGATTTCGTGTCAGTATTTTGTGTATGCGACTGGAACTAAAGGACTAGTTGTCTGCTGTGGCTATTGCTGTTCGTCATCGTCGCTCTAGGAGCCCGATCGCTGCCACCGTTGCGAAAAATTGTAATTAACAGGATCTGGTTATTACGGTTAGAATTTTGGACATTGTTACTGTTTTTTGTTGATTAAAATTGATAGTTTTTTGTTGATTGAACACTATTTTTTATTATTAATTATGTGAGTGTGTTTTAGGGGGTTCGTAATATCCATTCCCTCTGACCTACGTTGTTCTGCGCTATTCTTTTCTGGGAATGTACGTATTAGACGTAGCAGGTCTTGGTACTTCATATACTGGCTTTTCTAAGAAAATTTCCGAACGATATACAAACATTATAATTTAAAAACCATCGAAAAAATACTGTGTAAATTCAGAAAACATAAATATCGCGCTGATTCAAAAAACCGTGTTAATTCAAAAAATCGTTTAAAAAAAACCGTGTTAATTCAAAAAACCGTTTAAAAAAAAACCGCGTTAATTCAAAAAATATCATAAAAAAAACCGTGTTAATTCAAAAATCGTAAAAAAAAACCGTGTAAAAAGAGACTTGAGTGTACCAATTTGATATCTGTGCTTGGGAAGTATGCCGGAAAACGTAATAAAGTCCTCTAGTTCTAACAAGATTTCTTAGGACTGCGACAATCTTAGTCCAGTTTGATGTCCTGAGAGTAAACAATTTTGCTAAAGCATAAAACCACCCCTTTTCTTTCATCTTAGTTTATTTTTAAACATTGAATCTAGTCCATATTGATGTCCTGAAGGTAAAACATCACAGAAAAGTGAGCAGCAATCCTTTCCTTTTTCCAGATTGTATCCACATTCGCGACTACGAAGCTGCTAATATTTGTTTGGTTTTTGCGTGTGAAAAAAGTGAAGGAAGTATTTTTGCTTTTGTTTTCACGTAAGTTTTGACAATGACTTTTCGTGTAAGTGCGAACAGGATTAAAAATCTCTAGCTTTCGCAGTCGCAAATAGGTACTGTAAGAACTTTTTCGGAACTGTTGTCTTACAAGGAAACACGGCTGAAGGGATATTTGTGCATGTGAAGTAACGCAGCAATTCTCAAAGCAGGGGCGGACTGGGAGCCAAAGGGCCCACCGGGCCTATGAGATTAGGGGCCCCGTGCAACTTGACTCGACTCAGTCACTGTCGAATGTCGAGTATCGGGAGAACGGGCAGCATAGCGGTTCGATGCTCGAAACAAAACAAACTCAGTCGTTATTAGGACCGAGTTACCAACTTTTAGCGTGTGCAGCATTTTAGCGGTTCACGGTACTTTAGTTTGGACGCATTTTTCTTCAACCTAATCTTCGCTACTTTGAGTTTTAGTTTTTTCAGCCACCACCACAGATGTTGTTCTATCGACAATATCCATTTCATTGGCAAAGTAGACGAACTAACTAGATTTGCTGAAGATTGTGCCTGTGTGTTGCTCCATTAATAACATCCTGTAACGGCATGTTGAACAGCCCACATGAGGGACCATCACGTTGATAAAGTCCACTGCGAGGTTAGAATGGCCATGATTTTACGGTCGATGGAATCATGCGCAACTTTGAAATCAATGAAATAATGGTGCGTAGAATTCTGTATTCACGAACTTTTTGGAGGATCTGCCGCAGCGTGAATATTTGATTCTTTATTGACCGTGCTTCAGCGAACCCGGAAGAGAACTTTTCACATTCTGATAAGTGCCACTGTGCATCTTTGCCAGCAATGCAACGTTTTCCTCATCTATCACCCATTTATATTTCAGCAGATTTTAAGTTATAGGGTTAATGACATGCAAAATTGCAAGTATCAAATAAGCTGATTTTATAAATGATGGGATGTAAACAGTTCAATATATATGAGTAGCTTACTGCGTCTTCAAATCAGAACAAAACAGTCCATAGTGCAGACGATTCCCGTGCCGAGTTATAGCTATCCCTGGGATTAAAATCTTGGATTTTGCTATAAGAATTCTGCTTCTATAAGCAAGGTATTCTGTGCGAATCCTCTGCAGAATTTCTTCACACGATTCCGATGTGAGGAAGGCCCGAAACTCCGCGCGAATCTTTTTGGTTCGTCCTGGTAGAGCTGCGGAAGAAAGAACCCACCGTCTAAAAATGTCAGTACGAAGAGCACGTGCTCGCCAGTCCAGAGGAGAGGTTCGCCAGCAACGACACACGGAGTTTCTACAAAACGGTCAGGTGCAAGAATTTTGCCATGCCTGTGATGTGCAATGATAGTGCTGGCAACCTGCTTGCTGACAAAACGACGGTAGCAGCCAGGTGGAAGAGTATTTCCAGACACTGTTGAATAGAGAAGTAAACACGAAGATCAGCAGGTACAGGAAAAGAATTTTTAGCGACGGCAAAACTGTGGAGCCATCAACACAGGAGGAGGTCAAAAGAGCAATCAGTGAGCTGAAAAACGGTAAAGTTGCTGTAAAGGATGCTATCCTGGCTGAACTTCTAAAAGCGAGGAGCGAGCAACTGTACGAAACAATTCGCCACCTCATTGTCAGGAACAGAATATGGGAGGAAAACAAATCTCGGAGGAGTGGTTGATTGGCCTCATTTCCCATAATTTAAAAAACGGACATCGACTTGAGAGTAAAAACTATCGAGACATTACGTTGCTCAATTTTGCCTATAAGGCGCTCTCCCTATCGTGTGTGGCTGAGTCCGTTAGCTGAGTTCTTCGTCGGCGAGTATCAAGCTGGTTTTCATGAGGGTCGCTTCACGATGGATCAGATATTTACCCTGCGTCTAGTAACTGACGAGTTCCGGGAGTACAACTTGCAGGTTCATCATGTTTTTATTGATTTCAAGGCGGCATACGATTCAATAAAACGAAATGAGCTGTGACAGTTAACGCTAGGACATGGTTTTCCCACAGAAGTAGTTACGTTGATTCGTGAGTAAAAATTATGAGTCAGAATAGCAAATGAGACCTCACGTGCTTTTTGATTTTGCGGATGACGTCGATATCACCGAAATCAAAAGAAGAGCAGCGAAAGAAGCCTTTAGGTCATTTATTGAGAAATTGGGACTTACCATTAACACCGCCAAAACGAAGTACATGGCGCGGAAATCCAAATGGTGTTGGTGTCGAAGAGGAACTGAATATATTTTGGTATGCTCGTGATATGTGACTACGATGTAAGTCGCAAAATAAAACGACTAATTGCAGCTGCGAATTGGCCTTTACGCAGGCATTACATTTTGTAGGTGAAGTCCCGTAGCTTGGAAATTCGCATAATCTGACGCTCTAGAGAACACTAATCCTTTCGGTGGCCCTTTACGGACATGAATCATGGACGCTAAAAGAAGCTGATCGACGAATGCTTCGGGTTTTAGCGTAAAATTTTGCAAAATCCAAAATGGCGTGTAGCGCAGACGCATGAACCCCGAGCTGTATTAAGAATGTAAATATGCTGTTATAATGAAGATAGTACAGTGTGACAGTCGGCGCTGGGCTGGTCACGTGTCTAGAATGCCCGACGAAAGAGTAACCAAAATTATTTTAAGCATAGAATCAAGGAGAGGCCGTAGCCTTCGGAGTAGACATCGCACTGATAGATGAGCGCTATCGAGGATGATGCACGTTCAGCTGGTGTTCGAGGGGTTTGAAGAAAGGTAGCCCAGGATTGAGTACTGAAGGACCATAATTCATTCGGCGCAGGATCGATAACGGACCGTCGCCACTGAAGTAAACTAAGTATGGAGCTTAAGCCGACAGTTCGATATTTATAAGTAGTCAAATAACTGCGGATGAAATACTAATTCAACTTTTAATTACTCAGAATTGAAGCTGGTAATATTTTCTGAGCTTGGACCCCAACAGCTCTACTTAAATGGTTTCATGAATCACGGGGCCCCAGCAATTGAACATTCGTGAGTCATAGAAAAAGTTCAATTGAAAGAGAAATGTTGGTTTATAGTTCGGGGCCCCAATGTCCCATTTGAAGCTGAATTTTCAATCATCAAATCGGTTGATTTTATAAATCTTGGGGCCCCAGCAATCGAACATTCGTGAGTCATAGAACAAGTTTAATTGAAAGAGAAATTTTGGTTTAAAGTTCAGGGCCCCAATAGTCCCATTTGAAGCTGAATTTTCAATCTTCAAATCGGTTGATTTCATGAATCATGGGACCTCAGCAATCGAATATTCGTGAGTCATAGAAAAAGTTTAATTGAAAGAATAATTTTGGTTTAAATTTCGGGGCCCCGATAATTCCATTTGAAGCTGAATTTTCAATCATCAAATCGGTTCATTTCATGAATCATGGGGCCCCAGCAATCAAACATTCGTGAATCATAGAAAAAGTTTAATTGAAAGAAAAATTTTGGTTTAAAGTTCGGGGCCCCAATAGTCCCATTTGAAGCTGAATTTTCAGTCATCAAATCGGTTGATTTTATAAATCATGGGGCCTCAGCAATTGAATATTCGTGAGTCGTAGAAAAAGTTTAACTGAAAGAAAAATTTTGGAAAATCTCATTTTGTGTAACGACGAAATTTTTACTGGGGCCCACCGGGCATTTGCCCGGTTGCCCGGTGGGCCAGTCCGCCCCTGTCTCAAAGTGAGGAAAGTCAGCGACTCTTTTATCCGAGAATAGTTTTGAATGTTTCAATTGCTGCTTTGCATCAGTTAGTTGCCTGCAATTCTTTACTATTCAGTAGTCAAGCATAATTTTCATTCGAAAATGATCGAGAAAACAAGGCAGAAGGGATCCGTAGTGGTGCTAATATTAATTTGACCGTCAACTCAGAATAAGGCAGCAAGGTACCAAATATTATGCAAACAACTTAAACTTAATTAGTAGCCTTCAATAATTAAAATGAATAAAACGATCTGAAAAATTGTTGACTTGCAAAAATTTGGATTTTTCAATCTGTAGCACAGTCAAGCCATTTTAACACAACAAATTAACGAGAGAATTTTGTTAATAGCTGGGTGCGTGAGGGAGATCGGTTCGTTAATTGGGTGCTCGTTAGTTGGGCCATGCTCCAACTTGAATGTCAAAATTCTATTGAACTTTTGAGTTTAAAAATGTCAAACAACTGTCAGTCGGCCCAATTAGCGAATCTGCTGAAGTGCAGTCGTGATCCAATTCTGGCTTTAGTTTTCAGAAGGTCGCGTAATGCATGCAAAAGGGTTGATTATGCGACCTTTTGAAAACTAAAGCTAGAACTAACGGATTCAGGCTGTACTCCGATTCGGGCACTGGTAAAAATATTTGTTTTTGGCATCACACATTACACAAAATACATACGAAAAATACGATACAATTATTTAGCACTATTATTTACTTAAGACTTAACGCTATTCTACGCCACTCATATGTCAATATGGTGAGAAAGACAAGTCACAAAAACCCGCCTAACGTAGTTCTACGCCAGCTACGCGGTTGTGTCTGGAATACAACCTTTCTGATTTTTTATTTATTTATTACTGCAAAATCCTTCAGCTTCTCCGGAATACGTCGTTCCTTTTCTTGAACCACGTCTCCCAAGTAACAATTTTAAGTTTTATTACGTTCCACTAGCGGTTTTAAAGACCAATTTCATAAAACCGCTAATAAAATTATGAGTTCTACCAGAACTTTCTGATGACCGCTATAAAACTGCGTTCCGTCCAAGTGGCCCACTCTTCAAAAGGTTTTCATAACCCCTATAAGAATCAGGTCATAAGCTGAAGTAGTCTTATCACGCTGTGCTGAAAGCAGCAATAAAACCGATTGTGCTTTTCGCTTGACAGCTACCGCCTTAATTTAATAAAGCTTTTCGTTACAAAACTTTAAAGCATACAGCTTGCTCTGGTGAAAAGCTAAATGAACAGAAAACTTAAAGTTTTACTGTCAGATCATCCTGATCGATTTGGTTTGCAGCGACCATAATAAAATATCATACAGAATAATTAATAAATTTTAATAGTTTATATTGGCTGGCAGCACGTGCGCATTCATTTTTATCGTGCATATTGATATGATAGGTGAATAAAATCAACGCGCGTTCTAAATTTTGCAATTTTCGAAAACTGCTGGTTTTAACAAAATATATATTAAGCTAGTCAATCTCCATTTCCAGCTAAATCTATTTAGTTGCTTCCTGTGACAGGAAAACTAGTTGATAGTAACTTTCTTTTTGCAAAACACTTTGTTTTGATAAATTTTTCTCTGCGAGCTAAAACAGAATACTAGAATATGGCAATATGGTATGGCCTTGTATAAAAACATGATTTCGGTGTTGAACTCCAATGTTCTTCATAATACCAGCAATAAATCTGACTGGTCATGGTGTTACCGTTTTAATAGCTCTATATAACTAACAGATTTATTGCGGTTTGACAAGCAAATCAATTTCGATTGGTGTGCCATATTGTATTGCTACGCCCAGGGCTGTCTGGCATCACCGTCAAAACACCATAATCAGCGACGAAAACCAACCCAGGTAACCAATAAGCATTAGTATAAGCAGTAAATCAATCGTTTATTAGCATTCTGGCGTTTTATACTGCAGGTTGCTGTATATCAGCCTCTTGACTGCTTAACTGTAGTAAATTGGCATTCCAAATTCTATTTAAATTCTTCTTGTCGGTAACTAGCTGCAAATAAGCATTGTCAGCACTATAAGAGGGCTAGCAGTAAAGTAGCCGCATATTTTGCCAAAATAGCATTTAAGTAGCATTTAAGGCAACTTAAATGCTTATTGGCTTGCATTTAAATTGCATTAGAAATGCTTATTGGTTACCTGGAAAGCTACTGCTGTCTCCATCAACGACAAAAAATCGACTGACTATTTCTGGAGAAAAATAGTCACCTTCCCAGGTAACCAATAAGCATTAAAATAAGCAGTAAATCAGTCATTTATTAGCATCCCTGGCGTTTTATACTGCAGGTTGTTGTTTATCAGCTTTTTGACTGCATAACTGTTGTAAATTGGCATCCACAATTCTATTTAAATTCTTCTTGTTGGTAACTAGCTGCAAATAAGCATTGTCAGCACTATAAGAGGGCTAGCAGTAAAGTAGCTGCATATTTTGCCAAAATAGCATTTAAGGCAACTTAAATGCTTATCGGCTTGCTTTTAAATTGCATTGGAAATGCTTATTGGTTACCTGGGTTCTATCAAACCAGTGACGAAAAATATTTTGACCGTGTTTTCTCTTGATAAGTCGGTTAGTCGGCCGTCAATGATCAAATCCTGCATAATTTAGTCAACGTAGTGCGTAGTATGGTATAGTGACTAAGAAAAATAATTTATTGTCGGGCAATTTTTTGCCTGCGATTTATTTTAGTAAATATGTATATTTTTAGTATGGAGTGATAACCATTGCAATATATACATTTATAGAAAGCTAATATATTCATTTTAATTAAGTTACAAAATTACACTATCAAACTTACATTGGTCTATTCCCTGCCTTGACCGCAACTTTGAATATGACTACCAATTTAACGTATCCTTCACCGTTTCCCTTACGGGTCAGCCGATCTGCCGATTTGCCAAATCAATCTTCTGTCACTGATTCTGTCCTGCAACAGCGCCGAGAAATATCCACCGTATTAAAACTTCTGCTTTTGTTTCTATTAAATCAGTCCCACAATAATTCCTCTTTTAATCTCACTAAGATTCACTTTCGCATCTACTATCTACTCACTTTTACTTTCAATTTATTTTCACGCCACTCGTAATCTTTCGTGTTTACGTCCCTTCTTCTGCTTTACTTTTTCATCTGACAGCTATTCTGCGATGATAACAACGATTTCAAATTACTTAAAATTAAGGTATGTCAATCCATGCGGTATTGACACATTCTTCCGCAACATTCCCCGACCCGTAAAGCTGGTCAGGTCTCCGGATCCGCTTTACAAACTCCGACCTCAAACAGTGCCAATTTAGCTACCAGTCTTTGCCTAAATATATTCGTTTATCGTGCCCGGGAAAACCGTGAACCCGAGTCCTCCCGCTGCGGGCCTTTTCCTCCTGTGTCGATTTACGCTTACATCGTCTTATGCGTAATGGGCGAAAACTTGTAACTTCTGCAACCGCCGCTCTAAACATTGTAAGCGCCATACCGCCAACGGGTACCTATTCCGAAATTTGAAAAGGTCTAATCTCCGCAACAGTACCGTTTCGAAATGCCCCTCGACCCGTTTGGTCGTTTCTAGAATTTGCTTCGCTTGTGGCACCTCAGCCAACTCTGCACCCAAAACCTTTATATTATCGAGATTCTCAACAGCAATTTTTTCTTCTGCCCACTCATCAACCAATTGATCATCTGGCCCACACTCGCTAATGTGAAAACTGTACGCGCGTTCGAGAGACGGCTCATCATTGGAACCATATATCGTCCATCCCAGCCGCGACTTCGCTGCAATCGGCTCTCCAGGCCGGCCTTCCCGCATCTCTAGTGTAGCCGTTACATGAGCATTATCGTTTCCGATGAGTATGCATGGCGCGGCCTCGTCATAGCCCGCCACTTGTAGACTCTTCAAATACGGATACTTCCTGATTAGTTTCTTGTAATTCAGTGACTGTCGAGGAAGATCCAGCTTGGTAACCGTGTGCACATCTGATAACTTGTGTTTAACACCACCAACACGTCCAGAGATTTCAAAGTTGACACGTTGCGAAGAGGATTCTGTACGTTTCATGTTGGCCGTCCACTGTAAACACAAGGGTTGTTCTTCTCCAATCAAGCCAAGCTGCTTGACTATCTCCTCGTCAATCAGTGTCCTGGACGACCCGTCGTCTAAAAATGCAAATGTTGCAACTGTACGGTTGTTAGCGTGTAACGTCACCGGCAGGATCCGAAACAATGCTGATGGCTCGGCAGAATGATGGTTCGTTACAGCGTTAGAACTACTTGCTGTATCCTAAGCCTTCAGCTTAACCACGTTTTCATTCGAGTTGATATCTGGCTTAGGGTCATCCTGAGTGAACTGTTCGTGGAGCAACGGATGATGTCTTCTTTGACATCCATCCACGTCGCAATATTTCCGGATTTGGCAGGGTCGTCTTTCGTGAGCCCCAAAGCAGGTTCGACCAAGGCTGAAACGATTAATTAGGTTCCAACGTTCGTCTAAGCTCTGTTTAGCGAAATTCGGGCAGCATTTGACACGATGCTGAGTATCCTGGCACAACAGACATGCTGGCCCAGCTGGACGAGACATTTCCACCCATGCTTCCGCTCTTCCTGGGGGGTTTGGTGGATCTCCAGTTACTACATCTTCTAACGAGCTCTCAGGCGAGTCGTCTGTAGTGTGGGTTCCGCAAAAGTCCTTGCCTTTGATGCTCCGTTCCTTCATACGTTTCGGCTCTTGGTACAATGTCGCATTCAATCCCGTTCGTACTAGCACCTGCATGTACTGTGAAAAAGTTCGTAAGTTCACTATTGGGCAGCGCTCCTGGTACAATGCCCAATCCATCCGCCAATTAACTGGAAGTTTGCTCACTAGCGTGTATAGCAGCTCTGGGTTATTGATGTGCGCCTCTTGTCTTGAAACTATCATGTGATTGCATAGGTTCTGTACCATCAAGCCGAATGCAACTAGTGATTCTGGCTCTCCTTCCATCGGCGGCTGCATTCCACGCATCTTCTGCAGTAGGGTATGTATCAGCAGCTCTGGTCGGCCGTACAGTTGCTCCAATTGCGCCATTACATAGGGAACGCCTTCGGGATATAGCAGTATGCTTTGCACGTGGTTAAGCGCCTCTCCCTTCAAACATTTCTGAAGCCTAGACAGATTCTCGGCATTCGAGTAACCACACGCTTGCGTGGTGTTGATAAACGAGCTATAGAACATCGGCCATTCTTCTGCTCGACCTGTGAATATAGGTAACTCCTTAGACATCACGTGTTTCGCTGCAATCTGTCTCGGTGTTGGTCCTTCCCACGATTGTGCTTGCTCCGCATCTGGTAGTCCAGCTGGGAACCATGGGGGTTCTGGTTCGTTCTCCCACATCCTAAGAGCCGCTGGGGTGTATGCAGTTCTCTCTGACCTTATATCCGGTTGATGCACAGACGCTGATACCCCGACCGACGTCCAATTCATTGGATGTAGTAATGTACTGGCTTCCGCATTATGATACAGTGCTGCTAATCCCGTGTTTGTACCCCTTGGTGGTAATAGTCCGGCAGAAAACTGATTTGCTCCGCTGGTCAGGCGCCAATCCGTGTCTTCAACTCGCTTCGGAATCGCACTTCGAAGTAAATCATTATCTGTCTGACAGCCACAATCTATTTTGTTCACTGCTGGGACAGAATTGACACGCGACTCGCGACAGACTACTAAAGAATCTTTAATACCGGATTTCTTTTGTTCGTGGGTGTTCCCTTTCTCAGAGAGTAAATGACGATTATGGTTGGATTTATACGATACAGTAGGGAGATCTAAATTCTGCTGCCTAATGTTCCCTGATAACACTATGGTGCTCGTTGTGCGATCGACAATTCCTCCTAGCATGGGCCCTGTAACTGACTCTTTTAGCGAAATACCTGCCAACGCCCTCTCCTGAACATTTTGCTGATACACTGGTGGTGACAATTTTTCACCCTGCCCAGGTTGTGTTCTGGCGGCAGTTGCGCCTTCGCTAATCGCTGGTTCAGCTACCCTGTCCGTTTGAATTGACGTAACAACCGTAACAGGTAGGTTATTACCTTGTTGTTCACCTTTTTACAATCGGACTACTTTACTGTGGCGAAGAAATGCTTTCGCCGTCGTCGTCGCCGTCATCTATCTCGATTTCTTCTCGCAGACGGAACGTTTCTTCGAGGACCTCTTACTCCACCTGCAGTCGAAGACGGTCATGTTGTTGTTCCTGTTCTCGCCGTGCCAGATCCAATCGCTTCAATGCAAGTTCCTTCGTGGCCGCGAGTCTTTTCAGTTGCAACTGAGCCCGTTTCGCCTTCGAGCTGCTTGAAGACTTGCTCATTACACTGCCATTTTTGTTTCCTACGCGGCCGCCATGTTTCACCAATGTTCCCGTAGCTTCTACCGGTACCAATATTTAAGGTTGCTGGCACAAAGGACAGTAGAACGTCCGATCATCTTCAGCGATACTATCATTAACACCTACACAATCATAATGCCACCATGTCTTACATTGACAGCAGCTGACCATCCTTTCGTTATCCTCCTTCGCACAAGCCCGGCAATTCGACTTCGGTATTTTGACAAACTTCAAAGTCAATCTTTTAGTATGTTGGAAATAGTCTTTTAAGCTGCCGTAAATTTTGTTACGAAACCGCTAAAAGCTAATATATTCATTTTAATTAAGTTACAAAATTACACTATCAAACTTACATTGGTCTATTCCCTGTCTTGACCGCAACTTTGAATATGACTACCAATTTAACGTATCCTTCACCGTTTCCCTTTCGGGTCAGCCGATCTGCCGATTTGCCAAATCAATCTTCTGTCACTGATTCTGTCCTGCAACAGCGCCGAGAAATATCGTATACCGTATTAAAACTTCTGCTTTTTTTCTATTAAATCAGTCCCACAATAATTCCTCTTTTAATCTCACTAAGATTCACTGTCGCATCTACTATCTACTCACTTTTACTTTCAATTTATTTTCACACCACTCGTAATCTTTCGTGTTTACGTCCCTTCTTCTGCTTTACTTTTTCATCTGACAGCTAATTCTGCGATGATAACAACGATTTCAAATTACTTATAATTAAGGTATGTCAATCCGTGCGGTATTGACACATTCTTCCGTAACAAAACCCTTGTAATATATACTTTTTTGGAATGCGGTTAACGGCTAGAAGTAGAAAATCGATGTTTGACGCCATTTTGAAATCCAAGATGGCGAACTATTGTTTAGCATTTTACATGAAAACCCTTGCAATATATACTTTTTTAGGATGCGGATGATGGCTAGAAGTCGAAAATTGATTTTTGACTTCATTTTGAAATCCAAGATGGCGGACTAGTGTTTAGCATTTTGCATGAAAACCCTTGCAATATATACTTTTTTGGAATGCGTTTGACGGCTAGAAGTCGAAAATCGATATCAGCCGCCATTTTGGATTTCGAATTTGGCATGGTTCGATTTTGGCATGCATCGATTTTGGCAACAAAAGTATTCGTTTTTGGCAATACAAGATAATTCACTTCCAAAAATATGCTTAAATATCAAGCAGTTTCCGCATACATGCTTTAAATGTCGAAAAAATTTGATAAAAATCAGACGGGTTGTGTACAAGACACGACCGCATATATAGGTGACGCAGGACTACGTGACTCTCTTTGTAGTGATAGTAGCATGTATTCATGCTTGTAATCATTCGATTCTTCATGTATACATGCTATATGCAATATATATGCATGCTACATGCGTAACATTTATCAAAGTAGTAACATTGCATACGTTCAATTCTCAAAAGATTGTGCATCTGAAAACAATTTAACAAAATCAAGAACACAAACTATTGCTTTCCTGCTACCTGACTGAAATTAAAGATTGTTTTTATTATCCATGGTTTCCCACGTTGAATGGATTTTACCAATTCAATCCTATTTTATCAACAGCACATCTTTTCACTACACTTCTAATGAAACGGCAAGCATGCGTATTCATACAGAGTCATATTATAACCGAACACTACAGCTGTAGCACATTTTTCCAACACAGATATCAAATTCGTCGAGGTTTAATCGTCTCGCAGTAAAGAATTTGCGATCTATTGGGACAACGAACTTGTGTCATTTTTTCTGGCACACTTCCCTAACACAGATATCAAATTGGACTAGGTTTAATCGTTTAATCGTTCGTAAGAAATCTGTTGGCACGAGGGGGCTTTGTCATTTTTTCTGGCGTACTTCCCAAGCAAGGACATCAAAATGGTCTAGGTTGAACCGCGGTGTTAAGAAATCTTGTTGAAATGAGGAAACTTGGTCACTTGTTTTGGCTTACTTCCCAAGCACAGATATCAAATTGATATAGGTTTAGATCATCGTAAAGAATCTTCCAACCAATCACGAAGCAAGAATTATGTTAAAACATAGGTTCATTATTTTCAATTTTTCAATAGTTCAACATCAAGAATCCATACTTTTCTCCATTTGGGTCAATTCTTAGAAGATTTTCCGATCGATTGGTGTAAGAATATTGAAAATCGATCGGAAAACCGCTGAGCTATTAGCGCTCAAAACCTTTCATTTTTCGTGACGCTCGCATTTTTCGATTTTTTGGAATGACACCCTATCTCAAAACTTGCCGTAAGACGTAGTCCTACGTCAAAATCAGAGGGGTTGTGTACAGGACACGACCGCATGTATAGGTGATGCAGGACTACGTAAGTCTCTTTGTAGTGGTAGTAGCATGTATTCATGCTTGTAATCATTCGATTCTTCGCGTATACATGCTGTATGCAACATATATACATGCTACATGCGTTGTATGTAACGTTTATCAAAGTAGTAACATTGCATACGTTCGATTCTCAAAATATTGTGCATTTGAAAACAATTTAACAAAATCAAGAACACAAACTATTGCTTTCCTGCTACCTTACTGAAATTAAAGATTATTTTTATTACCCATGGTTCCCCACGTTGAAGGGATTTTACCAATTCAATCCTATTTTATCAACAGCACATCTTTTCACTACACTTCTAATGAAACGACATCGGCAAGCATGCGTATTCATACAAAGTCGTATTATAACCGAACACTACAGCTGTAGCACATTTTTCCAACATAGTTATCAAGTTCGCCGAGGTTTAATCGTCTCGCAGTAAAGAATTTGCGATCTGTTGGGACAACGAAATTGTGTCATTTTTTCTGGCACACTTCCCTAACACAGACCTCAAATTGGACTAGGTTTAATTACGTTAGTAAGAAATCTGTTGGCACGAGGGGGCTTTGTCATTTTTTCTGGCGTACTTCCCAAGCAAGGACATCAAAATGGTCTAGGTTTAACCGCGGTGTTAAGAAATCTTGTTGAAATGAGGAAACTTGGTCACTTGTTTTGGCATACTTCCCAAACACAGATATCAAATTGGTATAGGTTTAAATCATCGCAAAGAATCTTCCAACCAATCACGAACCGAGAATTCTGGTAAAACATAGGTTCATTATTTTCAATTTTTCAATAGTTCAACATCAAGAATCCATACTTTTCTTCATTTGGGTCAATTCTTAGAAGATTTACCGATCGATTGGTGTAAGAATATTGAAAATCGATCGGAAAACTGCTGAGCTATTAGCGTTCAAAACCTTTCATTTTTCGTGACGCTCGCATTTTTCGATTTTTTGGAATGACACCCTATCTCAAAACTTGCCGTAAGACGTAGTCCTACGTCAAAATGATGCCCTGAGTGTGTTCATGAAAAATTCAGTTCAGTTCAGTGTGGTTCAGTTGTGTTCAGTTATGTGGTTTCGAACAATAATTTTTATTGCCGTAGGACTACGTCTTACCGCAGGGTATCAATAACTTATTTACACCGGTCGGATAGCTCTTGTCGGACTTTTTAAACATAAAATAATTGCAATCGTTGATTAATGATATTCAGTCAACTTCTAAAGCACTTACATTAAATTTTTGAAGTAGGACTACTCCTTTGATTTCTATATTGGGGTGCACATTAGAAAAATGAAAAGGGAACATGTAACGAAAAGTGATTATGGTTTGCACGCTTATAACTCAGTCATCCGTCAACAGATTCTAGAGATATTGGTATCAATCGATTGGATTTTTTTAAATCCATAACAATACAATAGATTCCATGTTTCCCAAACAGACGTTTAATAATTGAGAAAATATTAGACGGATATTCATTATTTCATTATTTTCATGTTTTTGCCTTCCCACGTCAATGCTTCCCTAGCACAGATGACAGAAATATATACGAGATGAGCTATGGGTTAAGCTGACCTTTGATTGTATTTAATTTACGCTCTACTGATACTGAATCCGCTCGAAAATTGTTGAACTTTAGCGGTTGCTGCTTGCTCGGAATAAGGCACCGAAGACATTCAAATTCACCAAGCAAGACGCCAACAAACCGTAGAAGCCACCGACTCGTCCGCCAGCGAACGATATGGTTTTTGCTGCTATCAATACCCAGTAAAATCAATGGATCCTCGCTGCAAGCCGTTAGAAGTAAATCGCCGCTAGCCACAATTGTGACGTTCCAAGGGTAGACACATTCGTGAAAAAGGTTTTGAAATTAGCTGTCGAAAAGCTGGTCCAAACAAAAAGAACAGGCGCTTCCGATTCGTTCAAGGTTGATAAAACGGACGAAAACGATTTATCTTTGCTAACTGCTGCAAAGGCGGCTCCGATTAAAGCTGTACTACTGGAGTAAATATGCGGGTGCCCCCGTACAAAAATATACTAAACCAATGAAAACCGTAGCAAAGGCACCGAAAACCCCAGTCAAAGGAAGTTCCAGCGGAGAAGGTGCCCGAAAAAAACTGCTGCCTAGATGTAAATTTCCTTGATTTGCATTACTAATATCTGGTAGAAAAACAACAAGGTATACAGCCCTAAGGGTTGTACGAAAGGATGACGTAGGACTATATCAGATCATCAGATCAAAGACTAATGTAAACTGTTTTTCTGGCATATGTATGTTTATAAGAATCTGGGAGTGCCATTGTTTAAGTGAATGTTTAAAAGAGAAGAGCGAAATATTCAGATTCAGTTCTTCATTTAATGCAATGGTGGCTTTGAAAATACGTGGACAATAAGTACAACGCCTGAAGGCCTTTTAGACATAGAAATTTCTTTTAAAAATCACTTGTGTGCATCATAAATGTTGAAATGGTAATGAATTATCCTCCTATCACAGGGGTGAGGAGTCTCAAAGCATAAAATAAATAAATTCAAAATAAATTCATGCCTCCAAAAACCCCTACACGTCAAATTTGGAGCCATTAGCTTGACTAGTTCTCGAGTTATGAAGAAATTTGTATTTCATTTGTATGAGATTCCCCTTCTTAAAGAAAGCAAAGGTTCTAATCCACCATAGAAAAAATCCACCCCCCTCCCTCGTGTTAAAAGACGGATGGGTCTCATTATACCATAGAAAAAATTCCTGCCTTCTAAAACCCCCACATGCCAAATGTGGTTTCATTTGCTTGATTAGTTCTAGAGTTATGAGAACATTTGTATTTCATTTGTATCGGAGCCCCCCTTCTTAGAAAAAGAAGGGGTCTCAGTACACCATAGAAAAACATGTTACCTCCAAAAACTCCCCCAAGCCATTTTTGGTTCCTTTTGCTCGAATAGTTCTCGAGTTATGAGGTAATTTGAATATTATTTGTATGGTTCCCCCTCCTAAAGAGGGGGAGGGGTTTCAATTTACCATAGAAAAAATTCTTGCCTTCTGAAACCCCTACATTCCAAATTTAGTTCCATTTGCTTGACTAGTTCTAGAGTTTTGAGCAAATTTGTATTTCATTTGTACGGAAGCCCCCCTCTTAGAATAGAAAAGGTATCAGTACACCGTAGAAAAATAATCCTGCCTTCTAAAACCCCCCCATGCCAAATTTGGTTCCATTCGCTTGATTAGTTTTCGAGTTTTGAGGAAATTTGTGTTTCATTTGTATAGGAGCCCCCCTCTTACGCCCCCCTTAAAATTGCTCTCTTACCCTCTAAAAAATTGCTGGTCATTTTATCTATCCAACGGCATGTAAATTGTTCAGTTTCGTCCAGTAGTTTAGTAGTTATTAGCATTTGAGATCTTTCATTCAAACGTTACACTTCTATTTTTGTTTTCACAAAGTGCTACCCAGTCCTAGTATAGTAAACAAAGACGTAGTCCTACCTCAAAATATCAGTTCTTTTAAGAACTACTGAATAAAAGTATACGAAGCAGTTAAATTGATTTTTCTCACATTTTAAAGTGATGTTGGCAGTTTATTATGAGCGTTCGAAGTACGAGCCCGTCAAAAATTACATGTTTAAACTGTATTAAGACAAACCTTCCGAAGAATATTTCTGAACACATTTGTTCATATACCTACACATGCAAAAAAAAATCAGAGGGGTTGTGTACAAGACACGACCGCATATATAGGTGACGCAGGACTACGTAAGTCTCTTTGTAGCGATAGTAGCATGTATTCATGCTTGTAATCATTCGATTCTTCATGTATACATGCTATATGCAACATATATACATGCTATATGCGTTGTATGTAACATTTATCAAAGTAGTAACATTGCATACGTTCAATTCTCAAAATATTGTGCATTTGAAAACAATTTAACAAAATCAAGAACACAAACTATTGCTTTCCTGCTACCTTACTGAAATTAAAGATTGTTTTTATTATCCATGGTTTCCCACGATGAAAGGATTTTACCAATTCAATCCTATTAGTGATGTCCGTTAATCGTTCGATTAATTCAACTAATCGAATAATTATAAAAATATTCGAATAATTTTTAATCGAATACTGCCAGCACGAGTAGTTGAATTAATCGAATAGTTCAAAGGAAATAATATGAATGCGAATAATCCCCGAATAATGGCCGCTAATCGTTCATAATCGTTCGATTAATCGAATTAATTAAAAAAATATTCGAATATATCTAATCGAATACCACTAGCACGAATAGTTGAATTAATCGATTAGTGCAGACAACGCTCGCCGATTAATCGGTAATCGAATAATTGAATATTTCGGACATCACTAAATCCTATTTTATCAACAGCACATCTTTTCACTACACTTCCAATGAAACGGCAAGCATGCGTATTCATACAGAGCCGTATTATAACCGAACACTACAGCTGTAGCACATTTTTCCAACACAGATATCAAATTCGCCGAGGTTTAATCGTCGCGCAGTAAAGAATTTGCGATCTGTTGGGACAACGAGCTTGTGTCATTTTTTCTGGCACACTTCCCTAACACAGACATCAAATTGGACTAGGTTTAATCGCGTTCGTAAGAAATCTGTTGGCACGAGAGGGCTTTGTTACTCTCTCTGGCGTAATTCCCAAGCAAGGACATCAAAATGGTCTAGGTTGAACCGCGGTGTTAAGAAATCTTGTCGAAATGAGGAAACTTGGTCACTTGTTTTGGCTTACTTCCCAAGCACAGATATCAAATTGGTATAGGTTTAGATCATCGTAAAGAATCTTCCAACCAATCACGAAGCGAGAATTCTGGTAAAACATAGGTTCATTATTTTCAATTTTTCAATAGTTCAACATCAAGAATCCATACTTTTCTTCGTTTGGGTCAATTCTTAGAAGATTTTCCGATCGATTGGTGTAAGAATATTGAAAATCGGTCGGAAAACCGCTGAGCTATTAGCGCTCAAAACCCTTCATTTTTCGTGACGCTCGCATGTTTTGATTTTTTGGAGAGACACCCTATCTCAAAACTTGCCGTAAGACGTAGTCCTACGTCAAAAAATCAGAGGGGTTGTGTACAAGACACGACCGCATATATAGGTGACGCAGGACTACGTAAGTCTCTTTGTAGTGATAGTGCATGTATTCATGCTTGTAATCATTCGATTCTTCATGTATACATGCTATATGCAATATATGGGTCATTCCACGGGAAATTTACAGTCAAAATTTTTTTTCTCTTCGGAATATTTTTTTTACGTTCTTTGTTCAAAAAAAATCGACACGTATTTTTGTATTTCGATGTTGCTGTTGGAATTCGCAAGATATGATTTCTTAAAGTATTGTAATCCGAAAAAGTCACTATTTTTTAAATACTGATTGTAAACATAGTTTGTAATATCAAAAAATGACTTTCTACCAGATGTGTTCACTATTCCACAAGCTTTCAAAATTGGTATACCATACCTCCTCTCGATTGTTTTTCAATAGTTAAATAGTGCATTTTTATAAACAATTGCAATTTTTTCAAAGTTGGAACTTTTTTTTCTCGATTTTTTTTACTTTAAAATATTTGTTCATCTTTCTCGCAGAAGCATGCAAAATTTGGAAATTGAGAAATGAAAACTCTAGAAGTTATGAATTTTTATATCGAAGCGCGCACATTAACGCAAACGGGCGGACGAACGCGTGTGCTTCAATGACACGTTACACTTAATAGCATCAAAGGCGGCTTCGTTATGAAGCTGCCCGTGGGTTAGAACATCGATTGAGCATTACCGCTCGCTTCACATTAACACACGCGCTGAGACATAAAAACTCATAACTTCCAGAGTTTTCATTTCTCCATTTCCAAATTTTGCATGCTTCTGCGAGAAAGACGAACAAATATTTTAAAATAAAAAAAATCGAGAAAAAAAAGTTCCAACTTTGAAAAAATTGCAATTGTTTATAAAAATGCACTATTTAACTATTGAAAAACAATCGAGAGGAGGTATGGTATACCAATTTTGAAAGCTTGTGGAATAGTGAACACATCTGGTAGAAAGTTATTTTTTGATATTACAAACTATGTTTACAATCAGTATTTAAAAAATAGTGATTTTTTCGGATTACAATACTTTAAGAAATCATATCTTGCGAATTCCAAGAGTAACATCGAAACACAAAAATACGTGTCGATTTTTTTTGAACAAAAAACGTAAAAAAAATATTCCGAAGAGAAAAAAAAATTTGACTGTAAATTTCCCATGGAATGACCCATATATACATGCTACATGCGTTGTATGTAACATTTATCAAAGTAGTAACATTGCATACGTTCAATTCTCAAAATATTGTGCATTTGAAAACAATTTAACAAAATCAAGAACACAAACTATTGCTTTCCTGCTACCTTACTGAAATTAAAGATTGTTTTTATTATCCATGGTTTCCCACGATGAAAGGATTTTACCAATTCAATCCTATTTTATCAACAGCACATCTTTTCACTACACTTCTAATGAAACGGCAAGCATGCGTATTCATACAGAGTCGTATTATAACCGAACACTACAGCTGTAGCACATTTTTCCAACACAGATATCAAATTCGCCGAGGTTTAATCGTCACGCAGTAAAGAATTTGCGATCTGTTGGGACAACGAGCTTGTGTCATTTTTTCTGGCACACTTCCCTAACCGAGACATCAGATTGGACTAGGTTTAATCGCGTTCGTAAGAAATCTGTTGGCACGAGGGGGCTTTATCACTCTCTCTGGCGTACTTCCCAAGCAAGGACATCAAAATGGTCTAGGTTGAACCGCGGTGTTAAGAAATTTTGTTGAAATGAGGAAACTTTGTCACTTGTTTTGGCTTACTTCCCAAGCACAGATATCAAATTGGTATAGGTTTAGATCATCGTAAAGAATCTTCCAACCAATCACGAAGCGAGAATTCTGGTAAAACATAGGTTCATTATTTTCAATTTTTCAATAATTCAACATCAAGAATCCATACTTTTCTTCATTTGGGTCGATTCTTAGAAGATTTACCGATCGATTGGTGTAAGAATATTGAAAATCGGTCGGAAAACCGCTGAGCTATTAGCGCTCAAAACCTTTCATTTTTCGTGACGCTCGTATTTTTTGATTTTTTGGAATGACACCCTATCTCAAAACTTGCCGTAAGACGTAGTCCTACGTCAATAATACGAATTTAAGGTTCTTTCTAAAAACATGAAACGAGTAAGCCACATTATCTGGCAAAAGAAAACTGCACCACTTCGTAATTCGAGACTGAGCGTTTAGTGAGAAAATCGAATTGCATCTTCATTTATATATTAGGCCCTAAAAAGGGCTGATTATTGTATAGTTACAGAAGCCTGACCAGATACATTTACTATAGGCCGGTATACTTTGGTACCTTCCGAGACGGCGCGCTTGGCAAACTCACCCGGTAGCCAACCACACTCACTATAACTTGTTGCAATTGCAATTATGCTTGACTGAGCGGGGTACAGTCAAAAGAGCAAAACCACAACCACACACAACTGTGAGTGCACGTCTCACGTCTGCCATGCCCGTGGCCGTGCCATCCCTATCGGCATCAAATGAAAGAAAATAGCGTTGCTCTTCTAGTGGCGTGGCTTTTTCTTCTTTTTCCTATCGTGCTTTGCGGCCTTTCCACTGGTTTTCGGCGGCATGAAGACGATGCTTCATATTAGGTTGCTCTGCAGAAACTGGTAGCTCTTCATTAAGGAACCACCGGACACCGGTTTTGTTCAAACAATGTACGGTTTCGTTGTACGTTGTACCGCCTTTCTCTCGTGTCTATGATTCTCTGCACTACGTTGATCCGCCTTTGTTACAACTTGCTGCCGTTTGCTCTGGTATATAATCAGAAGTAAGCCGGCGAACGGCATCATTTTCACATTGGCATCGGTACGGTACAGAATAGACAGCAGAGTTGCGATTATATCTCCCTCACTGGACTCGGCAAACTGGTAAAACGCAGCGCAGCGGCAGCAGCAGCAGCAGCCGATCATTGTTTGGTGTAGAGTGCGCCGAACGCGTTGGTACCGGAGCATCGATCTATTATCTGCTATATTAGAATATTTGGTTGCGGGAGCGGAAGAGCTTGAATTAATGGAAAATGCTCTGTCCGGTAACCATTGTCACTAGTGCCCTGGGAGGTGTTGTTTCAAACATTCAAGCCATTCTGCTGACCGGATTTTCAACCACATAAATTACCACAACCCGCCCTTTTAAGGACGAACGAATTTGTTTATGAAGAGATAAAAATTTTCTGTATACTAAATTTCTTTAATTAAATTTCCAAATGTCGCTGATTCTTTAAATCATGAAGAATTTCTTCTGATTTGATCTATAAAACGCTAAATATGTGGTGACTCACCATCCGGTCTTCTAACTCATGACGTTGCTTTAACTTTATTTTTTGCTAAAAAAATCAGAGGGGTTGTGTACAGGACACGACCGCATATATAGGTTACGCAGGACTACGTAAGTCTCTTTGTAGTGATAGTATTCATGCTTGTTATCATTCGATTCTTCATGTATACATGCTATATGCAACATATATACATGCTACATGCGTTGTATGTAACATTTATCAAAGTAGTAACATTGCATACGTTCAATTCTCAAAAGGTTGTGCATTTGAAAACAATTTACAAAATCTAGAACACAAATTATTGCTTTCCTGCTACCTTACTGAAATTAAAGATTGATTTTATTATCCAAAGTTTCCCACGTTGAAGCGATTTTATCAATTCAATCCTATTTTATCAATAGCACATCTTTTCACTACACTGCTAATGAAACGGCAAGCATGCGTATTCATACAGAGTCGTATTATAACCGAACAGTACAGCTGTAGCACATTTTTCCAACACAGATATCAAGTTCGCCGAGGTTTATTCGTCTCGCAGTAAAGAATTTGCGCTCTGTTGGGACAACGAATTTGCGTCATTTTTTCTGGCACACTTCCCTAACACAGACATCAAATTGGACTAGGTTTAATCGCGTTCGTAAGAAATCTGTTGGTACGAGGGGGCTTTGTCACTCTCTCTGTCAAACTTCCCAAGCAAGGACATCAAAATGGTCTAGGTTGAACCGCGGTGTTAAGAAATCTTGTTGAAATGAGGGAACTTTGTCACTTGTTTTGACTTACTTCCCAAGCACAGATATCAAATTGGTATAGGTTTAGATCATCGTAAAGTCTTCCAACCAATCACAAAGCGAGAATTCTGGTAAAACATAGGTTCATTATTTTCAGTTTTTCAATAGTTCAACTTCAAGAATCCATACTTTTCTTCATTTGGGTTAATTCTTAGAAGATTTTCCGATCGATTGGTGTAAGAATATTGAAAATCAATCGGAAAACCGCTGAGCTATTAGCGCTCAAAACCTTTCATTTTTCGTGACGCTCACATTTTTCGATTTTTTGGAATGACACCCTATCTCAAAACTTGCCGTAAGACGTAGTCCTACGTCAAAATTTTGCCTTCCCACGCCAATGCTTCCCTAACGCGGATGACAGAAATATATAGGAGAAGAGCTATGGTTTAAATTCCCTTTGAATCAAAGGGATCAAAGTTTGATTGTATTTAATTTACGCTCTATAGAATCCGCTCGAAAATCGTCGAGCTTCAGCTGTTGCTACTTCCCCGGAATAAGGCAACGAAGACATTCAAATTCACTAAGCGAGACGCCAATAAACCGAAGAGTCAACGGATCCTCGTTGCAAGCCGTCTAGAAGTATATCGCCGCCAACTACAATTGTGACGTTTCAAGGTTGGACACATTCGTGAAAAAGGCTTTGAAGTTAGTTTTCAACAAGAGAAAGCTGGTCCAAACAAAGAACTGGCGCTTCCGGTTCGTTCGCCTACCAAACTTGCTAGCGAGAAGCAAGATTACTAAGTCAATGAAGACCACAGCAAAGGCATCGAAAACTCCAAAGCCAAAAGAGGTTCTAACGGAGAATGCGGTCCGAAAAAAGCTGCTGCCAAGCAGTAAATTTCTTCGATTTGTATTATTAACAGCTGGTAGAAAACAATCAGTTCTTTTAAGAACTACTGAATAAGTATATGAAGCAGTTGAATTGATTTTGCGAACGGCATCATTTTCGCGTTGTTTGGGTTACAAATAATAATGAGAGTTACGATTTTATCTCCCTGTCCGGACGCGGCAAAGGTGGTAAAACTCGGCAGCAGCCGATTATTGTTTGGTGTGGAGTGGAAATTACGCCGACCGTGTTGGATTCGAAACATCGATCTATTATTGTCAATTGCAAGGAAAATTGTCCAATCAATAAGTGCGCAATCGCTCATAAAAGTGCTATTTTAGCTTAAATCGTTTCGGTCTCTTCGGCGCACTTATTGCTTGGAAGATAACGAAAAAGTGTGCCGAAGATACCGAAACGATGTAATGCAAAATAGCACTTTATGAGCGATATCACACTTTGGATGGTACAATTTTACTTGCAATTGACAATAAGCTGCTATAAGGCCGTTCCTAACTCAAAGTTCCAATTATGTTATAAACTGCTCGACATTTCTATGATTTGCAACTGTCAAAAATAAAACTGCATCATGTCATACGCAATGCATGTTTTAAATACTTCGGTGCCCACGCCGACTTTTATGTGTGTGTGTTAACATAAACTTTGTTTTACTTTCCCCGCGATCTGACTTTCCAGTTTTGCAATTAATTTTTGGTCGATGATGAAGCAGCGTTTCTTGGTTCAATTTCTGTAAGTTAATGTCAGAAAGCGGCATTTTCCGTACATATTCTGTTTAAAGTTTTGTGGCAGTATTTCTGGGTTATTAACAATCCCGTATCAGCGACTGTTTCATTAAAGCCGCAACGACAGATCGCGCGCAATAATGGGAGCTTCGTTTATGTTTGCCTGTTTACTACACTGAAGTCGCTTTTTACGTGGTTTGTTTTTTACACGACTATTTTTACGCCCGTGGCTTTTGTTCTCATAGTTCTTTGTAATTTGTCGGGCCTAGTGGAAAATGCCTCGGACACGCGAGCAAGGACAACATATCATAATTCAAATTTAACTCAATAATTTTCGCACCGTAGAAAAAAAATTGGTTTCAAAAACCCTCACATGCCAAATTTGGTTCCATTTGCTTGATTAGTTCTCGATGCGGGGTCTCTAACCATCTAACCTTCCCTGACCCCAAAAACCCGTGCACATAAATTTTTTAATTTTCCACACCAATCGGTTCAGTAGTAAGGTCAAGCTCTCTTAAATACGGGTTATGTTCAAAATCGATGGCTCGGTTACCACCCAGTTAACTTCAAGGTACGATGCTGGTCAAACAAGCCAATCGTATGTTCGAATCTCAGCTAGGTGGTGCTGCAAGATAGAATTAGTAGAATTTTTGCACTGGCCCCGTAACTGTCCTGTACTCTAACAGCCGGCCGCGAAGTCTGTCGATAGATAAGGGTCAAGTCTTAGAAAGACGTTAAAGCCCAAGACTTTGCTCTTTTGAAATCTCGGTTGTGCGGTCAGTAAACGATCGGAGCTCTATATACGGTAGACTCCACAGAGCACTGCTAGTGTACAGAGACCGGTCCCAAATTCACTGTCTTTAAAAGGAAAACCCAAAAAAGTGATACACAGCGACAGACTTGCCTTGCAATATTAACGGCATATGAGCAGTCATTAATTTTTCATCAGAAATCTCAATTTCGGAAGCAGTTTTTAGGTCCAAAACAGGGGTTTTGTTTTCAAAAATGTATTCATTGCATTCTTCTTGTCAATCTGAACACAGTGAATATATTTTCATGAACTGAATTTTTATTTCAAACAAAAACTGCAAGCTATACAGCCCTAAGGGTTGTACGAATGGGTGACGTAGGACTATATGTTTATAAGAATCTATGAGTGCCATTGTTTAAAAGAGAGGAGCGAAATATTCAGATTCAATTCTTCATTGAATGCAATGGTAGCCTTGAAAATACATAGACGGGGGTTCATAAGTACAACGCCTGCTGCCAATTCTTTTAAAACATTCATCTTTTAACATAGAAGATTTCTTTTAAAAATCACTTGTGTGTATCATAAAAGTTGAAATAGTAATGAATGACCAGCCCACAGATCACTGTATTAAATATGATTATGCGTAGCTTGACATGTTTCAATAATCTTACTTTTACTCGCTTGTGGCCTTTAAAAGGGCTATTGGTTACAAATAACATTAAAGTCAGAGCACGTTCATCGCAAATATGTCGTGCCATTCGAATGTCCTTCTCTTTTGACATGAATGGCAAGAGGCATGAAAGTTAACGACTTCGATTCACTGTCTTTTGCTCCGAGAAGGTTTTACTAGTTTACTTTCACAGCTTCCCAGATAACACAAAATCGTAATTGAAAGTTCACATTAAATCATTTTCATGTCAATTTTACATTGGAATTGTATAATGATTAGAGTATGTCAAAACAAAGTAAACAATAAGTTGCTTTGCAGTCGTGCGTGTTCTCATATACAACTCATGACTGTGAGTTATAAAGCTGTATAGATGATTGGAATATTTAGTTATATCTCAATCATATATTCAGGAGTATTAAGTTGCGTGCTATAAAAACCGCTGTATAAAATGCAAGATAGAATTAAAAGTAATCGTCAAAATTTTCGCACGTATATTGCCTCCACTTTGGTACATATATGCTCTTATCTGACGTGAAACATAACTTTTTCGTTCCGATATGATGTCGTATTTCTCAGTTGCAATCGAGATATACAAACCAAATGGTTTACTTACCGCTTGTTACATAGCAGAAAATATGGCACATACGCAAAAATTACTGTTTTATTTGTATGAGAGTCCTTATCCTCCTACCACAGGGGTGAGGAGTCTCAAACCATCATAAAATAAATTCATACCTCCATAAACCCTCACATGCCAAATTTGTTTCCATTTGCTTGATTAGCTCTCGAGTTATGAGAAAATTTGTATTTCATTTGTATGGGAGCCCCCCCTCTTAGAAGAAGAAGGGGTCTCAGTACACCATAGAAAAAATTCTTGCCTTCTGAAACCCCCACTTGCCAAATTTGGTTCCATTTGCTTGCTTAGTTGTTAATTTATGAAGAAATTTGTATTTCATTTGTATGGGAGCCCCCTCTTAGAAGGGGAAGGGGTCTCAGTACACCATAGAAAAAAATCCTACCTTCTGAAACCCCTGCGTGCCTAATCTGGTTCCATTTGCTTGATTAGTTCTGAGAGTTTTGAGAAAATTTGTGTTTCATTTGTATAGAAGCCCCATCTCTTATGCCGTCCATAAAATTGCTTTTTCGCCCTCTCCATAAAATTGCTGACCATTTTATCTTTCCAACAACATATAAATTGTTCAGTTTCGTTTAGTAGTTTAGTAGTTATTAGCGTATGAAATCTTTCATTCCAACGTTACACTTCTATTTTCGTTTTCACAAAGTGCTACCCAGTCCCAGATAGTAAACAAAGACGTAGTCCTACGTCAAAAAACTGATGACAATAATGACTCATTTCACCTTAATGCAATGTGATGCTTCAAAGTTATGTATTTAATGTGCGAAAGAACTTCATCCTTCCGTGGATTAACAAAGGCTCCCATACAAAAATAACAGGAAGCTCTGAAAACTAAATGAAAGTTTCAAAACATTTTTCTTATTTTCACTTTTTGACAGTACATAACCTGTCATTTGGGATGACATTTTGCCCACATACTGACAAAAATATTTAAAACAGAGTTATATCCGTGTTTCAGATTCGGTCAAAAGTAGAACAGAACTGTCGAGCAGTTGTAAATACGTTCCAAAAAAGAGCTCGAAAAGTAGAACTGCAACTCAGCATTGCGAATGACCAGTTTTAGTTCTAGTTATAAAATAGACCAGCCCATACAAAATACAACAGCGTTGGGAACGGCCTAATAGAATATTAAATAACTAGAAAACCCAAATTTTGGTCGCGGAAGCAGAAGGGTTTAAATTGGTGGGAAATGCTCTGTCCGGTGTTATGATTGTTCTGGAAGATGTTGTTTCAAACATTCACGCTGTTCTGCTGCCATAGAAAATCGAAATAAAGGCCCAAACACAATGCATACGGATTTTACTACGTTGCGGATATTTGACAGAAAACCCATGGAAAAACTGTCAAATTGCCGCAACGTAGTAAAATCCGTATGCATTGTGTCTGGGCCTTTATGAAGTACCACGAACCGTCCTTTTTCCCTTTTTCCTGCATTTATGGAGAGATAAGTTTTCTTTTCTAGTCGTATAGTAATGAAATTTCCAAATGCGGCTGTTTTGTGAAATTATGAAGAATTTTCTTCTGATTAGATCTTTAAAACGTTAAATTTGTGGCGGTGAACTCGTGTCTAAATACAATTACTTCTAATTGTGTTACTCTTCATGGATAATTTTTGAATAGAATAGACTTCGAAAGTAATCTAATTTCGACTTCTCTCTGCCGTACTAAAACCTATTGGTAATTATAAAGATTCCCAAACAGAGCCTTCATAATGGTAATAATACCATTGTAACTGAGCTAAAGTTTTCGACAATTTTCGCCAAGTAGAAGGATTAGGGGCATAATGAGCACAAGGGGCGAAATGGGCACCCCTCTTTTCTACGAAAGTATGCATTTTGTAACATCATATGGCATGCGAAACACTGCTGTAGGTAGTACAGTATCAATTTATCAAAAAATGAGTGATCTCTACTTTTAAAACACGGAATTATATTAAAAACTTAACCAGGTTCTCAAACGCTGAAAAAATTATAATTTTGGTGCACTACCAAATAAGCTTTTACGATCATGTAAATATCTTAATCTATCAAGTGCACACTGCAACATGATGTATACATTGTATCTCAAATTTCACCTTCATTGAAGTTTTGATTTTATACTGTAATTAGTGTAAAAACCCATTTTTACTTTAACTGCTTGACTGGGGGCAAAATGGGCACCCTTAAGTGGGAGAAACGAGCATTATGTCGCATGAACTAACCTGTCAGTTTCTTTGTTTATCGCATCAATGCTTGTTTACAGTGATGGTGAAGCAAAAATTTTCGCTGTCAATTTTTAGTGTGGTTTCCGGAAAAATTGTTAAATAAATATCGAATAACTATTGAAGCAAGCAGTTTACGAAATAAATGCAGGATGCACGAGTCATCAAGTTTTTTAAATAATATCTATGAAAGTTCGGTGTAAATCTCGCGCTGGAACGGTGCGATCTTGGTGTTCAATTAGTTTTAGAGATGACCATGAAAACAGTGACCTAGTGACCTTGAATAAGAAAAATCAAACCCTGCCGGCGGTGCTCCTAGTGGGGTCAAACACCACCAGCGATTCCCGTTCGACAACCAGAAGTCAAAGGATTTTCTCCGCTGTAAACTGCGGATTCTTCCAGCCTGCTGAACGGGTTGCCAAATCATCTCTTCCAATCAAGGAACATTCAAGGTTAAGCAATCGTCATATCACCCAGCTTCACTATCTTGGATTGCAGCAAATTTTCAGATGTTCTGATGAAAAGGATGAGAGAATACATGGGAAGTGCCGGTGAGATCGTTTTGAATTTACTTATTCATCATGACTAAGATTTTCTGCATGCTAAACACAGTATCATGAATTTTATAATCTAACTTACTCATTTTTTATTTTAAATGTTTTGGTTTAATTGATAATTTTACATTTTAACTTTCACTAATTTAGTTTTGTGTTAATTTGAAATAATTATATTCAATTATAACATACGCATATCAGAAATAATTCATATGTCTTATTTATCAATCAATTTCTCAATCAATATCGTCTTTGCGGCAATACTTCACAGTTGGCCTGGCCGATTGAACATTTGCCAGATATATATGGCAAATATTGAATATTGATATTTTGCAAATGTTAATGACACATTCCGCGGGCCGGTATACCAATCAGACAATTTATAAAACATGCTTTTTGCATTGTTGATTATTTTTCCATGATTTGGCAATGTTTGAACCTTTCAAAACTGCCGTAACTGGTATTCTAGCATTTTCGGAAGTTATATAAAACGTATATCGAAAATAAATGAAATTTACAAGAAATAAATGATTTTTCGTGATATTTTTGAAAATGCTGCTACAGTGCGCTAAAACTTTTCATAATATCACTTGTTATCGACCAACTTACAAAGGAATATATGCTGAATCCATTCCAAAAATAGTTTGGATGTAATTTTGCAGTTATTTTGTATTTCAAGTGGATGAAATAGGGCCATTTTCTTGCGTTGTAACGTCACGAAAAAGGCGTACTTTTTCGCTTTCGCAGAAAAGTACAAATTCGAACAATCTAATAATCCGTATTCTCTTTGTACTCAAAAATACCTTTAAAACGGTGCCTAAAGAATGATGATAAGTAAAGTAGAACCTAAGTTACAACTGATTGAAGCTCGCGTTGTAACGTCACGGCGGTCAGCCGGACGGATTCAAATCAAGTGAGACATAAGTAATAACATCGAAACCTTAAGGCACTGCATAAAAGTTGCTTCAGAAAAGGTTCTTCATTTAAAAAGCACTTGCTAGTGGTGAAAAAATATTCGGACATTAGGGTGTCTTCAAGCAGATACAAAAAATATTTTTTCTATTTTAAGTCAGATAGCTGTCTACAGAACATTTGAAGAAAAACTAATTTCAAGAAACTTCATTGAATACTGAAAATTTCTATTTCTTACATGAAAAAAGTTATAGAGCCAAACTCTTAGGGACACCCTCAAAAACAGGGGTTTCGATCTAGCTCTTTAATAACGCTTCGTACACCTTTTAGATGTTCTAATAAATTGGTAATCAAATTTAATTGCACATTTTTGTCGAAGATACTAGAGCTCTATCTTTTTCCCTTTAGGACCTATCCCTTGTTTCTTTCATTTCGACATGTTCACCTACGGTTGCCTTCATAATACCTTTTTTTAGATATTCCTCAGTGTTTTGTCCTATATTGTATATGGTGGAATACAGCATAAATTGACTCGCAAAAACAAGTGAGATTAGCTGCATATAGCTGCTGTTCCCTGAGATACAGTACATTAAAGAGTACATGTAAAAATAAAAAAGCCAGTAATAGCTTCTAAAGGAAAAAAGATAGAGCCTACTATTTTCGACAAAAATGTGCAATTTAATTAGGTTACCAATTTATTAGAACATTGGCAAGCCATACGAAGCGTTATTAAAGAGCTAGATCGAAGAAAAAAAAAACTATTTTTAAGGGTGTCCCTAAGAGTTTGGCTCTAAAACTTTTTTCATGTACGAAATATAAATCTTCAGTATTCAACAAAGTTTCTTAAAATTAGCTTTTATACAAATGTTTTGTAGACAGCTATCATTTCTGACATAAAATAGAGAAAATATTTTTTGTATCTGCTTGAAGACACCCTAATGTCCGAATATTTTTTCACCACTAGAAAGTGCTTTTTAAATGAAGAAGCTTTTCTGAAGCAACTATTATGCTATGTCTTAATGTTTCGATGCTATTACTTATGTCTTACTTTCTTAGCATCCCTCCCACTGCGCGACGTAGTTTGTGAACAACCCCACAATTACGTAGGCGAAATAGTGAAAGACAAATTAACAACACATTTTTGGATTATCCCTTATGTACAGAGGGCAGCAACAGCGATAATTAACGAATATTAAATGAACAGATTTTTCGTGACGTTACAACGGAGCTACGACCCTCTCTGTGCAAAGCAGAGCGTTGTAACGTCACGAAAAGTAAAAGCTGTTTAAAAATTAACTTCACTAACTATCAGAATTCTGAAAACGGCAAGTTGTTCAGTATTCATCTCTTATCAAATCATAGAAGAAAATCTTTAGATAAAATTTGAAAGAGAGCAGAATTTTCATGTTTTTTGACAGAAGAACCAAAAGACGTATTTCTGGCGCGTTGTAACGTCACGCTACATATTTGCTTTCCAAAACAATCTGGGCAAAGCAAATGCTATTAATTTGTTCACTTTCAATAGGAAATTTTATGCTCTTTCCAAATATATAATAATATTTGGGGGTTTCTCAACGATTTTCCCAGCTAAAACATAAATACTGTGCAAAGAAAAGGCAAAACGTTGTAACGTCACGGCGGAATGTGTCTAATGCAGACAAGAAAATAATTTTAAATATTTCTTTGATTAGAAATAATTAAAATTATTTCCAGGAATCCTTTATTGAGGCTGTATTGGTATTAATAAGAATAAGAATAAGAATAAGATTGGACTATCCCTCGATTTTTGGGAGCCCCCCCTTTTATTGGAAAAAGCAACATTTTCGTCAAATTCGATTATTTTCTTTTGCTTGTATCTTCGTAAATATTCAATTTAGAAAAAAACTCTGTTCCGCATTTTAATGGGGGGTCATCTGAGGAATCCTAAAGGAATATTAGTTTTTCGTGGCAGTGCTGCCAAATACTTTTATTTTCGATCTGAGAACTGAATTTGTATTTTTCTCTCAATGAGTGCGGTTTGATCTCAAAGATTTCAACACCATCGTGTTCCTCAGACTTTTTTACATAAGAATCACTCAAGACCACGGGGTGTTTTGTCCCGTTCTCGAGATATAGCGTTTTGAAACAAACAATTCCCAATTTTTCAAGTAAAATCATAAACAAAATAAAGTTTCCTAGCAATAGGCAAATAACAAAACAAAGCAAAATTATTCTGGTTTAGTCTGAAGCAACATGGCGCTGTTGTGAAAGCCCATAAACAGTGTATAATACAACTGAGGCTTGTTTTTGAGTGTCTTAGCAGAATACGCAAGTTGAGTGAACGAAAAGTCAAACAAACAATTCCTAAATTCTTATGCCTTCAACCATGTGAGATGGCTAGCAGCAAAGGTGACACAATGTCAACTGCGCAACAATACCATTCACTAGCGCAAAGCAAAATGCAAAAAAAAGATCAATGCCTAATTGCTTTAATCGAAAATCTGTACTGTTTTGACGAAATGACCAGTATATATCACTGTTTAGGTTTCTATATAATTCATATGAAATAAATTAGTTCTTCGCCGGAGTAATACGCATGTAAAATGTAAATGTAAAATTCGTGTCGACCGCAGAATGTTGCGAAGAAAAGGAAACATTGAAGGATCGCTTCCTGTCAGCAGCATCTAGGTATTCCTGGTATCCGATCTATGCATGCCGCAATTCCTGTTAGTACCAACTCTGTTATAATGAAAACGGTTTCCGAGTCAAATTCAGGGACTACATATAAAGCATAAAAAAAATAAGCAGAAAAGGCACAAGGAAATAATTATTTGGAGAAATAAAAATATATTAATACTGTGATATAAAATATTGAAATGGATTTATAATGTTCCAATACTGGTGAAAACTGTAAAGTTGGCATCACTGTTAGAAGGAACTATCTTATATTCTTGAATGAAAGAAAAATCGAAACTACAAAACAGTTCGAAAACAGACATTTATGAAGCCTTCAAGTAGAAGGTGAAAAGCGTATCTGTTGAATTAAAACTAATAGTGGAATTTTATTGTGAAAATAGGTTTAACTTTTCTTTAACTCAACTTTCGTATTCTGTTAAGACGCTCAAAAACAAACTTTTGTTGTATTATATACTGTTTATGTGCTTCCAAGCGTGTAGGGCGCTATATCTCTGCATATTAGCGTTGGTAAGAGGAAATGCTTATCAACTTAGGAACTATATTGGCTCGTTTCATTATCCCTGATTTTTATTTTCAGGTATAATAAGTTCAAGTTGTCACGTAGTTTTCGAGCCGTGAATCTAGCATGTGCAAAGTATTTTTCGGTATAAATTAAATTATGGTTATATATGAGCACCATTGACATTATATTAAATTTGTTAAAAAGGTATTTTACAAGAAAATTTTCGAATATTCAGGTTAGGCACATATAACTGGTGCTTGCATACTTACATTATCCATCTAGCTCCCCATCTACGAACAACAATTCCTTTCCCGAAATACTTGTGAAGATGCAGAGGATTCCCTGGTCTTTAGTAGCAACAAGTATTGGACTAACATTCCTTCCCATCCCACCAGGGGACCCGCATTCGGACGTGGCCGGCGTCAGTATTGATCAGCATGCAGGGACCTGATAAGGTTGCACAATGAGGAATAGCGAGCTGTCCCAAGTATGCTCTTTCCAGCCATCATTTTGCAATTTTCATCGGTCCTGGTCAATAACGGAGTAGCAGCACACGGGCGGTATCCTATGCTTATGCTTATGCTAATGCTTGTTTACAGTGATGGTATGAATATATCAAGGGAATCCGGAAGACATAATTGGTCGAAAAAGGCCTTGCAAGCGGCTTTGACCACCTTAAAGCGAGACGGAATATCCACAAAACAAGTCGCCATGTACCACGGCATTCTGCGGCAGACGTTAGCTCGGTATGTGGGGCCATACGAAAGGGCAATCTCAGGGCAGGAGGTGGACCAAATTGATTTCTTCAAAACTGTTTTCGTTCCCGCTGCAGAACAAGAGCTGGTGGTCCATATTTTGTATATGGGTATTCGATGCTACGGCTACCCATGAAATCAGAACCCTCCCCGCATAATCGAAAACTATTGATGAAACGTTGGGTATTATAAATGTATTGTATGAGCAATAGTTACTGTTCATGATAAAGTTGCATATTATTTGCTACCATAGAAGTTCATATAGGTTTAACCATTGGGGTACGATATTGTATACAGTTAGTACTAAACAAATAGTAAGAACGAAATTCTGACCATACTTTCAACGGTTGCTATTCGTGGTATGCTATTTGGTAGCAACGCAAGTAACAGCCATTTTGTTATACACTCTTGGTGTGGGAAGTTGTGCATCCATAACTTTTAATTGAAGATGGCGAAAACACTATTAATATTGCAGGTAAAGCATTATGAATGTTTGTATTAATAATTCACATTAGTATTCTAACCAACAGATGTCAAATCTAGCGGCTAGTGCGAAAATGGTTAAACGTTTTAAACTTCATCGAAACACGACCAGGCAGTCGCCACTCCGACGCACAAGATTTTTCAGATATGATATTGGCCGTGAAACGTTCATTATAAAATAGGCTGTTATAAAAGAAAATAAATAGTATTTATGTGATGCTTACTAATTTCTTACTATATTTCTTACTATTAAAACAATATTTTTAACATAAAATAGTGTAAGCAAACGATTCACTGTATAATCGCTTAACCATATCAAAACCATTACACTAATGTTACTTGCACCATTGACGACAATATGTGTATCATTGTCTCTATCATTCAATGTAAATCGTTTGTTTTCGAAATAACATCAATACCATATATGTAACAGTTTTAGTACAATTTCATTAACTATATGTCCTATTGTCCAAGTATGGTATGGCAAAAAAATTGTTCGCGAAAATCAGCATTTTTGTATGGTAACCAAACCTAACGACTAGTTCATACAATGGTTATTTCTCAGTTTACCATTTACCACATAGTCCAAACCATTGCTGGGTATAATCCGCATATGGTTACCTGATTATACAGCAAATGGTTAGAAAATTATAGGGAAAATCGTTGGCGTATGGTATTTGACTATGCGGGTCGTATACCCCTGGCAGAGGGAAACGGAAAAGCATATTTCGTTAACACTAAAACACAGCTAGCTTAAGCGTCATCCGAAACATTCCTTGTGTGCTCCAGAGGCAACATCCGCGGCTCAATTGGCTTTAAGCGGCTTGCGGTCAATGATTTTTTCGACGTTTTTACACGTTTTATGTTTGTGTATGTATGGGTGTGTATGTGTATATGTGTATGTATGTGTGCGTGGATGTCTATGTGCATGTGTGTGTATGTGTGTGTGGTTGATGTACTTATATACACCATTCAAGCATGTGTTTATAAGGGTGCTCATTATGCCCCAGGGGGTGCTCATTGTGCCCCACACACTGACCGATTTTTAGTTTTTGAAGCATGAATTTAAATTGCAATTTTCGTCATCATGTCAATTATTTTTCAATTTGTTAATACTATGCCTTTGGTTATCGAAAGTTAATGTATGTTTTGCAATGACGACACTTTAAAAATTCAGTCATTTTGGATGCTTAAATGAGCCAACAAGTTAGGGTGCTCATTATGCCCCTAATACCCCTATTACTGTCGTTTTGAATTTGTGAATTCTGTTAATTAAAAAACGGTGTGAAAATGAAAATAAAACGAAATTTAATGTCTCGATACGTCGCTACCCAAAACATGCGCAATTGCCGAAAGCGTAAGAAGGAACTACTGGCAGGAAGTCATGAAAAAACAACCAATGACCGTTGCCGAGAGAGTTCGCCGCTACCGTGCAAAATTAAAGGCGACCAAAGCGTCACCAGACAATGTTTGGGATGCCGGGGAAGGGCCTTCGACTCGAGGTAAGAAATTAAAATTCATTATTTTACTTTGTGATAAACAAATTTTAAAATCGAGTTCAAGTAAAAGTAAAATTTGAAGTATACCTTCACCACGTTGAAAGACGATTTGAAGCCCAGTTTCAAGTCGAAATGCATGTCTAATTTTAACTCCAAATTAAAGTTCGTTTCGTTAAGTTCTTATCCAATTTCGAGTGAAGTTTCTAGTTAAATGTTAAGTGCAATTTTAAATCCAATTTGAAGTATAACTCGAAATCAAATTTTACGTCCAATGTAAAGTGCTAATTAATATACAATTTTATTTTATTAAGTTTAAGTCTATTTACACCGCAAAGGGAGATACTACTTACGCCATTTATTATCCCAAGGGAATTACTATTGGTTATAAGTGTTAGTGATTGCAACCATCTGAAAGAATTCGTGATGTGTTGTGTTAATGTACGATGTCATGTAATGACGTCAGTGTTGTGATGCTAGAGTGATGGCACATACACAATTAAACAGGTACCACCGTCATCCGTAAAGCCATACTAACCCTATCCTAATACATTTGACAGAATACCCAGTCTTGAGTTCTGTAGTCTTCGATAATTTTTAAATAAATTCAAGTAAATCATTAACTAAATGATATGTTTCTTGTGAATTTTGGTTATATAAATTTGTTTAACTCTTCAACTGGAAACATCAAACTAATGGCGGGATCAAGTTAATGTTTTTAAAGTAAATGCAGTTAAAAAACGCTTACATTCCATACAAAAGAACTATATTGACAAATAGGGTAACCAACCTATTTTGGACCCCCTCAGCAGCTGTACATAATTTGGACACTTACAGCAAAATCAAATGCAAGTGTCCAAATTATGTACAGCTGCTGATGGGGTCCAAAATAGGTTGGTTACCCTACTATGTGACAATTTGAATAGTTTTAAAGGTAAATGCCACGGGTTTCACTTTTCATGATAATTCTAGCTTTAATGTAGCTATGTTAATGAATAGGAGTAGGAGGTTGGATTGAAGCAGATGCTTCATTGTGCTAGTTTGTACCTTTGTTTTCAAAGATACTAAATAAATAATAAAAATTTCTACTTGGAAAGAATTCAGTTAGAATATATCATATGAAATAATACTAACTTATAGTTTGCATAGTAGAAAATTTCCTCAATCGAAAAATAATTCAGATGTGTCTCTGAGTTGACTGTAAAATGTTGACGTAAGTATTTGATACGAGGTGTAATGATTGAATGGTGAAAACAAGAGAAAGTCCAAGATATTAACTTATTACAAATATTTACAAATGTACTTCAGTAATTCATCTCGTGCGTTATAGAATTTAGTTCAATATGTGCAGTTCATGACGATACAGTGCGTGGAGTGACAGACTCCATTGACGATGGACTTATAAATGCAAATTTTGCACCAGTGCACAGTCCCGCTAGAGTTACCGATTCTGCTGCGCTGAGAGAGACTATTTGCAGCGAGCAGGATTTCTTTCCTGGACATTCAAGCCAGGGTGAGTTATGCACTTGGGCATTTGTATTTCACAAGTCAATATACCATCTCATGTTTGCCTTTTTGGGTCGATTTCTAGTTGTGGAACCTAACTTCGATCGTGCTGACCGAGAATTCACCAAGCGATTCTGGGAAAATGAATTTGGTGTCGCATGTAGTGTCTGCGATCGGCTTTGGTTTAAGGGAGACCTAAAACCAATAACGCAAGCAGATGCAGTATTATTATTACAGACCAATTATTTCGATACAGTAGAAGGATTTTCTGTCTGTCAAACCTGTCGTAGTAACTTGAAACATAGCAAAATAGCAAGTCTGTCCAAATCGAATGGGCTTACCTACCCTGAGTATCCAGCAGGTTTGCCTCTTCTCGATCCAATCACTGAAAGATTGGTATCTCCCCGACTACCGTTCATGCAGATTCGTCGCTTACGGCACGCAACAGGTCTGTTTCAATGTTTAATATCGAAAATATCGAGAAATTTTCTTGACAAAATCATTTTCATATTAAGGTAGTTATGGCATAATTGGCCTAGTGATCAACGTTCCGGTGGACGTTGACACTATGGTGAAAGCTCTTCCCCGACAACTGGAAGATGACCAAGCCTTCAACGTAATTGTAAAAAAGCACTTAGTCCACAAATCTTCTTACTTGTCCGGGTATGTAAAGAAAAGCACTGTTAAGTCATGGCTTCAGTACTTAGTAAATACACCTCTCTACCGGCGAAATGGCATAACTTTCGTAGACAGTGACCAAGCGGCAACATCCGCAGAAAATTCTGTTGAGCTGGAATCGATCGATTCCGAAAACGAAATAGAGCTTTTACTTGGTCAACAGCAAACATTATTATGGAATGAGGACAAATGCTTAGAAATCGCTCCCGGACAAAATAGTGTTCCTCTTTCCATAATCTACGATGAAAATGCAGAAGAACTTTCATTCCCTGGTATTTACTTGGGTCACCCGCGAGTCTATAAACCAGGTGTGCGCATTACACACTTTATGATGGCTACGAGCGAGCTAAGGCGCAAGGATAGATGAGGAGTACAACCTCAACACCTTCTATACATGGCGATGAAGGTTCTACGGCTACGCGTTACAGAAGGTTTGCAGAGCAAAGGGGTACGACAGCTTGGCAAACCCAAGATGTTTCTTACGTTGAGTGCCAGTGAAATGAAATGGTCACATTTGTTGAAACAGCTGCATCGTCTATCGGGTGAACACACCGGCACTGATCTGACAGAACCCTTGCGGGAGCTTACTGCGTTACAGCGTGCGACTCTAGTTAATAACGATCCGGTCACGTGTTGCGTATATTTTAAAAAATTGGTGGATGTCATTATGACTTTGCTAGCTTCTTCAAGGTTTAGTCCATTCGGCAAATACCGTGTTATAGATTACTTCAAAAGAATCGAGTTTCAGCATCGTGGCAGTCCACATGCTCACATACTGCTGTAGTTAAGTAACGATCCTAACAAATCAGTTTCTGAAACTATGCCGGCTACAATTCAGTTAGTACGAGATCTTTGTTCTGTATGCCCTGAGTATGCCAGATAACCATAGAAATCAATGTCTTGTGTTTAATAAACACTTCTTTTGTAGGTACATAAGCATACTTTTACTTGTTTTAAGCGAAATGAAAATCGTTGCCGCTTCAACATTCCGTACTGGCCGATGGACGAGACCAGAGTTGTACTTCCCATCCCTACGGACGATAGTCGCAGAAACCACCTCATGAAGAAAGCTACAGAGATGCGAGGTATCTTGGAAACAAAGGTTTTCGATACGCTTGAAGCATTTCTTACTGACTGCTGCTGTTCCTTCGACCTTTATCTCGATGTCATTCGAGCCTCTATACGTCGACCGACCATCTTGTTCAAACGGTCCATGACTGAGCTATGGACTAATCCATTTAATCTGTGGATTGCAAAACATCTTGCGTCTAATATGGATCTGCAATTTATATTAGAAGAGTACTCGTGTGCTTCATATGTGGTGGAGTACGTGAACAAAGCCAATAGAGGTGTCAGCAACCTGCATCGAGAGTTAATAACACTGCAAGATGAATATCCTGATCAAGACTATACAGCATTACTTAAGAAAGTCAGCTTGAAAATGCTAAACGCTGTAGAAATGTCCGCCCAGGAAGCAGCATGATGTCTTCTTAGACAGCCAATGTCAGAAAGCAGTAGAGCAACTCAATTTATTCCAACAATGTGGCCTCACGAACGAGTCAAATCACGAAAGCGAAATACACAAATGGATGAGGAAGGAATCGAAGACAACTCAACGGACGTGTGGACGTTGAATATCATCCAACGGTATGAAACACGTGCTGGACTAGAAGATGTTTGTTTGGCTGATTTCGCTGCCCTGTATACAAAAGAAAGGAATAGCAGTAACACATATAAAGCCCGTAGCACTCCTCGTATATTGCAATGGTGCGGTTATAAAATGTCGCAGTTATCAGAATACAAGCGTGAAATGGTAACACTATTCGTCCCATTTCGGAACGAATTGTGTGATGTACTGGATGGGAACAAGTTCTTGCAGATGTTCGAAGCTCACGAATCAGTTATTCTGGCGAAGCGAAAGGAATACGACAGTCAAATCAATATCGAACAAACTATTAAGGAGTATCTGAGGCTGTGCATGGACGACCCTCAAGATGCGCAGGAAGAAGTTGCAAACGAAAAGCGTGATGAATGTGTGAAAGCTATCACTATGAACCCGAACGATGACGATATCAATCTGCTTCCTACAAACGGAATATCAGCTATTAAGCGACAGTAATGTGTAAGCAGGATTATTGTGCTTTGGTACGATCGTCGAATAAAGAGCAACGTGACTTAATATTACAGACCATTGACAGTCTTCACCGCTTTGACGATGGTCCGTGTGCCCACTGAGCGTGTTCCAGCAGCCAGAGGCCTGCTTCCGGTGCTTTGAGAGAGGGCACAGGTCCTGGAGCTGTAAGGGGCCAGACCGAAGCCACTTGTGTAGGAGATGTGGCGGTACGGGCCATATAGCGAGGGACTGTACTGCGCCACCCAAGTGCCTGATATGTACCAGCCAACGGGACGCTAAGCACACAACAGGAGGCCCGAAGTGCCCGGCAGGCGCGCCGGCGACTAAAACACGGGCGTAGTGCAGGTAATGCAACTGAACTTGAACCACTGCCACGCGGCCCAGCAGCTGTTGTACCAAGCAGTTACTGAGTCGTTGACGGACATTGCAATCATCTCGGACCCATACCGCATCCCTGCCGGAAACGGTAACTGGGTGTCGGATAGGTCCGGGACGGCGGCTATATAGACGACAAGCAGGTTCCCGGTTCAAGATGTTGTGTCAACTGCAGACGAGGGATTCGTGGTTGCCAAAGTGGGTGGAGTATTCTACTGCAGCTGTTATGCTCCGCCGAATTGGTCTATCGAGCAGTTTACACGATTGGTAGACCGAGTATCTGTTGTGCTGACTGGTCTAAGGCCGTTGGTTGTGGTGGGTGACTTTAACGCTTGGGCGGTAGAGTGGGGAAGTCGTCGCACGAACCATAGGGGCCGGACTCTGCTTGAAGTTCTGGCAAAGCTCAACGTAGATCTGGTCAACGTCGGCACCACAAGTACCTTCAGTAGGCACGGTGCGGAGTCTATCATCGACGTGACATTCGGCAGTCCTGGTCTAATAGGAGACTGGAGGGCAGACAATGGCTACACTCACAGTGGCCATCAGGCGGTCCGCTATGGTGTCGGTCAGATAATGAGGCGGCAGGCGGCGAGTAGAGCCGACATTCCAACCACCCGTGGATGGAAGACATCATACTTCGATCCCAAAGTATTTGTGGAAGCAATCCGAAGAGAGTGCGGTGATCGTGGTATGCCCAAAAGAAGCCGTTGCACGGCTGTTGACGCCTTTGAGCATTTTGCCAACTCACATTTTTGAAAACTCTTACCTTCTTTAATTAGCTCACAACACACGATAAGACGTCCGTAGACGCAAAAATTGACCGCACTTCCTAGCTTTGACCGCACTAGCCATTCTAACTAATTAGAAAAGAACTTTTGTTAATGCTCAAACTGAAACCTTTCTCACATTTTATCGGACTTACAAAAACGTACGCGGGACTACTCAAAATACACCTATTACTTTCTGTGTCTTTCTAAATGCTTAGTGGCATCATCCCGTTCTTTCGCATGTCGGTTCAATCGCGCTTCCCTTCTTTTGCAAGATTCGGCTTTGGTGAGACGGAAATAGTGAATAAGATTTTGAAAAGCGCTAAATTTTGAACGCGACGGAGATATTTGAATACCAGCGTCGGACTAAAATGAGATTTCTGCAGTTTTGAACAGTGAGCGTAAATGGCGTTTGCTGCGTAAAAATTGTAGAATGATGACCATGCTACACTTTTGACAATTCTCGCTGCTCGATTGGCTCCCAAGATGGCTGCTTCCGCGTATCTCTCACCTCTGAGTTTTTCTACTTTATACTAAAGTCTAGACGACTGTCATCAAGTAGTTCCAATCGATCTGTCAAAAGTCATTCCAATCGAACATGGAACAATATTATCGTTTCTTATTAGCCTTCTCAACGAAAAGTATTACTACTTTTTTATATAGGGCCCTATTACAGTCACCTCACCTCACCTTACTTCTCTCACGCGCCCTATTCTCACAGTTACCTCACCTTACCTAACGGCTCCCCGTTTGATTTGTACAGTCACACAGGTGAGCGGGGTCACCTAGGTGACTGTGAGAATCGCAAATTTAGGTGAGGTGACTGTGAGAATAGGGCCCATAATTCAAAAACTTACATTGTTTTGACTATCTTCTTCTGTGACTAAATAAGCTCACACAATACAGGCCGCTTACGGCGATGATTTTTAGTATCTAAAATCCACAAAAGCTAATGTTTGTAAAATTCTCTGTGTTTAAACTTAAGCAGAATGTCAAACAATACTTCATTCTTGAAGAAAATGTTCTAGTTGACAGTTGATAAACAATAATAATTGATAGATTAACCTCAAGTTTTTAGTCTTGACCTTGAAATGCGGTCATACATATACAATAATATTTTTTGAAACGATGGTTCTACAATTGATGAAGGGACGGTAGGGGAAAGGAATGAAAATTTTTGGTGAAGGAGGGGAAGAGCGGAAAGGAAGGGCCTACATCAATTGCAGATTACCACCGAACGAGAAGTTTTAATCTAACTACTTTTTACTTTCAGGACGACGACACTATGCTGAGCCTTACGACTTGCAAGGTAGGTACTGCAGCACGTGATGTTGTTCGTCTGTCAGCATGTGTTAGCTGCGTTTCTCGGCGCGGGTTTTCGAGGAAAGGCCCCGTTCCTATGTAATAGACTAAAGGAAGCGGCACAATATGTGTCGATAACCCAACCAAACGCGTCGCTTCCTTGATAAATGGATTTTGCAGTCTCCTTTTGTCCAGCGCCTCTATGGTTCAAAGGTACAAGTACCAGCGAGCCACATGCCCTGGCGGGTGTTGTGGGTTCGAATCCGGTTATAATCTCAGATTACAGCTTGGTTCGACTCATGCACCTTCCAGCATTGGACAAAAGGTAGGAGTCAAAATGACTACTTGTCAAGAGTAGCTACCAATACCCCCCCCACCCTTCTTTTCCGCTCTCCCCCTCCTTCACCAAAAATTTTCATTCCTTTCCCCTACCGTCCCTTCATCAATTGTAGAACCATCGTTTCAAAACATATTAATAATAATTGAGTCAAAACGAAATGTACAATAAGCTGCTGATATTGGCAAAATCACGTAACCACGCATATGTTTGCACCTTTGCTGGTTTTGTAAAACATATGCAGGGCTGCCAAATCAGACGGCCAGACTGTATATCTTTATAGGGCTTTTCTTTATACCACAGTCAAAGTGGCATAAATGTGCACGTTCTAAAAAACTTACTCGAAGTAAGAAAAAAACGTTGCTGGCTTTTGCATTCTTTTTGTGGACACTTTTTGAATGCGCTTTTAAGTTGAAGATCATCTTTTGTTCTGTGCTGTCAGTATTGTTGTTGCAGTTGAACACCGTAATAATCGACGTGCGACATTCGGTTTTATTTCTGTTCTGTGTGCCGCAACTACGTCGCAGGTGGTGCGCTGTACAGCGCATAAATGTGCAATCATAGCGCACCACCTGCAACGTAGTTGCGACACACAGAACTAGAGTAAAACCAAATGTCGTACGTCGTTTATAACGGGTTTCAACTGCAACAGCAATACATCAACAAACACTGTCTTTGAAAGTTTTGGTCATATAGGGTGATTTATCTATTTTGGACAAGCGTTACGTCTACTCTATTTTGGACATTTTCCATTTGATTTTACCGTAAGAGTCCAAAATAGAGTACGCGTAACGCCTGTCCAAAATATATAAATCACCCTATATATCATTCATTAACAAATGTCGACCAACATTTGAAAAGGGCGGATAAGCCAACTGTCAAACAGACCGAGCGAGTTATTTTTTGCTGGAGCAGCATAGGAAAATGAACTCTCACTCGTGCTGTTTGACAGTTGGCTTATCCGCCCTTTTCGAATGTTAGTCGACAAATGTAATCAAGCTATAGATACAGACGAACTAAAATTAAAATTCAAATTACATGTATTAATGTTTCACAGAAACAAGACAAATGAACGTACTTAAAAAAAATAGAGTAAGCGGATGAGATACACTAAAATTTTAAACTAAACCAACCTGTGTGCTGTTCATTTCCTTTTTTAGTTTAACGGTATTCCATTTGAATTTTGTTTCTAGTGACGAAATCTCATTTTTTAATTTTTCTATACATCGACTACTGTTTCTGTATTCCTGGGACTGAAAATAAAATCATAGTTAAAAATCAGAGGGGTTGTGTACGACCTCATAGGTGCCGCAGGGCTACGTAAGTCACTCTGTAGTGATAGGAGCATGTATCCATGCATGTAAGAATACGTTTCTTCATGCATACATGCTACATGCAGCTAGAGTGACTATATACAGAGTGGCGACATGTCATCCCAAAAGTATGCAATGCTCTAGCAATGCTTATTTTCTTTCTCTTTCCTGCATACGCGTTGGATTGGTCGTCTGCTCGATTGGAATGACACTGACAGATAATGTTGGGGAAGAATAAATGCTTAATGCGAGAAATGTAGATTCAGGCAAACTGAAAATTCTTGATATTGTATGTATGTATGTATGGGGGTAGCCACCATCACTTCAAGGGTTTCCAATTGTATGCAAGTAGAATTACTGCAGAATCGAATTTATCTACCCAGCAACTTTTATGTCAATGCTGTTCGTGAAGGACCAAAAGGGGTTGGGTGGATCTATAAGCAATGTCGCTTATATGATTCCACGGGAATATAAGACACTCCTTCCAGCATAGACCTCCGGTTTCTAGATACATAACTTCGCCGTGCAAACTTATCTTGCGTGATGATTTGTGTGCTAGAAGGGCGCGTCAAAATCCTCTTCGACCTTATATGACTTGGGCTGGCTACCACATCCCTCATCCAGTCTTCGATTCATTTGGTACCCTGATGCTCCCTCCCCTCCCTTTTAATGATGTATATGTAAATGTAATAAATAATGAGTAATATGAATATATAATACAAGTAAAGAATATCTATTATAGTGGCAATGATTCTACACTTGTTTATGTATCGCAGTCATATACTAATTATTAAACTATATTTTAAAAGTGCATCCAATTGTATAAAACTGTACACTGTATTATTAACCGACTCAGCCACCCGATAGGCCATCAATCTGCGACTGTGTAAGGTTTAAAACGGACAGCACACAAGAAAATCATCGCCACACATCAGTCTTTAACCCAAAAAACAAACAGTCAAACCACTACTTATCTAAGCACTTGTCGGTTCGGAACGTCCTCTGTCCACTCTACACTACACATCAGACCATACACATGCGAAGCATGGTACCCGTCTTGGTAATCGTACACACTAACTGCATAATGATCTCTTATTCCCACCACTAGCAAGCAAAAAAACAAAAGACGAACGGCGATGATCCGGTTTATTCGTCAGCGGCTTCAACGGCAAGTGAAGTAGCACAGCGACATGCACACACGGAAAGTACGAAACTATGTGCTAGCAAAAAAATTAACAAGCCCCAGCTGCTTCACTAACACTTATGCACTTTGCATTCGAAACACATTATTACACGCATTGCCGAAACGGAAATTTTCTTGCGGCAAACTGAAAATTCTTGATATTAGGCCAAAAATACAGACTTAGCGAAGGTGAGAGTCGAACTCACAGCTCCCAATCTCTAGTTGAGCGTGTTGTTTAACCAATTACACCACTAAGCCGTCTATACTCTGTGGTCTTATATCAAGGTTTTGTTATGACGCTTGCCTGATTCTATCATTCATTCGCACATTTATCCAGCGCCAATATATTTTTGTTGACTGTATTTGTTGCAACCGCACAGATTGATAGACATATGCATATGCATATATGGTTTGCGCTTAGCAACGTCAGTCGATAACCGTTCGAGTCAGTGGTTACATGTAGTGTGAGGATCCACTACGTATTTCCTTTTTCCTTTTCTTTTCAACGACGTATAGCAGTAGGCTTTACTTTTCTGTTGGGGAAGAATAAATGCTTAATGCGAGAAATGTAGATTCAGGCAAACTGAAAATTCTTGATATTAGGCCAAATTAGGGTATTTGGTTGCAACAAATACAGTCAACAAAAATATATTCGCGCTGGATAAATGTGCGAATGAATGGTAGAATCAGGCAAGCGTCATAACAAAACCTTGATATAAGACCACAGAGTATAGACGGCTTAGTGGTTTAATTGGTTAAACAACACGCTCAACTAGAGATTGGGAGCTGTGAGTTCGACTCTCACCTTCGCTAAGTCTATATTTTTGGCCTAATATCAAGAATTTTCAGTTTGCCTGAATCTACATTTCTCGCATTAAGCATTTATTCTTCCCCAACAGAAAAGTAAAGCCGACTGCTATACGTCGTTGAAAAAAAAAGAAATAAAAACTGACAGATAATTATCATTCCAATTTGGCATTGTCGCCACTTTATATATAGTCACTCTACATGCAGCATTTGTTGAGACTAACTGCACACTGAGAAAACTTTTCGTATAGTTTCTATGTGTCCCACATATTGATTTTTGTAATGTGCCCTGTAAATGATCTTCATGTGCCAACCAGTTATCATTTATGTGCACGCGAAAAATTTGCACATACTTTTCATATCCGTATAATTTTTATGTGTATTGCTAACTGCAAGAAAAAATGGCCAGTCAATAAGTTCTCAATCGCTCATAAAGGTGCTATTTTAGCTTAAATCGTTTCGGAATCTTCGGCGCACTTATTGCTTGGAATGTAACGAAAAAGTACGCCGAAGATACCGAAACGATTTAATGTAAAATAGCACTTTTATGAGCGATATCGCACTTTGGATGGTACAATTATCCTTGCAATCAGCAATATAATTGCACATATTATTCATAAGCGTATAATTTTTATGTGTATTTCTGGGAGGATTGTGTTAATTGCGACATTTGCCCTTATCTAAATTACCCCGATTTACACGATTATCACAGTCGAATCTCGCACACGATTTCGCTCAAAGTAAATGAAGTGAAAAAGAAGAGGAAGAAGGAAAAAGGTCAAACTCATTAGTAGATCAAACTAAAAGCCACTCTAGTGTCAGATTAACAGTGCAAAATACGGTATGTTGCAATAAAAGGTTAATCTAAATAGTCATAAAAGGGGTAATATATGCGACGCATAATAATCATATGGAATTTCATATGGAAATTTACTATTAGTTATGTGCAGAATATTTTAAGTGCAGGTTGAGGAAATTCGATTATTTTTAAATGAATGTCTCAAATCTTACTTCAACATCAAACAACTATTTACATATATGTATATGTAATTTGATGACATCAAAAAATTGTTATGTTAAAATGGCTTGACTGTGCTGCAAGTTGATACATTCAAATTTTTGCAAGTCGATAATTTTTTACAGGTCGATAACTTTTTTACATGTTTTTACTCATTTTCATGACTGAAAGCTACTTTATAAGCAAGTTGAAGTTGTCTAAAAATAAAAAATAAGAAAACTTATCCAATTTAATTCTACTATGTGTATTTTATTCAATGACAGATACGTATTTCGCCTACGACTTGCAGGCTTCCTCAGTGTCTGTTTTCGAACTGAGTCTGAGTTCGAAAACAGACACTGAGGAAGCCTGCAAGTCGTAGGCGAAATACGTATCTGTCATTGAATAAAAAAATCAGAGGGGTTGTGTACAAGACACGACCGCATAGATAGGTGACGCAGGACTACGTAAGTCCCTTTGTAGTGATAGTACCATGTATTCATGCTTGTAATCATTCGATTCTTCATGTATACATTATAGTTACTATATATATAGTTCGGCGGATAGAAAACCAGGCGAATTGGCATCCCTGATTTATGAAATTAAATTCGAAATTATGGTGAAATGTGCAGGTTTTTACGAAAAATAATCACTGGCGGGTGTTGAAAATGACTAGTTCTATGAAAATAAAGTGTGTTTTTTAACATTACTCCTGCATTTTGGATTTTGAAAAGCTTTTGGCTCCGCTTTTGACGTTTATTTGGCTCCCGATTTTCTATCCGCCGAACTATATATATAGTAACTATAGTATACATGCTATATGCAACATATATACATGCTACATGCGTTGTATGTAACATTTATCAAAGTAGTAACATTGCATACGTTCAATTCTCAAAAGATTGTGCATTTGAAAACAATTTAACCTTCCTAGTGCATTGGGGTCGTTTTCGACCCATCGGCATACTTACAAAGCTTGATACTCAGTAACGGTACGAGCTAGAGACCAGGGCTTGAAAAGGGATCGCAAGTTGAATGTGACTGCCGTGAATGCGAACTTTCCGCATTCAAACTCCGCTTTTTGAACGATCATTTGACTGTTTTTTCTTATCCAGTCAATCTGCCGCTTGCGCTGCTGCCGTCTTACAATTCATGCGGCATCTCAGCAAAAGCAAACAGTCAATCTCCCGTTTTGCTTTGCGCTTTGAGAATATAAACTGCAAACTGACTGGAATCATACGGTGACGTATTTTTTCGTTTCTCTTTTTGTCTCCAAATCGGCTGCTCACAGTAATAGTTTGTCACCCGGACGTCGGTCGGACGCAAGCAAAATATTCGTTTGTATTGGACGGAGTCCGACCGACTTCTTCCATGCACATGTAGTGGTTGTTTTTTTGTAGTATTGAATCATACGATTGTGCGGTTGCTTTTCGTTAGCGTGGTGATTGCCAGTCATTTGACTGTTTTGCAGTCATTCGCTGCTCCAAACGGTAAAGGTAACTTGATCGAAACGAAAATGTCAAAAAGCGTTCATTCTGTTGCGTGCATTCGGCGTTTGACTGAGCAAACTGCCAGTTGTTTTATGCATAGCGTTCGTATTCCACCTCTAAACGGACAGTGTGAATTTGAATGCGCGTTGATGTGACTGCGGTAGAAAAAAAGGATCGGTCGAAGCCCTGCTAGAGACTTGAAATTTTCTGACTTTTCCTAACTTTGGAAAATTAGCATTGTGGGGAAGTTTCAGCTTTCAGCGACATCTAGAAGAGCCACTGCAAAAAAAGTTACATATTATGCATTAAGGGTCGAAAACGACCCAAGTTTTGAAATTGCTCTCATTCATCCATTTTCAATCCGAATTTCGTTTTCTTTACCTCGTTTGAAATATATGGCCAAAAACTAGCACCCAAGGTATGTTGGGGAATATTTGTTGACTGATGGCCACTTCTGCGTCGGTTCCGGAACACCCCCTACCAGGTCCCGGGGAACATTTTTATATTTTGAGATAATTCATTTTGCGGCACATCAAATCACATTGGCTTGATAAAATAAGACTAGTGGAAGTACAATGGGGACATTTTGGACCCGAATGGCCACTTCCCCATCAGTTACGGAACATCCGGTACCTGGTTTTTGAGGCCATTTTTGAATTTTAGGATGATTTCTATTGCGGCACGTCAAATTTCATCACATTGATAACATAAGACTATTGAAAGTATAATAAATACATGTTGAAGGCAAATGGCCGCATCAGCATCGGTCCTGGAACATCCGGTACCCGGTTTTTGGGGACACCGGGTACCCGGGTACCGTATGTTCCAGAACCAATGAGGAAATGGCCGCTTGGGTCCAAAATGTTCCCATTGCACTTCCATTAATCTTATTTTGTCAAGCCAATGTGATTTGATGTGCCGCAAAATGAATTATCTCAAAACATAAAAATGTTCCCCGGGACCTGGTAGTGGGTGTTCCGGAACCGACGCAGAAGTGGCCATCAGTCAACAAATATTCCCCAACATACCTTGGGTGCTAGTTTTTGACCATAGCTTTCAAACGTGGTAAAGGAAACGAAATTCGGATTGAAAATGGATGAATGAGAGCAATTTCAAAACTTGGGTCGTTTTCGACCCTTAATGCATAATATGTAACTTTTTTTCTAATGCATTAGGAAGGTTAACAAAATCAAGAGCACAAACTATTGCTTTCCTGCTACCTTACTGAAATTAAAGATTGTTTTTATTACCCATGGGGAACCATGGGTAATAAAAACAATCGTTGAAGGGATTTTACCAATTCAATCCTATTTTATCAACAGCACATCTTTTCAATACACTTCTAATGAAACGGTAAGCATGCGTATTCACGGGCAACTAGCAGTCATTGACTTTTCGTCGGAAAGCCCAATTTCGGAAGCAGCTTTTCGGCCCAAAAGCGGGATTGTGTTTATAAAAAGGTATATACTGCATTCTTCTTGCCAATCTGAACACAGCGAATATATTTTCATAAACCGAATTTTTGTTTCAAACAAAAAAACTGCTTTTGAAATTGGCAGAATCGATGATGACTAATTTCACCTTCATACGGAGTAGTATTATAATCGAACACTACAGCTGTAGCACATTTTTCGAATACAGATATCAACAGAATTTGCAATCTGTTGGGACAACGAACTTGTTTCATTTTTTCTGGCACACTTCCCTAACACAGACATCAAATTAGACTAGGTTTAATCGCATTCGTAAGAAATCTGTTGGCACGAGGGGACTTTGTCACTCTTTCTGGCGTACTTCCCAAGCACGGTCATCAAAATGGTCTAGGTTGAACCGCGGTGTTAAGAAATCTTGTTGAAATGAGGGAAGTTGGTCACTTGTTTTGGCTTACTTCCCAAGCACAGATATCAAATTGGTATAGGTTTAGATCATCGCAAAGAATCTTCCAACCAATCACGAAGCGAGAATTCTGGTAAAACATAGGTTCATTATTTTCAATTTTTTAGTAGTTCAACATCAAGAATCCATACTTTTCTTCATTTGGGTCAATTCTTAGAAGATTTTCCGATCGATTGGTGCAAGAATATTGAAAATCGATAGGAAAACCGCTGAGCTATTAGCGCTCAAAACCTTTCATTTTTCGTGACGCTCGCATTTTTCGATTTTTTGGAATGACACCCTATCTCAAAACTTGCCGTAAGACGTAGTCCTACGTCAAAATACACATAGTAGAATTAAATTGGATAAGTTTTCTTATTTTTTATTTTTAGGTTTCGTATTCTACTAAGACGCTCCAAAAACTTCAGTCAAGTTGAAGTTGTTTGGAAAATGTTTTGTACTTATACTGAGTTTTGGCCATCAACAAACAACATTGAACATTGACATCACTGCGGATCTCTCCTGCCTTGTCTTGTCCATCATTTTTGAACGAAATTAATCTAAATGTAATGCTTCACTATTTAAACTATGTAAGGAATTGCAGGCAACTAACTGACGCAAAGCAGCAAATGAAACGTTCATAACTATTGTCGGATAAGAGAGTCGCTGATTTTCCTCGCTTTGAGAATTGCTGCGTCACGTCAAATTCACAAATATCCCTCTAGTCTTGTTTCCGAGCAAGACAACAGTTCCGAACAAACTCTTGCAGCATATGGATGCAATATGGCAAAAGGAAAGGGTAACCGCTCACTTTTCTATGAAGTTTCACTTTCAGGACATCAAATTGGGCTAGATTTAATGTTAAAAGATGATATCGGTTGAAAGAAAGGGGTGGTTTTACATTTCAACAAAAATTTTTACGTTCACGACATCAAATTGAACAAGGTTTGATGTTTAAACGCTAACACCGGTTGAAGAAGAGGGGTGGTTTCGCAGTCTGGCGTATATCCCAATCACAGATATCAAATTGGACTAGGTTTAATCGTGTTCATAAGGAATTTTGTTGGGACGAGCGGACTTTATCACTCTTTCTGGGGTACTTCCCAAGCACAGATATCAAATTGATCTAGATTCAATCGTCGCAAAGGATCTTCATCTTGTTGGGACGGGGAGATTTCGTTACTTTTCACCTTTGTTATACTATATAACAAAGGTTTAGAAATCGGTCGAAAAATGAAATTGATCCGAGGCCCGGAGGGCCGAATCACATATACCAATCGATAGAGCTCGACGAACTGAGCAATGTCTGTGTGTGTATGTGTGTGCAGCTCATTTTCTATCGCGTTTCTCGATGGTGGTTGAACCGATTTGACCGCTTTTATTTTTGTTTGAAAGGTATTATTGCCTATTATATTACTACTAGCTGACCCGACAAACTTCGTATTGCCACAAATTAACCTGTGTTGTACATAAATCATGAATCTCGGATGATCTTTGTCACTATAGTAGTCGCCAGTTCGTTGTGACTCCTTATGTTTTCATCTCTTAGTTTTTCGAGATCAAGGCTGATATCAGATCTAAGCTGACTCATTTGGTTAGAGAGAGAGTCGCCTAGTTTCTTAATGTCGTCTCGTGTACTGCGTTGAAAAGAAGAGAGTTGAGATTCCATCAGCCTAGCGAGTTCGGCGACACTCATGTCGCTACTGGAGGATTTTGCAAATGAGTTGCTCCGGAGCCGCTTGGATGCCATCTCGTCATTCGACATAATTGGGTACGGTAAACAACGTAGGCGGGATACGATAGATAAGAACGTGTTCCACTACACAAGCGATTCGCTATTGTATTCGATGGCAATTATAAATAACTATCAAGCGTAAAAATGTATATTGCACGATACACAGTGGTTGGTTTTTCAGAATAACACAACTGTTGAATCTGTTGCACTTTATTTGCCGATCGATTGTACTTGAGCGGATTATATTGAGATGTAACACGGCGAAAATCACAAAAAAGCGTCAGCGAACAACAACTACGTACACTTCATTCTCCCTTGAGAAGTCAGTGAAGTCTAGTGTTACTATAGATAGTTTTTGTGGTCTTGTTATTGATTAATGTTTTATGGAAGAGTCTCGAATTTCTCGAGTTGGATTAGTTTTTGAGTTTCGCAAAAATTTCTGTTTTATTTGTATGAGAGTCCATATCCCCCTACCACAGGGGTGAGAGGTCTCTAACTATCATAAAATAAATTCAAGACTCAAAAATCTCCTACATGCTAAATTTGGTTCCATTTGCTAGATTAGTACTCAAATTATAAGGAAATTTGTATTTCATTTGTATGGGAGCCCACCCTCTTAAAAGGTAAAGGGGTCGTAATACACCACAGAAAAAAAAATTCTACCATCTAAAACTCTCACATGCCAAATTTGGTTCCATTTGCTTGATTAGTTCTAAAGTTATGAGCAAATTTGTGTTTCGTTTGAATGGGAGCCCCCCCCCCCCTCCTAAAAAGGTAAGAAGTCCTAATTTATCATGGGAAAAATGGTTGCCTCCAAAAACACCCACATGCCAAATATGGTTCCATTTGCTTGATTAGTTCTCGAATTATGAGGAAATTTGTATTTCATTTGTGTAGAAGCCCCCCCTCTTGAAGTGTGGAAGGATCCTAATTCACCGTAGAAAATATTTTTGCCTCCAAAAACCTCCACATGCCGAATTTGGTTCTATTTGCTTGATTAGTTCTCGAGTTATGGGGAAATTTGTATTTCATTTGTATTGGAGCCCCCCCTCCTAATGTGGGAAGAGGTCCTAATTCATCACAGAAAAAATTCTTGCCTCCAAAAACACCTACACGCCAAATTTGGTTCCATTTGCTGGATTAGTTCTCGAGTTAAGAGGAAATTTGTATTTCGTTTGTATAGGACCCCCCTCCTAAAGTGGGGAGGGAGACCAATTCATCATTGAAAAAAAAATTGTCTCCAAAAACACACACATGCCAAATTTGGTTCAATTCGCTTGATTAGTTCTCGAGTTAGGAAATTTGTATTTCATTTGTACAGGAGCCCCTCCTCTTAAAGTGGGGAGGGGTCCTAATTCACCATAGAAAATTTTCTTGCTCTCGAAAACCTTCACATGCCAAATTTGATTGCATTTGCTTGATTAGTTCTCGAGTTATGAGGAAATTTGTATGGAAGTCCCCCCTCTTAAAGGGGAGAGGAGTTATAATTCCTCTTATAAAGAGGGGAGGGGTCTCAATTCACCATAGAATAAATTCTTGTCACCAAAAAAAACACCCACATGCCAAATGTTGTTCTATTTGCTTGATTAGTTCTCGAGTTAGGAGGAAATTTGTATTTCATTTGTACAGGAGCCCCCCTCTTAGAATGGGGAGGGGTCCTAATTCACGTAGAAAATTTTCTTGCCCTCGAAAACCTTCACATGCCAAAGTTGGTTCCATTTGCTTGATTAGTTCTCGAGTTATGAGGAAATTTGTATGGAAGCCCCCCCTCTTAAAGGGGAGAGGAGTTACAATTCCCCTTATAAAGAGGGAGGGGACTTAATTTACCATAGAATAAATTCTTGTCACCGAAAACACCCACATGCCAAATTTGGTTCTATTTGCTTGATTAGTTCTCGAGTTATGAGGAAATTTGTATTTCATTTGTATCGGAGCCCCCCTCCTAAAGTGGGGAGAGGTTCTTATTCATCGTAGAAAAAATTCTTGCCTCCAAAAACACCTACATGCCAAATTTGGTTCCATTTGCTGGATTAGCTCTCGAGTTATAAGGAAATTTGTATTTCGTTTGTATAGGAGCCCCCTCCCCCTTTTAAAGTGGGGAGGGATCCCAATTCATCATAGAAAAAAATTTTGTCTCCAAAAACACACACATGCCAAATTTGGTTCCATTTGCTTGATTAGTTCTCGAGTTATGAGGAAATTGGTATTTCATTTGTACAGGAGCCCCCCCTCTTAAAGTGGGGAGGGGTCCTAATTCAACATAGAAAATTTTCTTGCCCTCGAAAACCTTCACATGCCAAATTTGGTTCCATTTGTTTGATTAGTTCTCGAGTTATGAGGAAATTTGTATGGAAACCCCCCTCTTAAAGGGGAGAGGAGTTATAATTCCCCTTATAAAGAGGGGAGGGGTCTCAAATTACCCTAGAATAAATTCTTGTCACCGAAAACACCCACATGCCAAATTTGGTTTTATTTGCTTGATTAGTTCTCGAGTTATGCAGAAATTTGTGTTTCATTTGTATGGGAGCCCCCCCTCTTAGTGGGGGGAGGGGTCTCTAACCATCACTAAAACCTTTCCTGACCCCAAAAACCTCTACATGCAAATTTTCACGCCGATTGGTTCAGTAGTTTTTGATTCTATAAGGAACACAGGACAGACAGACAGACAGACAGACAGACAGACAGACAGACAGACAGACAGACAGAAATCCTTCTTTATAGGTATAGATTGAATTGCTTTGCGGTCCGACGTTTCGTTTAAAAGTTATAAGCAAAAATGTGAAAACTACGTGACACGCGTTTCTCCGGAACTACGCAACCAATTTTAACGATCTTAGTATCAAACGAAAACTCTTGCTATTACTAAACTTTTTACCAAGTTTTATTGAAAACGGACGAGCAGTTTAAAAGTTAGCTTTAAAAAACCTGTTTTGACTAGGTACAAATGATCGCCTGTTTCTCAGAGTTGGCTAAACCGATTTATGCGCTATTATCCTCATTTGAAAGGTAATATAGCCTAATAGATCACTATTGATTTGTTTTTTGATTTGACGTTTAATTCAAAAGTTATGAGCAATCGTATACAACACATTAACTGCTGAACATCGAGGAAGTTATATCTTTGTCACCGGTCGTATAATCTTCGAGTGAGGCTACTAAAGATGACGATGAGTACTGGGATTGTAATGGGGACAGCGAACCAGAGTTCTATGGGTTTGATTTATAAAACGACAGTACTGTAGGCGACGCGATCATGCTCCCTCCGCGCAAAATCTCAAATCCGTCTGGGTCGCAGGTGTTGAGGCAAAGCGGTCGGGAGCACAGGCTACCAGGCAAGTATAGTGACTTTGAAGTTTCGTTCAGAGGATTGCCGCATTTCAACTCTTTACAGATAACCAAGACGACAGCTCCTGAGGAAGTCCAACAAAAATCGGCGACTCAAGCCGAAGTTTCGACCAGTGAAACCGTAGATACATCGGCTGTTGTCAGAGACATGTACGTAGATAGTGATCCGATCTCTCGCCAGGAAGCTCTATCCCGGAACGATGCTGAATATTGGAAGGACACCATGTGTAACGAGTTCGAGGCACTGATGTCGAATAAAACTTGGACACTCACGGAATTGCCTAAGGATCGTAAGGCGATCAAGTGTAAATGGGTCTTTAAGACCAAGCACGACGCGAATGGGAACATCGACAGGCACAAGACGCGATTAGTAATCAAAGAATACTCGCAACGAAAGGGGGTGGACTACGACGAGACTTATTCACCAGTCGTTCGTCATGGTTCGTTACGATACTTGTTTGCCCTTGCTGCTAAGCACGGACTAATAATGGAACAGTTGGACGCCACGACTGCTTTCCTTCAAGGCGAGCTTGTAGAGGAAATCTACATGGAGCAACCTCCCTGTTTCGAAAAGTCGGGCAGCCACCAGACAAAGTTGGTGTGCCGATTGAACAAAGCTCTTTACGGCTGAAACAGTCCAGTCGTGTCTGAAATGACAAGTTAGATGCAGCACTGAAAAGTTTCGGAATGGTTTCATCGATGTATGATCCTTGTAACTATTATAAAATCGAAAACGGCAAGATGCTGTTTGTAGCGATTTATGTTGATGACGTGTTTATTTTCTCAAACTACAAAAATACCAAGAACGAGATTAAAGCGAAGTTAAAAGAGCCCTTTCTGATGAAAGATCTTGGAGCGATAAGTAGTTGCTTAGGAACGCGCGTAACTCGTGGAAGGACGTTTGTTGAACTCGACCAAGAAGCTTACATTGAATCAGTGCTTACTCGTTTCAATATGCGGGACGCAAAAGCTGTATCGACATCGGCACCTGTTGCGGATCATATGATATACTTACCGATGAAAAGTGATGATATACTTGCCAACGAAATTATCCTGCAATTTAAAATAATACTTTCTAAATTAAATAATTATACTCACCTCAATTCTTACCTTACATTATATACACTTTGATACTTACCTCTATGATGAAAGCAACGGAACTAGATAAACGCATACTTATACAAACATGTATCAAATCAACAAAACCGAAAGTTCAGATTAATTACACATCAGTATTGTTACAACCAAGCAATCGAACACGTCTTAAATTTTATGATTAACGCTCTCCGAAAATCATTTCACGTGGTTCCAGAAACCACAGTTTGTTCACCCAGTGTGATCTCCTTTCCCGGACCAATTCCGGAAAATTCCGAACAGTTTTTTTATGGTGCCGAAACCCGGGACCAAGTCCCGTACGATATTTCGATAAAGTATACTCGCCGCGCGTGTTTTCCATTGATATCGCCATCGCGATTAGAAAGATCCTGATCGAATATTTCTATCACCACGTGAGAAATTATTTCTGTCATTTGTGCCTGTGCAGGTTGTGGAGCTAACCATTTGTGACCCTGCAAAAAATTGTCTACCATCGGAATTCGTCCAGACGCTGCTATTGTTCCTGCCATCGCTGTTGCTGCTAATCTCGGTGCTGCCTACGCTGCCGTGCTGCTGCTGGTTATTTTGAGCACATTTGCTAGCAAAGCCCGTTCGCAAGGTCGCCGTCTCCTCCTCGTTGAGTTGCTGCTGTGGAGAATATCGTCGTCATCATCATAATTGCTAGCCGCGCTAGAATATCATCCGCCGGACAGTATCGGACACAATTCAATCGAGGAAAAAACCAGAAACAGAGGTTAAGTACGGACGTAGCAGGTGGGTACAGTTTTCTTTCATTATTAATAAAGAAATAAAGTTCACAAAATGGCATCTGCAACCCGAACTAAAAAGGCCAAACAATTAAAACATTTACACGCGAGGCATGCCTACGTAGTTGGATCTATCGAGCTGATCCGCGAATTCGATGAGAATTTTGACATTTCAAAGACCGCTGAAATTCCCTTTCGTGTTCAACGGCTGGACAAGCTTATGGAGGAGTTGGAAGGTATTGAAACAGAGCTGGACTCATTGCGATCTGGTGATCCAGTATTTTCGGTACAACGTGCAGAATATCAAACTCTATATTTCCATCTTAAGGGTTCACTATCATCGAAACAATCCACTCCTCCACCAGCTAATCCCCCTGCTACTGTACTTGAAGCTGCTAGTGTTGCTTCCGCATCTGGCGTACGACTGCCAGAATTGAAAATTCCGGAGTTCGATGGCAATCCGGCAGATTGGGCCGGATTCCACGACTTGTTTAAAGCCATGATCCATGATCATGCAACACTTTCTAACATTCAAAAGCTGCATTACCTGCGAGCCTCTCTAAAAGGGGATGCAGCCAGAATTATTTGCACTCTTCCAATCGCAGCAACCAGCTATGCTGTTGCTTGGAAAATGATATGTGAACGCTATGAGGACAAAGATCTGCTGGTCAAGCAACATATTTCTGCACTTTTCTCGACGACACCCGCTCGAAAGGAATCAGCTGACGAGTTATTAGATTTGGCTGACGAGTTTGAAAAACACATTAAAATTTTGGACTCGTTAGAAAGCAAAGTGCAGCATTGGGACTCTGTGTTGGTGGAGTTGCTGTTCAGTCGAATGGACACTAACACACAAAAGTTGTGGGAAAACAAGCGTGACAAAACCAAACGTGCCTCTTACGAAGATCTACTGAAGTTCGTCCATGACCATTCTCGAACACTTCAGTCTCTAAAGCTTTCTCAAACCGCCATTACTTTTACTGAGGCCAGACCTGTTAGAACCCGACCGATAGTTAGCAATGCAGCATCGGAGCAATTCTCCAAATGCACAATATGTAAGCAAAATCATTACCTATTTCAGTGCGAGTTATTCCGAGCTAAAACACCTGCACAACGCTTGGATTTAATTAAACGAAATAACTTGTGTGTAAATTGCTTGAAATCTTCGCATTCAGTAAAGCAGTGTAACAGTGGATGTTGCAAGTATTGCCAAAGGAAGCATCACACGCTGCTTCATTTGCCATAAGTTTCTACTATGATCGCGACTGCAGCTCCGCCACACATGCAGTCAAATCAGCAGCAAAACCAACCAGTCAACATCCAGACACAATCGTTCTCCGGCGCGGTTATGAGCGATTCCGAAATCGCTTCGGTCGATCGGTCGTTAACGTTGTCGTCGTCGTCGGTACTCGCGCCTTTTCCTTCCTCGTCCGGTACAGTCCCACCTCCCTCCGTCTGTCAAACGGTTACACCATCAACCGACAGTGGTTCCACAGTGATTCTGTACACAGCTATCGTGAAAGTCCAAGACAATTTTGGACAATATCAGCTTGCTCGTGCTTTGTTGGACAGTGGGTCACAGTCCAGTTTTATTTCTGAATCATTATGCCAACAACTTGGATTAAAACGTAAAAAGGTGAATGTACCCGTCAGTGGTATTGGCCAAGCCGTGGTCAATGTACGTTATGCTGTAGCATTGCAACTAGCATCGCGCGTGGGACCCAGTGAATACTGTGTGGAATGTTTCGTGCTACCGAAGTTGACTGTGAGCTTACCAACAAGAAGTATTGACATCACGACTTGGAATATTCCACATTGCCTGCCGTTAGCTGACCCACGCTTCCACGTTAGCCAAGGCATTGATATCATTATCGGTGCCGAACTATTTTCTTGTCTCTTGCAGTCAGAGCAAATCTCGTTCGATGATCGTCTTCCTGTGTTACAAAAAACAACTCTTGGATATATTTTTGCTGGAAAGGTTCCAGCTGCCTGCACGCCTGACCCAGTGCTATGCCATGTTTCCACCCTCGACAATCTAGACACTCAAATTCGAAAATTTTGGGAGGTAGAAAACTTCGAGCATGGCAAGGTGTATACGCCAGAAGAACAACAAGCCGAAACTCACTTTGTGAAGACTCACAGTCGGAATCGTGACGGACGCTATGTAGTTCGTCTCCCAGTTCGCTACGAACAGCTGCCGCTAATCGGAGAAACATGGTCAATCGCAGCTCGTCGACTTACGGCTCTAGAGAGACGTTTCCAATCCAACGAGACTCTTCGTTCTAATTATGTACAGTTCTTGGAAGAGTATGAGCAGCTCGGCCATATGGATGAGGTGAAGACTCGCGTCGCGTTACCCCAGTTTTTCTTACCCCATCATTCTATTAGTCGTCCTGGTTCTACAACAACAGAAACCAGAGTTGTGTTTGACGGCTCTGCTAAGAGCAGCAACAATCTTTCGCTGAACGATCTGCTTCTCACCGGACCTACAGTGCAACCATCTCTACTGTCGACCGTTCTCAATTTCCGCTTGCACCGTTACGTGATGACGGCAGACATCGAAAAGATGTATCGCCAAATTTTGGTACATCCGGACGATAGACCGCTGCAGCAAATTTTGTGGCGAAAGGACGAATCAACCCGTATCAAGCCGTACCAATTAAACACCGTTACTTACGGTACTTCATGCGCTCCATACTTGGCTACAAGAGTATTGAATCAGCTAGCAGACGACGACGGTAAGGAGTATCCGTTAGCAGCTCCTGTGATGAAAAATGGATTCTACGTCGACGATTTATTGACTGGATCTAATGACTTAAATACACTTGTGCACACATCTCAACAAATCATAGATCTGCTTCGCCGAGCCGGATTTTGTCTGAGAAAATGGAACTCGAATCATCCTGCAATTCTGGAACACATTCCGGAGACTAATCGTAGCACCGTTCCTATATTAGAACTCGACCAATCACCATCTACTAAAACGCTCGGGCTATTGTGGTTCCCCTCGGAAGATCTATTTGGCTTCAAGGTTCCGAGGATGCCAAGTGTAAACAAAATAACGAAACATGCAGCGTTATCAGAAGTCTCCAAGCTTTTTGACCCTCTGGGTCTCATTGGGCCCATCGTAGCCAGCGCTAAAATGTTCGTTCAACAACTTTGGTTGGAAAATTTAGACTGGGATGATGAACTCCCTGAAAGACTACAAACTTGGTGGCTGGCTTTCCGTGAATCGATTACCGAAATCGAAAATCTGCGCGTTCCTCGGTGGGTTCTAGGATCTGTGTCGTCGCATTATGAACTACACTGCTTCACAGATGCATCCGAAAAGGGCTATGGATGCTGCATATATGCTGTTACGAGTGATGTGGATAACAAAAGAACAGGCCACCTTCTCATCGCAAAATCTCGTGTTGCTCCTGTTGCTGGTTTAACGATTCCCCGTCTAGAGCTTTGCGCTGCTGTGTTGGGTAGCCAGCTAATGGATACCGTTCTAGAAACAACAATGTTCACTGGGCAACCAACTTTCTGGACCGATTCAACTATCGTGCTCCACTGGATTAATTCCCCGCCTAAAGTTTGGAAGACATACGTATCAAATCGGATCGCAGCGATTCAGCGGCTTAACAAGGCTTCGCAATGGAGATATGTCCCCAGTATCGAAAATCCTGCTGACTGTCTATCAAGAGGCACTGAAGTGAAACAATTATTACATGACAGACAATGGTGGCATGGCCCAAGCTTTTTGGAGTGTTCTCCCGAAGATTGGCCTAAGTCAATTTTTCCACACTCACTAATCCTGAATGAACAACAATCATCCGAAAGGAAGACAACCGTTGCACTCCACATGCATATCTCAGACTCATTGATAACCGCTCATTCAGAACTCGCTACACTGCTCAGGGTCACAGCTTACTGTAATCGATTCATAACTAACTGCAGATTAGCGAAGGAAAAACGCCATACCGGCAGAATCACCACTCTGGAATACGATAATGCATTGAAAATACTCGTGCGCATTGCTCAACAGTCCTCTTTCGCCATTGAACTCCAGTATCTGCATCGTAAACCGAGCGGTTACAACTCACTGAAGGACGCGCAGTTTAAATCCTCTTTAAAGAATCTGGATTTAGTCGTTGACTCAACTGGCCTCCTAAGACTGAATGGACGATTAGTAAATCTGAAGGCATCACAAGACACTCGATATCCAATGCTGTTACCAGCTGATCATCACCTCACTCAGTTAATAGCTAGATCCATCCATCACCAGACCTTGCATGCAGGACCATCTCAACTGCTTGCATCGATCAGACAGCGCTTTTGGCCACTTCGTGGTATGGACTTAGCACGTAGAACAGTCCGGCGTTGTGTCACCTGTTTCCGATGTCGTCCAAAGGCCAGCAACCAGTATATGGCTCCATTGCCTGAGTCACGCATAAAGCCATCAAAGATATTTGAATGCACAGGGTTAGATTACTGCGGGCCGTTTCACGTTCGTCAACTCACTGGAAAGGGCGCGGCGGTAAAAGTCTGGGTCGCAGTGTACGTATGCTTCGTCGTTAAGGCCGTGGTGCTCGACATAGTCGCCGGGTTGTCAGCAGCCGCGTGCGTCAACTCGTTAAGACGCTTTATAAGTCGGGTCGGTCGCGTGCGCGTTATACACTGCGACAACAGCACTGCGTTCGTCGGCGCGTTTCGCGAAATCGCAGAGTTTCGGCAACAATTGCTCCACCAACTGAACTCCAATCACTGGATGAACGAATGTTTGGAGAAAGGCATCGATTTCAAATTCATCCCACCACGAGCCTCACACCACGGTGGGCTCTGGGAAGCAGCGGTTAAGTCATTCAAACATCATCTCGTGTGCATCATGGGCTCATCACCATATCGCTTCGATGAAATGCGCACCGCTGTCGCTCAAGCCGAGAGCATTCTGAACTCCCGACCATTGACGCCGCTCTCAAATCATCCAGAAGATCTCTCCATTCTTACACCTGCTCACTTTCTCCTGGGGGAACCAACATTCTACCTTCCAGAACCAGACGTATCACACATACCAACTAACCGCCTCTCCCACTTCCAGGCAACCCAGAAAGCGATCAATGATTTATGGAAACGTTGGTCAAAGGATTACATTTCCCTTTTGCATCAGCGACCGAAAGGATGGAGGAAAGAGCCTACCATTTTCCAAATCGGTTCTGTGGTTCTTTTGAAGGTCGACAATGTTCCGCCAAGGCGTTGGCCTCTTGGTCGTGTGGTTGCCGTCTACCCAAACAAAGACAACATCATCCGTGTGGTGGACGTGCGAACGCAGTCTGGAATTCGTCGCCGAGCTACAACCGAGCTCTGCCTATTGCCGATCGATGACAATTCAAATGAGCTTCCGTCCTCGCCTGCGGATACTGAACGTAATCCGGTAGCAGTTTCTTGAATGCTGCGCTTCAACGGGGGCCGAGATGTTGCGGATCATATGATATACTTACCGATGAAAAGTGATGATATACTTGCCAACGAAATTATCCTGCAATTTAAAATAATACTTTCTAAATTAAATAATTATACTCACCTCAATACTTACCTTACATTATATACACTTTGATACTTACCTCTATGATGAAAGCAACGGAAACGCATACTTATACAAACATGTATCAAATCAACAAAACCGAAAGTTCAGATTAATTACACATCAGTATTGTTACAACCAAGCAATCGAACACGTCTTAAATTTTATGATTAACGCTCTCCGAAAATCATTTCACGTGGTTCCAGAAACCACAGTTTGTTCACCCAGTGTGATCTCCTTTCCCGGACCAATTCCGGAAAATTCCGAACAGCACCAATGAATCCAAGCGTGAAGCTTACGAAGGACATGACAGCAAAAACACCGGAAGAGGTAGACAAAATGAAGAAAGTTCATATCAAGAGGCCGTAGGCAGTCTCATGTATCTAGCTCAGTGTACACGACCCGATATTCTTTACACCGTTAACCAATTGAGTCGTTTCAATACGGGTGCTGGTCCAGCTCACTGGGAAGCTGTAAAATACTTACTGCGATACCTACTATGTACACAAGGTATGAGACTACGTTACTCGAAGGAAGTGAATTCTGTCCTTACAGGATACTCCGATGCAAACTGGGCCTCTGACATAGACGACAGAAAATCTACTAGCGGTTACATCACAGAGAACAGACATTCATTCAGGAACAAATTTTTCGGGAATTCTTGGATAAAAATCCAAATTAAAATCACCTAATATGCTAGCGTCACCACCACTGTAGTTTTCCAACTAAATGATTCTTTTGATTTGCACACTGACAACCTTTGGCTTCTCTGGCGCTAGTATATATGGACTATAAGTGTTATGCTAGCGCCAGATGCTAGCTGTTGTGAGTTTAGTGTAGAATTTTATGCGCCTTTAGCGACATCATCACTATAGTTTCCCAACTAATTTGACATTAGTTTTATCCAAGTGGGGACCTTTCGCTTGGATATCTGTTCTCTGTGGTTACATCTTCATGCAACGAGGGGGTGCAACCGTAGCTTTGTCAAGTTGTGAGGCGGAGTACATGGCGCTTTCCGCTACCATTCAGGAAGCTGCTTGGTGGCGCGGACTGATTGCAGAGTTTGGTCCAAATCAATCTATAGAGCTACGTTGCGATAATCAGAGTACAATTGTTATTGCTAAAAACGGTGGATATACCCCGTGAACAAAACATATCGACATTCGTCATCATTATATACGAGATGCCGTTGATCAGGGGATCTTTAAGCTAAATTACATCAGCACCGATAAGTAGATTGCAGATGGACTAACCAAGGCTTTGGAGCGAATTAAGCTGGAGCGCAACCGAACTGCGATGGGTTTGAGCACATCAGCTTAAGGGGGTGTGTTGGCGTGTTATAAGCTGAGGTACATCTGTACTTATTATTATCTGTGTCATTACCATACTTGAATAAGGTTTTGCACGGGCGAGCATAACATCACTTCTTTGACGTCAATCAGTGGTTGGTTTACATGGAGTTAGAACATGGGTTAACAGGTTCGAACTGAATATTGCTTAAAGGCCTTAACGGCAGTCAGAAAAGCACAAAAACTGCCATTCCGAGTAGTTTGGAGGGCGACACTGCTGGATAATACGCTTCTAAAACGTTTAACTCCAATTTATGCATATCACGTTTGCCTAACAAATAGTAAACAAACCACGAGTGGATGTCAAATGGGTGAATTGTGTTCATTCCGGTTCATTCGTGACGTCACCTTGCAAAACCTTATATGTTTGTTGATATATACAGTCGGTATTTGTATAACACGGGTAATTGGGACCGCGTTATATGAAGCGCGTTATACAAGTACACGTAGCATATGGAAATTGAGTTAATTGGGGCTATACCCGAATTTTACGAAATTTTGAGTCAACACGACCATGGTTCCTTTGGGAAAGATGTCAAGTATATATTTTTCCATCTTACAGATGCTTGGTGAGACAGAAAAATCAAAGGGGTTGTGTACAAGACACGACCGCATATATAGGTGACGCAAGACTACGTAACACTTTGTAGTGATAATAGCATGTATTCATGCTTGTTGTCGTTACGCCCGTCGATTTCGGCAAACCCTTGCATACCATCTTCGCTGACACGGGAGGAGGTAAACATCGGCGGCTGTCATCTGTACTTGTCATCGCTGTCATCGAGATTGTGTTGGTGATAAAGTAAATAAACATAATGATAAATTGAAGAAGTATATAAACATAAAAAATATCTATTATCTATTATAAATCTAAAGAGATAAAAGCCAGTTTAGGAGAAGAAAGTGCCTATTATTAATTTGAAAAGTATCTTAAGAATTAGTGCTTAAATCAAGTGAATACTTACAGCTAGCGGACGGTGAAATCCAAGTGCTTAAATCTATCGAAGAGTACCTAATTCTAGTTGAGTGATTAAACCTAGCGAATGCCTTAATCTAGTGAAAGCTTAAAAGTACCATATGCTTAAAATCTAGTGCTTAGTTACGGTAAATCCTTAAACTGTAGTGCCTACGAAAGTAAATTAGGTAAAATTACTTAGTGCTACGTGCTTACTTATAGTACCAAATCTAATTGCTATTTTTTTCCTAAAGCTAAAGCTGCATTCGGTGCTAGAAATATAAATTAGCTGCAATTTGCCAGAAATAGATAACAGTTCAAGAATAGCGGAGTTACCAATAGTAAGCCATTTGTATGTTCAACCATTTACATGCCATTAACGATTATAGTCCTGTAGGAATTTGTAACTATTACCACAATAAAGTTGACGGATTCGATATACTCTGGCGACGTTCGCGACTATTCTTGCAACATTTTACAAATTCTATTGTTTGATCTAAGAGATGCCGTCATCCACGGCTGGATCCGGAAATGTTGCAGATGAGCAAGGTGGTTCAAGTGAACAGGTAGTCAATGACGATGTCATGCAAATCCCGCCCGGTCGAGAGAAAACTTCCGGCGCTATTTCAAACACCCAGGTAATTGTAGAGAATACCAATAAAACGAATTGCCCCGTAACGGGAACAATGCCAAAAGGGCATGCTGTTGGAGATGGTGTAAAAAATAAACCGGGTAGCGCTACGAGTGTCAGACGTAATCCGCCGCGGAACGGTCGCGCGAATCGGGTGTCAAGTTGTCAGTTGTGTGATGAGCTAGATAACGAAGATATGGTTCAGTGCGATAGCTGCGATATGTGGTACCATTTTGCATGCGTGAATGTGACGGCGGAAGTTCAATACGTTGACTGGAAGTAACAAGTAAGTGGCTCCCCCTGTAGAAAATCCAAGCAGAGGATCTTTATGTCAGCCAGGTCCACCCCCATCACAGCGAAGCAAAGGTAGTGCACGGAGTGGGAAAAGTGAGGCGAGGAGAAGATTTAAATTGGAGTTGTTGAAGATAGAGGAGGAAAAGAAGCTCGAGCAGAAGTATTTGTATAAGAAGTTTGAAGCGCTTCGTGAGTTCGGAAGTGATACTGCTTCCGTCATAAGCGATTGCGGAGCGAGTAAAGCGTCGAAGATCGCACAGTGGGTAGCGGATACCGAACGTTGTGGGGAAGTGGATTCCGGTTTAGAGCCTGAAGAGAGGGAAAGGTTTGTACCAAGCAACTTGTTGGAACCTGCAGAGCATACTGCTCCAAATTTCAGAGGGAATCCTGATGTTACCGGGTGCAATCGTACTGTTCCTCGTGTCGTGGATAATAATCCGACGTTAAGTGATCCACGTATGTCTGCCCCTGCTCCACTTCTCAGAGGGAATCCTGTTGTTATCGGATGCAATCGTATGGTTTCTCGTGTCGTGGATAATAATCCGACGTTGAGCGATCCGCGTATGGTTACCCCCGGTCCAAAGCTCAGAGCGAATCCTGATGTTACCGAATGCAATTATACTGTTCCTCGTGCCGTGGGTAATCATCCGACGTTGAGTGATCCGCGTATGTTTGCCCCAGGACAAAAGTCAACACCAATGCGCTTGAGCCAACGAGCCCCAATGCTTCCGCCCGCGCCACCAGTTGCTGATGAAACGGTATGCATCCTAAACAGGAGTCAGCTTGCTGCAAGACAGGCAGTGTCTAAAGATCTTCCCGACTTCAGCGGGAATCCTGAAGATTGGCCGCTCTTTTCTGTTTTCAGTAACTCCACTCATATGTGCGGGTTTTCGAATGAAGAAAACATGCTGCGACTCCGAAAGTGCCTGAAGGGAAGGGCCCTGGAAGCTGTCAAATGCCGTCTGCTCCACCCGTCCAACGTCGGAGGTGTTATGTCTACATTAAGAATGCTGTATGGGAGACCGGAAGCAATCGTGCAAGCAATCGTCAAGAAGGTTCGGGCTTAACCAAACATCGATAGACTAGAGACTGTTGTCAATTTCGCGCTCACAGTAGAGAACTTGGTCGCAACAATCCAAGCTTGTGAAGTACACGACTTCGTGTACAACGCCTCGTTACGATACGAATTAGTAGAACGACTACCTTCGACACTGAAATTAGACAGGGCTAAGTACTCCAGGGACAAACCCAATCCTAATCTGCTCGACTTCAGCTCGTGGTTGTACTCAACGGCAGAATATGCTAGTGTGGTAATGCCCTCGGCAACCGATTATTCAAAGTCACGCTTCAGTAAGAAGGATGGATTCCTGGACGCTCACTCAGAAATCGAGTAGCTAGCTCCAAGTCGTACACGGTTCCGCCAACAACGAAGTCTGCTAGTGTCAGTGAATCCGAGAAACAATGTCCCGTGTGCAAAGGTGCTTGCCCGAACATTCCGAAATGTAAGCGCTTCGCGGAATTAAGCTACGACGCGAGGTGGGCAGCGGTAAGAGAATGCAAACTGTGCCGAAAGTGTTTGAGGAAACATAACGGATCATGTAGGCAACAAAGACCATGTGGTACAAACAGCTGCACATTCCTGCACCATCCCCTTCTTCACAGCGATGAGCGACAGCAAGCCCGTGGCTTCGCAACGGACACGATTGCTGATAGAGCGAACGGCAAGACCTCTTATCAAAATTGTAATACCCATCAGGGTAATTCAAAACTCCTATTTCGGATACTCCCGGTCATTCTCTATGGTCCGTCGAAATCTGTTAAAGTATACGCATTTATTGACGATGGATCCGATGGAACAGAAGCTGGCAGAAGAGTTGGGAGTAACCGGTTCATCGAAGTCGTTGTGTCTCGGTTGGACAGGAGGTGCGCACCGAATGGAGACTTCATCAGAGTGTATGAATTTACAAATCTCCAGCTGCAGAAATAGGAAGCTGTACAAACTGACATCCGTACATACCGTAGAAAGTCTTAAAATACGTCCGCAGTCACTTCAGTATTCCGAGATGCAAGTTAGGTACCCATACCTTGCTGGCCTACCAGTTGAGTCGTACAAGAACGTCTGCCCTCAGATCCTGATAGGCGTCGATAACCTTAGTGTTGGAAACATACAGAACGCTCGAGATGGACGAGCTGACGAACCAGTTGCCGTTAAGATGCGAATAGGATGGACAGTATTCGGAAGATGTGGGTCCGGAAGCGAAATGGTACAGTCCGTTAACCACCATTCCGTTAAAGTCTGTCAGTGCAACAAAGACTCCGATGAAGACCTTCACCAAGCCGTAAAAGGTTTTTTCTCGCTGGACAGTCTCGGAATCAGTAAACCAGAAAAACTGCTCCAGTCACAAGAAGATCGCCGTGCAGATGCTGCTTGAAACGCTAACGAAAGCGAAAGATGGGAGGTATGAATCTGGACTTCTCTGGAAGTACGACAATGTCCGCCTTCCGGACAGTAAAGGAATGGCTCTGAAGAGATGGCAGTGCCTAGACCGACGAATGAAACAGGATACGGTGCTGACAAAGGCAGTGAGAGAAAAGATAGAAGATCACGTACAAAAGGGATACATTCGAAAGCTGACTGAAGAGGAGATCCAGGCTGAACAACATCGTGTGTGGTATTTACCCATATTCCCGGTAGTAAACCCAAACAAACCTGGGAAGACAAGGCTCGTATGGGATGCAGCCGCATCCGTCCATGTTGTTTCACTTAATTCTGTACTGCTAAAAGGTGCAGACCTACTTACGTCTCTGCTGTCGGTCTTGATCCAGTTTCGCGAGTATCGTACTGCCGTTTGCGGTGACATTCGGGAAATGTATCACCAAGTTCAGATACGAGAGGAAGATCAGCACTGCCAGCGCTTTTTCTGGAAGGATAAGGAGTCCGACGTGAACCCTAGCACATATATAGTACAGGTAATGACCTTTGGAGCCTGCTGTTCGCCGAGTACCGCACAATATGTGAAAAACACGCATGTGAAGAGATTCGAGCAGGAATACCCCGCAGCCGTTGATGATGATGATGATGATGATGATGGCCCACCACTTATCCCGGACATGGGAATTGGGCGAATTTATCTATTTAGATATTTAAATTGTTTTGTCTTTCCACTTGTTTTCACACATACTCTTTCTTCAATTGCCAGTTTATCAGTTTTCCTAACTCACTTCAAATAGTTTGTATATTCCCATGTACGTCCATCAACCTATTTAAATTTTTTTTTTACTGTTTGCAATTTTAATTAAACCGTATTTAACTTCATCAACCTGGGGAATGGGACTATTTCAGGAACAGATCCTATCCCCGCACGTATGAGTCCGTTGAAGGGTTTTACCGCGCCCTAACTCGCGTTGCTTTGGTTGATTGTCATACGTGGCCCAGAGATGTTCATTACGGCTATTGTCTTCATCATCATCAAAACAAATGTCATTACAAAAATTTTCCACACATAACATACATTCACAAAACCTTATTCACTATTACACTTTTACATATATAACTTCACCCCACCCACCGAGACGTGTACCGATATGGAAGTGCCGGCCGTCAAAACGTGCACACCGCACGGTCACCCTCGTGGGATTTCTTGCGTACTTGCACCAGATCTATAACACATTTTCTTTTATAAAAACTAAACACTTCCTCTTGAAAGAGTTCACATTGTTAGCAGCCCTCACATCGTCAGGTAACATATTATAAAGCCTGACACCTTTATAAAAGAGTGAGTTTTGTGTGGAAGCCATCAAAAAAGATGCCGATCGAATATCATTGAAACTTCTAGTTTCATAGCGGTGTATATCGCTTCCACATTGTATCCTGTTGCGCAAGTAGTCAGGTGCATGTCCGTTCACAATTTTATAAATCAATAACAGGGTAAGAAACGTTACGCGTTGTTTAACAGATAACCATTGTAACATGTTTAGCATGTCGCGCACAGGAGTTCTTCGATTTACTCGGAGAATTATCCTCATCACTTTATTCTGGAGTTTTTGAAAGCGGCTCATTTGCTGTTCGTTGGCGAGATATATAATAGATGGACAAAACTCAAAATGAGGAGATATTAGGGCTTTATAAAGATGTATTAAACTCCATTGCGATAGCTCGTGTTTTAATCGACAAAGCACCCCATATTTCTTTGCGACTTTCCTGACAGTATAATTAATATGACTTTTAAAACTTAATTTTTCGTCAATTCACTAACACTAACACTAACACTTCACTAACACATTCTAACGCTACTCCATCAATCTTTACACAAAAATCCCCTTTAGTAATTGTTTTATTCGTAATAATCATAAACTTTGTCTTAGACGTTTAGTTTTAACTGTTTGCTTTTTAGCCACACCGTTAAGTTTTCTAAATCATGGTTTAAAAATTCAGTAGCAGCAATAGCATTGTCGGAGGAAATAAATATCACAGTATCGTCAGCAAATAAATTAATATCACAGTGTTTCAAAATTTTTTTCACGTCGTTTATATAAAGAATGAATAACAAAGGTCCTAATACGCTTCCTTGTGGAACACCGAAGCTAGTTTCTTTGGATTCAGATATCACAGATTTGTATCGTGTTCGCTGACACCGATTATCCAAATATGATGAAAACCATTCTAATGCAGTGTTAGTTATACCATATTTACTGAGCGTTATTCGGAGATTACAACGTGAAATAGTCTCAAAGGCTCTTTTTAGATCATGAAATACAGCGACTACTGTGCGTTTCCTTTCTAAGAATTCTTGCCATTTCACGAGGATAAGATTTAATGCTGTTTCACAAGAATGTCCTTTACGGTAGCCTGATTGCTCCTGTGCTAGAAAATTATTTCTTGCTAGATAATTTAACAGTTGTTCCTTAACAACCAATTCTAATACTTTTTCATAGAGTGGTAACATATTTATTGGCCGATGTTCTTCTGCTTTCACTGTGCCCTGTACTTTTCCTATTGGGATCACCAAAGATTCCTTCCATGAATCCGGCACTATACCGCTAGTTAAGGAGTCATTCACTATTTTTAGTAGAGGTCCGCCAATCACATCGAAAGCATCGTTGATTACCGTGGAGCTAATATTATCAGGAGTTGCTGTTGCGTTTAATGACCAAACTACTGAACGCAGTTTATCAAGGGTTATTGGTTCCAAACGACTCAACCGCGCACGCGTATAGCTGCCTTGTAGTTCAACAGGTTCGTCTACCCTATCTATGGAATCGCTTATTTCCTTAATGCTATTTAGAAAGTAGCTATTGAATTTTTCAGCCACTATCAATTCATCATACTCCTCTAAGCTTTCAAAAGATACAAACGCGGGCGAGGTAACTTCCGGTTGTGTAAGTCGCTTCAAAATTTTCCACAACTGTTTGCTGTTATTTTTATTCTCTTCAATTGATTGTTGAACATATTCTCGCTTTTTCTTCCGTACATCACCAGAATATTTGTTTCGTAGTACTTTATATGCTTTCCAGGCACTGTCAGTTCTTCCACGCAAGAATCTAATGTATGCTCGGTCTCTACTCCGCTTTGCTTCTACTAGGCAGTTTGTGTACCATTTATTGGAAAAGCTCATTTTAACGTTTTTCACAGTTACTAATTTTGTCAAACTCTGTGATATTGCTTGTGTCAAAGCTTTTGCGTTTTCATGAATATTACCAGTAGTCATGTCATCACTTTTTTCTTCTAAAATATCAATTAAAGCCGCTTTAGAATATTTTTTCCAGCAATTCACCTTCGTCGATTCATTTTCAATTTTGTCATGATTACTTAACCCTCTAACGGGTAAGGCCGTCTGAAGACGGCCTTCGCTTTTGATGCTCCAGAGTTGCATACGAAATTTGTTTGGAGTTGACAATATGCAAAGTGTGTTCATAATAGATTTCTTGACATTTTGATATTAATACCACAACATCCTGACTATGCATTCAAAAGTTATCATCTTTCAAAAACAAAAATTCCGAAAAATTTCTAAAATAATTAATGCGCGAATATTCCCATTTTTACTTTTGGAGAAAAAGGATATCTAGTACAAAATGATTGACCTTAAATTTTTTCTATGAGTAAATTTCATGCTTTATTTCAATTTTGTAATGTATATGAATTGAAAAAATATCTGGGTAGAGCGCTAGACATGAAAAACGAAAAAGAGAAATTGGACTTTCTGTAAGCTAGCGCTCTTCCAGATAATTATTATTGTATGAAAATCATAACTTAAGGTTCTTTTGAGTGTACTTTCATGATAAAATAGTCATTAGCTTGATCGCATCGTTTTTACGATGTTGCCCGTTAGAGGGTTAAATTATTTATACACAAAGTTTCATGGTCAGATATTTTAAAACTTGTAACGACACATACATTCATATCACAGTTCGAAAATAGGAGATCAATTAGAGTATGACTAGTACTAGTTACACGAGTGCATTCCTTTACCTGCTGTTTCAATCCGTATAGATCCGTTATCAATTTTAATTTCGAAGCATCGCTCTCATTTAACCAATCAATGTTAAAGTCCCCAGCCAAAATATTAAATTTCGACTGGTCAACAAAATCCTCCAACCAGACATTTTCCAAAATCTCCAGAAATACAGTGTCTCTTTCACTTGGTGAATGATACAGTACTCCATACCGACCTGGTTTCATTCCCCCAGTAACTTCTGCGGCTAAAAACCAGTTTTTCTGTACTTGCTTTTGTAATAATATTTTCCATTTAATATCATCTTTCAGGTACATCATCACACCTCCTGTATGCCTAGAATCCGAGAAACAGCTAACTAATTTGTATCCTTTGATTTGAAATGGCTCATCTCCTATTACGTCAGTAACATGGGTTTCTGTAATCATTACTAGTTTCGGTTTAGCTGATTCTATTAAAAGATTCACTTCCACAAACTTTGCTGTTAAACCCCCACAATTAAAGCACACTATTGTACAATCCTGTTTTGACAGTGGTAATTGCTATTGACTCTGATGCTGACGTCTTGTTTCTACCATATTCTTATACGCCGAACATTCGCTGCTATAAGCGCAATGCTTAGTATCAAGACCCAATCCCCTGCTTTCATTCATTCTTACACAATTGACACAGCAAACATCTTCAGAATACAATAGGAGGTTCTGTGATTTCCGGTACATTTCGAACACACTAGGTCTCTGTTACAGTCTGTGCTTTTATGCCCATAATTGCAACACCGCAGCCGTTGAGACGATAGTCAAGCGACACTACGTCGACGACATGTTATTGAGCGTAGAAAGGGAATCACAAGCAATCCAACTATCTAAGAAAGTGCGAATGATACACACATCAGCCGGTTTCGAGATTCGCAATTGGACATCGAATTCACCGGCGGTCCTGAACGCGATGCTTGAGACGACGGCAGGGGAGAAGAATCTAAGCGGCGAGAATTCAGTCGAGAAGATCCTCGGCATGTGGTGGGATAGCTCCTCAGATCATTTCACTTACAAGATCTCCACTCGTATAGACAAGCTTCTTCTGTCCGGACGACTTCGACCAACCAAACGGCAGGTTCTTCGAACTCTAATGATGGTTTTCGATCCATTAGGGCTCATAGGACATTTCCTGATGATTCTAAAAACACTACTCCAGGAGATCTGGCGAACCTCCATCGGTTGGGATGATCCAATAGAAGATTCACACTTCGAAAAGTGGAAAACATGGTGCTCAGCACTCCCAGCGATAACTACTCTCGAAATTCCTCGCTGCTATCGAACGCTAACCACCACAGGCGACGATAACGATATCCAGCTACATATATTCGTGGACGCAAGCGAAACTGGCTATGCTGCCGTGGCTTATTTGCGATTCCAGGAAGGAAATACCATCGAATGTGCGCTAGTAGGTTCTAGGACCAAAGTTTCGCCACTCAGGTTACTCTCCATCCCTCGTTCCGAGCTTCAAGCTGCAACTATCGGTGTCCGACTCGCTGACACAATCTGCCAATCGCTGTCCTTCCAGGTGAAACAACGAATGTTCTGGACGGATTCGAAGGACGTAATCTGCTGGCTAAACTCCGACCATCGGCGATACACTCAGTACGTCGCATTCAGAGTTAGCGAGATTCTGGAAGGATCTGATATGCGGGAGTGGAATTGGATTCCGAGCAAACTGAATGTCGCGGACGAAGGCACCAAGTGGAAAGGCCACCCGGATTTGACCTCTTCTAGTCGTTGGTTTCGGGGACCAGAGTTCCTGTGGAAAACGCCAGACCTTTGGCCCAAAGGTTTACATAAAAAACACCACCGAAGAACTTCGCCCTCATCTCTTGTACCACACCACCAGAGTTGTAGAAACGGTAATAAATCTGAGTCGTTTTTCCGATTGGCGGAAGCTGCTACGCTGTACTGCTCGCGTCCTCCGTTACGTGCGTAATCTGAAGCTCTACACACAAAAGAAGATGCGAAATGACGGCCCGCTACGAAAAGACGAACTTGCCGATGCCGAGTGCTATTTATTTCGTACAGCGCAGGCGGTCTACGTTGACGAAATCACCATGCTCTCAAAAAACCAAAATTCGGAGAACTCTGACAAGAACATACCCAAAACCAGTCCACTTTACCACCAGTGCGTCTTCCTTGATAACAACAATCTGCTTAGAATACGAGGTCGAACACGTACCTGTCCTTTCGTCACCAGGGACGCCGCTCAACCAATAGTGCTCCCTCGCGAACACACAATCACCCGGCTCCTTCTGCTCGACTTTCACAAACGATTCGAAAACCAGAACCATCAAACCATACTGAACGAAGTAAGACAGCGGTTCCGTATCCCCAAATTAAAAGCCACTTACAACAATTTCCGTAAAGAGTGTCAAGAATGCAAAAACAACCACACGGTTCCCCAGCCTCCGGCAATGAGTGATCTACCATCACAAAGACTCGCTGCGTTTACACGACAATTCACATACGTAGGGGTGGACTATTTCGGCCCTATGACAGTAACCGTAGGAAGACGGTCCGAAAAACGGTGGGGAGTCTTATCAACATGCCTCACAATACGCGCTATCCACATAGAATTAGCTCACACACTGACGACCGATTCGTGCATTCTAGCAATCCGTAAATTCATGGCCAGGAGAGGCGTGCCATCCGTCATCTTCAGCGATCGAGGCACCAACTTCCAAGGGAGCAGCAAAGAGCTTCGGGAGGCTTTAAAGAGCATCAACCAAGAACAGCTCATCAAAGAGTTCACGACACCCGACACGGAATGGACTTTCATCCCACCGGCTTCCCTGCACATGGGCGGCGCATGGGAACGCATGATCCAGAGCGTGAAGTTAAATCTGGATAAACTGACATGGGGAAGGCTTCCAACTGACGAAGTCCTACACAGTACGCTTTTGGAGATCGAGAACATAATAAATACACGACCACTAACCACCATTCCCATGGACAATGATGAATCACCGGTACTCACGCCTAACCATTTTCTGCTGGGTTCATCAAATGGACTAAAACCGCTGGTACCTTACAATGCTACTCCCAAGATGCTTCGAAACAGCTGGGAACAGCCACAAGTTGTGGCCAACGAATTCTGCCGATGGTGGTTGAGAGATTATCTGCCTGTAATCACCAGACGCACGAAGTGGTTCATGAACGTGAAACCGATCGAGGTAGACGATATTGTGCTAATCGCAGACCCTAAGGCTCCTCGTAATAGCTGGCCCTTAGGACGAGTAATCGCAACTAGACCAGGACGAGATGGACAAGTGAGAAGCGCAACTGTACAAACTAACCATGGTATCTACGAGCGCCCTGCGGTGAAACTTGCCGTACTCGACGTAGGCGTCAGAGATTAATACGCTTTCAGAGAGCCTTCTGCGTATTCGGGGGGGAGTGTCGTTACGCCCGTCGATTTCGGCAAACCCTTGCATACCATCTTCGCTGACACGGGAGGAGGTAAACATCGGCGGCTGTCATCTGTACTTGTCATCGCTGTCATCGAGATTGTGTTGGTGATAAAGTAAATAAACATAATGATAAATTGAAGAAGTATATAAACATAAAAAATATCTATTATCTATTATAAATCTAAAGAGATAAAAGCCAGTTTAGGAGAAGAAAGTGCCTATTATTAATTTGGAAAGTATCTTAAGAATTAGTGCTTAAATCAAGTGAATACTTACAGCTAGCGAACGGTGAAATCCAAGTGCTTAAATCTATCGAAGAGTGCCTAATTCTGGATAAGTCTGGAGTTCCCCAAGGTAGTAACATGGGACCTTTGCTTTTCTTGTTGTTCTTTAACGACGTCACGTTATCGCTTGGTATTGGTTGCAAATTAATGTACGCTGACGACCTGAAATTGTTTGCTCCAATACAAAATATTGACGACTGCCACCGCCTGCAAGAGTTGCTCGACGTGTTTAGTGAATGGTGCAAACTGAACTGGCTCATTGTGAGCACTGCTAAATGTGAGGTGATGAGTTTTTACCGCATTAAAAACCCGATTTGCTTCAGCTACACTATTGATGGTATTGAGTTGCGCAAAGTGGACCAAGTTAGTGATCTTGGTGTCTTACTGGACCCAAAATTGACGTTCAACTTACATCGTGAACTAATTATCTCTAAAGCATCTCGGCAGCTTGGATTCATTTTTAAGATTGGACGAAATTTTGAGGATCCGCATTGTCTAAAATCACTGTATTGCGCCCTAGTTCGCCCGCTGTTGGAGAATTGTAGTTTGGTGTGGTTCCCCAAACAGCTAACCTGGAACATACGGATTGAACGCGTGCAAAGGAGATTTATCCGACTTGCTTTACGACATCTTCCATGGAACCACCCAGATAACTTGCCCCCTTATGCAGACAGATGCCGTTTACTGGAACTTGACACACTAGAACGTAGACGCAAAATACAACAGGCATTATTTGTAGCCAAAATTATCAACGGCGAAGTTGACTCTCCAATGCTATTGACCATGCTCAATTTCCGGGCATCACAACGACCACTACGCTCAACGGGATTATTGCAAACGCAGTTTCACCGAACTGCATTCGGTTACAATGAGCCAATTACTGAATGCATCAGAACTTTTTCGAAGGTGGAGGAACTGTTTAATTTCGGTGAACCAACGCACTTGTTTGCGCACAAGCTGCGTAGTTTCGATTTTATTTAACTTAAGTTTTATTCATGTAGACAGATTCAAGGTCAGATGAATTATCCCAAATAAATAAATAAATAAATTCTAGTTGAGTAATTAAACCTAGCGAATGCCTTACTCTAGTGAAAGCTTAAAAGTACCATATGCTTAAAATCTAGTGCTTAGTTACGGTAAATCCTTAAACTGTAGTGCCTACGAAAGTAAGTTAGGTAAAATTACTTAGTGCTACGTGCTTACTTATAGTACCAAATCTAATTGCTATTTTTTTCCTAAAGCTAAAGCTGCATTCGGTGCTAGAAATATAAATTAGCTGCAATTTGCCAGAAATAGATAACAGTTCAAGAATAGCGGAGTTACCAATAGTAAGCCATTTGTATGTTCAACTATTTACATGCCATTAACGATTATATTCATTCCTGTAGGAATTTATAACTATTACCACAATAAAGTTGACAGATTCGGTATACTCTGGCGACGTTCGCGACTATTCTTGCAACACTTGTAATCATTCGATTCTTCATGTATACATGCTATATGCAACATATATACATGCTACAGGCGTTGTATGTAACATTTATCAAAGTAGTAACATTGCATACGTTCAATTCTCAAAAGATTGTGCATTTGAAAACAATTTAACAAAATCAAGAACACAAACTATTGCTTTCCTGCTACCTTACTGAAATTAAAGATTGTTTTTATTATCCATGGTTTCCCACGTTGAAGGGATTTTACCAATTCAATCCTATTTTATCAACAGCACATCTTTTCACTACACTTCTAATGAAGCGGCAAGCATGTGTATTCATACAGAGTCGTATTATAATCGAATACTACAGCTGTAGCACATTTTTCCAACACAGATATCAAATTCGCCGAGGTTTAATCGTCTTGCAGTAAAGAATTTGCGATCTGTTGGGACAACGAACTTGTGTCATTTTTCTGGCACACTTCCCTAACACAGACATCAAATTGGACTAGGTTTAATCGCGTTCGTAAGAAATCTGTTAGCACGAGGGGGCTTTGTCACTCTCTCTGGCGCACGCTATGTCTGAAGGGTGCGATTATGTAACTTTCATGTACATAAAATTATCTTTCACAACGTGTTAGTACAGGTCTTCACGATTCAGAATATGCTAATTTTAAAAAAAACCATCGGGAAAAAATTCAAAAAAGTCAATTTGATTATTTTAGCTATAATCTACCTGGTACAGATGTACGCTAGAGTATTTCAAAATAGCACTATGTCAGAAAACCCGGGGGCTCACCCCTCAAATGAGAGCTTAGGGTGTCACAACAAAACTTTTATATGACGTCAACATTGGTTGACGCGATTTAGGGGTCGCACATTTGAGTTTTATGAAAAAATGGCATTTTTCAGGAGTAAATTTTAAAAAATATTTTTAGAAATGTTAAAGTAAGTGAAACAAGGTACTTAACTATTTTTTCACAATCATTGAGAACTGATACATTTATAAAAAAGTTATGGTGGCATGTCTGGAGTCATATTTGGTTACAAAAATTTATTGAATTCGGCAAAAATTCAAAATTTTCGTAATTTAATTTAAATAAACGTCAAAACAGGGTATCGAACAGTGTCTCCGAACAACATAGATATACTGTATAGATGGAAAATTTTATGACGAACAACTTTGCCGAAGAACGTATGGACGTATGTTCAAATCTTGCTAAGGTATTCACGTTTTTCTGATGGCGGAACAAAACATATTTTCACAATTTTCAAATTTTAGTAGTTCCACTTGAAAAAGGTAAATGATAAATGATAAAACTGAACTTTTTATTCTAAACGTTACCAACGTGCTTAATAGCAGGAAATATCCACAGAATTTAGCACCATTTCGGCTCAAGAATCACTTTTAAAAAAGTTTGAAAAATCGTATCTCCCGAACCTAGGGTTGCTCCGTTTAAACGATTGAATAGAAACATACCGACAATAAAGTATACAATGAGTAGCAATTGGAGGTTAAAACGAGACCACTAGGGACAAGGGGTCTTTAAATATTGAAGTTTTTATGATTGGGTCACTGAAAATAACTAAAAGCTTAGAATTACACTTTTAACAACCTGAAACAGTGGACCCCTCGCTCGCCAGTTTTCAAAAAAGTTGATTTTTATCAAATCCTGACAATTTCGTAATGTAATATATCCTAAATTTGCTATTAAATAAATTACAAACAGCATAGTTTTGTAAAGAAGAAAGATAATGCTTTCAAATTTAGCGGAAATAATGTTAACGGTCATCTTAGATCTTAGATAAAACCGATTGATGTGACAAAAAGTCGATTTCTTGGTATAATCTAATATGGCAACATTTGGATTTGAACGCTCCAAAAATGTTTTATTTAATTTGAAAGCCTCATCCTTTCTTTTTACAAAACTGTGTCATTTGTTATTTGTTTATATAGCAAATTTAGGGAATGTCACACGATAAAAATGTTGAAGTTAGCCAAAAATCAGCTCAATCAACAACGAGGGGTCCACTGTTTCGAATTATTTCAAGTGACATTCTCCATATTTAACAATTTTCATTCAATCAAGCACAAAAATTTAAATATTTAAAGATTTCGTGTCAGTATTCAAAATTGGCACGGAAAAGTTAAGAATTCAAAAGAAGAGTGTCATGATTATGATACTGATTTTTAGGACCACCCCAAATCAAGAGGAGGCACCCTAAGCGCCAAATTAAAAATACGGGTCTAAAATATCCATAAAAAGAACAAAACCACAAAGTTTGAACAAAATCGGAGCACTTTTTATTATGAAATAAAAGTGTGTACACCTGTACCCGGTTGATTATAGCTACAATATTCAAATTGACTTTTTTCCATTTTTTCCCGATTGATTTTTTTTAAATTAGCATATTCTGAATCGTGAAGACCTGTACTAACACGTTGTGAAAGAAAATTTTGTGTACATCAAAGTTGCATAATCGCACCCTTCAGACATAGCGTGTGGCGTACTTCCCAAGCAAGGACATCAAAATGGTATAGGTTTAGATCATCGTAAGAATCTTCAACCAATCACGAAGCGAGAATTCTGGTAAAACATAGGTTCATTATTTGCAATTTTTCAATAGTTCAACATCAAGAATCCATACTTTTCTTCGTTTGGGTCAATTGTTAGAAGATTTTCCGATCGATTGGTGTAAGAATATTGAAAATCGATCGGAAGACCGCTGAGCTATTAGTGCTCAAAACCTTTCATTTTTCGTGACGCTCGCATTTTTAGATTTTTTGGAATGACACTCTATCGCAAAACTTGCCGTAAGACGTAGTCCTACGTCAAAAATCCCCACTTGGTCTTCCATAGCTTCCGGAACATCCGCTAAATTTTCATTTCTGTGAAGTCTTCTCATAGCTTCAAAATTCTTTTTAAAGTCCCTATGGCTTATTATTTGGCGTAATATAAGTAAAGTAAACAATCCATGCTATTGAGAAGCCATCATGCGATTCTCCGATAAATCTGGAACATCCGTAAAAGTTGTCAACGAACGAAAATTGTTCTTTGAGTTCGGAATTATGTTCATTTAACCTCGAATTGAACAATGTGAAATAGGAATATAAATACAGCGGTTTGTAACTTAACTTAGCCACTATAAAATGCATCGAAAGATGCGATATTAGATGATTAAAATGATTAAGATGATTAAAAGGGCTGGCAAATGAGTGAACATGTGCAAATATATCACCTCTGTTTTCTAACTCCTATCTCTACCACCACGAGGTGCCGGCTGGGGTACGGTAGCCAAAGTTGCGCACCTGGTGGTACGCAACTTTGGTTGTCGTATGCAGACAGAGAAGGTGGAACACTCGCCGTGTGGTTTCCGGCTACCTAATCATGCAGTTCGGCGCAGGATTTTCGAAGGGCGCGGCTGCGGGGTGTGAGCACACCGGGAGAGAGTTATTTTCTCAGCTGGCTTAGCACAGAGAGAGAGAGAGACTCTTAATCGGTCTGTTTCACACAATCTGCACTTACGCCCTTTGGCGGTTGGTGCCGAATTGTACGTTTGGGCAAAAATTGAGCCACGGGACCTGATCCTGCCGGGATCAGGTGCCCCTAAGTCAAGGTCTATCTCCGTGCCGATGACTGAATGGCTGGAGGGGTGAAAACATGCTAGTCGCGAACGGAGTGCTGTGGGCATCTTGCCCCTACTGTGCCATGCGGGGCTCTGGTACGGTCGATCTTTGTTGTCCCTTGCGTTTCGTGGGAACAGCATAGTAGTCCTGCCCAATTTCCCATATGGGTTCGCACAAATAAATCTTCAACACAAACGGGCAGCAAATTTGTATTTATGCGAAAAACTTTTTAATGGCTCTGTCACCATCGCATTGGTTCAGGAGCCATATTTTCGCAAGGGGTACTTTCATTCGACGGATATTGGAAACCAGAACTTTGCTGTTTTCAGCAAAACTGGTATGACAAATCCTCGTTTGATGCCCAGGGCATGCATATTGTTGCATAGGTCAATTAGTGCATGCCTTATCTCTGAGTTGACTACTCGAGATATTTGTGCAGTCACAGTAGAACTCGTCGTGGATGATGTCCATAGGCGCTATGTCTACTGTTTTGCATACTTACCACACGATGAACCGTCTCCCAGCGACGATTTCAGAAATGTGGTGAGATACCGCCAATCTAATGGGCTTCCGCTCATTGTAGGCAGTGATGCCAATGCCCATCACATCTTTTGGGGCAGCTCGGATATCAATCTGAGAGGCTCTAATTTGATGGAATATTTGAGTAGTACCAACTTTGGAATACTCAACATTGGCAATTGTCCAACTTTCATACGAGCTGGTAGAGAGGAAGTGTTAGATATAACACTCTGCTCTAACAGGATCAGTCATGAGTTGGCACAATGGCATGTTTCAAATGAGACACCAATATCTGATCATTGCTTTATATATTTTGATCATTTGGGTGTCTCCTTGAACGCTGCAACATTTCGCAATCCGAGATTTTCTGACTGGGAACTCTTTGAGGAGGAACTGGCGACGAAATTTCAAGGATTCGAACCGACGATTGAGTCATCGATCGACTTGGATGTGGCTGTAGATGTCACAACATCTTTTATTGCGAAAGCTTTTGAAGTAGCTTGCCCGCTAAAAACTATTAAAACGACTAGAGGAACACCGTGGTGGAACTCTCATCTCGCGGAACTAAAGAAACGATGCAGGAGAACCTGGAATAGACGTCGGAGGGATGGCGTGGAGTCTTTCAAGCAGGCCCGGAAAGCCTATGCAAAGGCTCTACGATCTTCAGCACGCACGAGCTGGCACAGGTTCTGTAGCAACGTTTCCAGTTTCGGCGAGGCAAGTAGACTTAATAAAATACTGTCAAAATCGAAAGATTATCAGGTTAATAACATTCGAAGTTCGAACGGTGAATACTGTTCGAATGACAATGAAATCCTGGAATGTCTCTTTTACAGTCACTTTCCGGGCTGTGTGGAACCTGAAGTTCGAAACGATCCAGAAATCGTTTTAGGTGGCTTAGACTCATGGGCTTTTGCTCGGAGACTTGTCACAACTGAAGCGATTGAGTGGGCCGTGAACAGCTTCTCTCCATACAAATCTCCTGGAACAGATGGAATATACCCTATTCTACTGCAAAAAGGATTCAAGTACTTCAAACACATTCTGAGAAGGATGTTTGTGTGCAGTATTGCTATTGGGTACATCCCAACTCAATGGCGTGAAATAACCATTAAGTTTATTCCTAAAGGTGGACGCGCGACATACGAGCAAGCAAAAAGTTTTAGACCAATCAGTCTAACGTCTTTCTTGCTTAAATCACTTGAGCGGATTGTTGATCACCACATCCGCGAAACAAGCTTAGTAGAAGTTCTTCATTCAGCACAGCATGCTTATCAAAGTGGCAAGTCTACAACCACTTTATTACATGATGTGGTGGATAAAAGTGCTTGTGATTTATTTATTAAAACATGATACATGACATAAGACATCTGTCCTTTAAAATGTCACTAACGAAAACAAATCGTACAAAATTACTACCGTGCAACGTTTACTTCCTATTTTTCATCTAACATTTCTAAGCTCTAGTATCTATTGATTAAAATTTGTTTGAAATTTGTATAAAGTAATTTGGAAAAATCAACTCACTAGTAGGGTATTGTCGTTATCGTCGGGCCACTGTTATGGTCGGGCCATCACGATTTTACAGTTTTAGTAACTCATGATATCTATGATACAACCACTGTAAAACTTCTTACTGTGATAATTAACTTTTCACAATATTGTGAGTTTTAATCGTGTATTCAAAATACCCGTACTGAATTCGGTGACTAAATCTTACAAAAAAAGTTTTCCAGACGCAGTGAACTTTTCTTCAAGAAATGATTCATGAAATGCAATTATCGAGACAAATTTTGAAAATTTATGAAGTGTGTTGTGCTGCACACGAAGACTACAGAAAAATCCCCTCCAGTAAGGTGTTTGGGAAGGCTAAGGTGAAATATTAGAAAAGTGCTATTTGTAAAGGTCGGGCCACTTGAGTAGTCATGGTTGGGCCACCATAATTTTAAGCGCAACAGTGCAATAATCGCTAGAGAATGTCAGTCACGTAAAATGTGATGAAATAAAGCAAAATTAATACGATAAAAACCTAGATCTTTGTTGTTTTTTTTTTCATTATAGTTGTACATTTCGGGAAAGGCGATTGTAGCAATATTGATTTTACAAGATCGCCAAAATTTCGCAAAAATGCAACTAAAAATAGGGTATTTGTACCTATATGAGCCGTTGTTCACGGAATTCATTCTTTTTATGTCTCCATATAGAATTTCAATACGTATGTCTTAGATTTTCTGCGGTGGCCCAACCTGTACAACATGGCCCGACTATGACAACATATTTTGTCTTCACGTAAATGCCTATAACTTTTTTATTTTTCAAGCAAACGATGTATTTAGATTTCCAAAATTCCTTTTGAAACGAAAGTTATGGGCGAATTCCAAAACGTGGCCCAACCACGACGACACTCCCCTATTTTTAATCCTATACACCACTATACCTACATGCTTAAATTAACTGCTTTTCTTCGCTTTTTGCTTTTCTTGTACAATTGTGAGTAACAGCAAGTGAACAAAATGCCAATAGAAATCTGAAATCAAAGAAAAGAAAAAGCTTTTCGATTGAGTCCCACTATTTAATATTTATTTGCAACAGATACGTAGTTCGCCTACGACGTGCAGGCTTCATCAGTGTCTTATTTCAAAGCGTATACGTATCTGTAGCGAAAAAATATTAAATAGTGGAATTTAGTCGGTAAAAGTTTTTTCTTTTCTTTAATTTCAAGTTTCGTATTCCACTAAGAGGCTTCAAAAACTTCAGACAATTGACATGTTTCTCACTTTTCTTGAATTTCAATGCAAATTTAAAAATTGCAAATTGTCATCACATACACATACATACATACATACATACATACATACATACATACATACATACATACATACATACATACATACATACATACATACATACATACATACATACATACATACATACATACACACATACATACATACATACACACATACATACATACATACATACATACATACATACATACATACATACATACATACATACATACATACATACATACATACATACATACATACATACATACATACATACATACATACATACATACATACATACATACATACATACATACATACATACATACATACATACATACATGCATTTATACATACATGTATACATCACACACATTGAATACGATCAACATTTGTTTTGATTTCACACGTTTTAACGGTTTAATATACGGTGCTTAAGTGTTAAAGTTCAAATAACTTTTGAATGAACCGTCCGATTTTAAATAACTCGGTTTCGTTTGATAGATCTCAGCAGTAATTTCAAATATTGATAAAATGTGTGATGTTTTTCATTGAATTAATGCTTATATGTTACAAAAATATGTTTTAAATACTATTTTTTCACATTTATTTATGTAACTTTCAAACTACAAGTCCAATCGTCATGAAATAATAAGTTAAGGGTTTGCAAGGCTCCTCTTTCATATGCAATCAATTTTGTTCAAATCGGTTAAGGGACCTATGAGATAATGAAGTCCCATATTTTTCGTATTTTTATACATAACTTTTGAACTAAAAGTCCGATCAGTATGAAATTCAATAGCGACCTATGGGACACCTAGACCTTTCATTTGACACTAAGAACATTAAAATCGGTCCAGCCATCTCCGAGAAAAGTGAGTGAGATTAAAAGCGTCACGTACACACACACACACACATACATACACACACACACACAGAAAATGCTCAGTTTTCGAAACTGAGTCGAATGGTATACACTCAAGTACTTATTTTACACGGTTTGCTTTTTCGATTATTAAGAACGGAACAACTTAGGGACCATTTATTTATTTCTCAATGCATTTGGAAGAGGCCCAACATTCGTCACGTAGTTTGTAAATGGTCCCTCAGTTGCGCCGTTCTTGATTAATCGAAAAAAACAAACCGTGTAAAAAAAGACTTGAGTGTATGACATTCGGCCCGCAGGACCTTCTTTCCATTTCCGGTTTTCCAAGTGATTTCTATACCTTTATACTAGTGCTTATTACCAATCTCACTTCACGGTGAAATCAACGTGAAGTGAATTCGACCCTATTCCGAAAGTCACGCAAGTGAGATGAAAAGTAAGAAGACACACCTCCCGTGAAAACAGGGTTATTCCCAATGTCATGCGACCTGCGTGGAATCGAAAAAAACGACATTTCGCGTGAAAACATTCCACTTGGTTTTTAGATGGTGAAATGATTCCACGAAAAGAGGTAAGTTTTGTTTATCAATTTTTTATCGATTTATTAGTCAGCAGAGGGCTGGTTTTAGTATTTATAATATGGCAAAAGCTAATTGCAACTAATATTCTATTGCAGGACTGTTTTGGACTAATGAACTATGATCAAAACAGTCAATACGACGGGACGTTTTCAGTCAGCGAAAAATCTGAGCCGATCGCTGCCAGGTGTCCAGTACAGAATCGTCACGGTCCGGGTAATTTTAGTGCAAATTAATTCCTATCAGCAGCACCAATCCGTTCAGAGTGATAGGTATGTTAAACGACACGACATGCCAGCAGCGGTATAGCGGCAAGGAAGTTTACACCACGTTGTTCAGCATATCAGGTTTACGTGTCGCTTGTCGAAAATGGACCGGAACTATACACCGTGCAACTCAAGCAGCAGATATTTGCTGATATTTGCTTGCTGCACCGACTTGCGGTTGTTCACTACGATAACCTCCGTTTTATGATGCGCTAGGTCCAGTTTCATGGATCGCATCCAATCTTCAACAATGCTTATAGAGTGGGCAGCCGTCAACTCAACCTCTCTGATAGATTCACCGTAGACTTCCAAGGTGATATCGTCCGCAAAGCGGACAATCACCACCCCTACCGGGAACTTTAGCTTCAACACCGGGCCCAGTATGGAACCTTGCGGAACCCCTGCGGTGATTGCAATGCATTTCTGACCCTCCTCCGTGTTGTAGCATAGCACACGATTCTGGAAATAATTTTCCAGAATCCTGTACAGCGACACCGGCACCTGGACGTTCCGAAGCGAGTTGGCTATGGAGTCCCAGCTAGCGCTATTAAACGCATTTCTCACGTGGAGCGTGACAACTGCGCAATAACGGATACCTGTCCTCTTGGGCTGGACTGCCACCTCGGCTGTCTTGGTGACAGACAAGATGGCATCCACCGTAGATTTGCCTTTTCGGAAGCCGAATTGGTTCCTTGACAGACCGTTTGTACCCTCAGTGTACTGTACGAGTCTGTTAAGGATAACCCTTTCCAGCACCTTGCCGCCAGTATCGAGCAGACAGATCGGCCTATATGACGAGGGGACACTCGAAGGTTTTCCAGGCTTCGGCAATAGGACCAGGTTCTGTCGCTTCCATCTGTCCGGGAAGTGGCCAGCTTCCAGGCATCTACTCATTACTGCCCCGAATAATTCTAACATAGCCGCTTTAATGGCCATATTCGGGATTCCGTCTGGCCCCGGTGCCTTGCTCACCTTTAGGGATTTGGCGATCTCGATGAGCTCCTCGTTCGTAACCGTCACTTCCTCCCCGACCTCCAAACCGCCGTCGTCCACGTTACTTCGGATGTTCGGCTGGGAGGCCGACCATCCTACGCTATGGTCTGAGATACTGGAACGTCGGCCGTGGGACGACTCAGCGGCCTGGGGTCAGGGCCTTGGCTCGTGGCGCGGAAAGAGGCCCTCGATGATCCGCTCCAGCATCTCTGGCGATTGCTCTGCGGGCGCCATCACGCCCTTGGTCTTTGCCATTACGACCCTGTAGGCATCACCCCACGGATTCGCATTGGCACTAGCACATAACCTTTCAAAGCAGGCTCGTTTACTAGCTTTTATCCCACTCTTAAGCGCTGCGCGTGCAGCAACAAGTGCTACAAAGGACATTCAAAGTTCCGCAATTTCAACTGTCCACCAGTAAGCCGGTGACCAGCCATACCTAGGTCGACCTTTCCTAGACATGGTAACATCACACGATCGCGACAGTACCTCAACCAAATGATCAGCGTTCGGATCGGGCATACCGCGATCACCGCACTCTCTTCGGATCGCTTCCACAAATACTTCGGGATCGAGGTATGATGTCTTCCATCCACGAGCGGTTGGAGTGTTGGCTCTACTCGCCACCTGCCGCCTCGTTATCTGACCGACACTATAGCGGACCGCCTGATGGTCACTGTGAGTGTAGCCATTGTCTACCCTCCAGTCTCCTATCAGACCAGGACTGCCGAATGTCACGTCGATGATAGACTCCGCACCGTTCCTACTGAAGGTACTTGTGGTGGTGGTGAGCTTTGCCAGAGCCTCAAGCAGAATCCGACTCCTATGCTTCGTGCGACGACTTCCCCACTCTACCGCCCAAGCGTTAAAGTCTCCCGCCACAACCACCGGCCTTAGACCAGTCAGCACAACTGATACTCGGTCTACCATTCGCGTAAACTGCTCGATAGACCATCTCGGTGGAGCATAACAGCTGCAGTAGAACACTCCACCTACTTTGGCAACCGCAAATCCCTCGTCTGCGGTTGACACAACCTCTTGAACCTGCTTGTCGTCCATATAGCCGCCGTCCCGGACCCATCCGACACCCAGTTGCGGTTTCCGGCAGGGACGCGATATGGGTCCGAGATGATGGCAATGTCCGTTACCGACTCGGAAACTGCTTGGTGTAACAGCTGCTGAGCCGTGCTGTAGTGGTTCAGGTTGAGTTGTGTCACTTGCACTATGATCGTGGCTTGCTCGCCGGCACACCAGCCGGGCACCTTGGACCTCCCGTTACGTGCTTTATGTCCCTTTTACCGGTACAGATCAAGCACTGAGGAGGCTCCGCGCAGTCCCTTGCTTTATGGCCAGCACTGCCACATCTCCTGCACAATTGGCTCCTATCTGGCCCTTTGCAGTTCCAGGCCTTATGCCCGTGCTCGAAGCATCGGAAGCAAGCCTCCGATTGCTTCAGCACGCTTAGTGGGCATACCGACCACCCCACTTTCAGCCTAGCAGCTTTCAGGGCTTCGTTTCCGTCCGCCAGCGGAAGTCGTAAGGTGGCTACCTGGGTCCCGACAGGACCCTTACGCAGGCGAACCGCCTCGGTTGCCACTACCACTCCACTTTGCTCTTTGAGAGCCTGTACGACCTCACACAAATCGGTGTTCTCATCCAGTTTTTTAAGCTGGAGTCATTTCTGATGTGAGAGCACGTACCTGCACTCCCTCCCCGAGCACTCCTTCCGCTATCGACTTGTATGCGGAACTCTTCTTGGAGGCGTCCTTCTTCAACTCAAGGATCATTTCGCCCGTGCGTGAGCGGCGGATGCTCCGCACGTCCGCGCCCGGGTCCTTGAGTAGGGCATCTCCTCTCATGGCCTTCAGAACCTCTGAGTATTTCGACCCGTCGGTTTTCAGGATAAGAGCGTCGCCCTTCCTCGCTCGCTTCCCTGTCGGTTTAGGTGAAGCTTTCTTTTTGGTGGAGCTTCCTCTTTTCTTCCTCTTGGCCGTGACCTCGATCCACGGGCCACCCGTCTTGGTGTTTCCCACTGCTTGGTCGGTTGGCTCCACCAACTCGCTAGCCTGAGGGCTTTTACCGATCAGGCGTTTTTTTTGGTCCACCAGGGGTGCCATCTCCCGGGGACTGTCTCAGACGCTTGGCTGATGCCTTACCGCTGTTGATAGCGCTCTCCGTGGCTTCCAGGGCCACGTTGCGACACGCCGTCAACGAGCAGGCATCCGTTTATACTGACTAGAACGTAACTAGACGCTAGACTAGACGTAATGGGTAGAACGAAACAAACCCATTGATGTGACACGGCACCTTGAACAGAGGGACCCAACATACAAGATGGCTCGACCATGTCGAAAGCGACTTGCGACTTCTAGGACGCCGGAGAAAACGGCGACGAATGACCCAAAATCGAGTTGAATGGAAACGACTGCTTGATGCGACTGATGACGACGACAGCAGGACATATGAATGGATTGTTTGCTAAATTTGATCAGTAGTATATAATAAATTTATTTAAAGGCAGTTTAATACAAAATTACATAAATTTTTCAGTTGAATGAACTTACTTCAACAATAATTCGTATACCTATAGAGAATTTTTAGAATAGTTCCTATAACTCACAGTAGCAATTCAATATTCGACTGACACGATAAAGAAATTAATCAATGCGGGACCATTTTTGGGACACATGGTAATCCGGAACAAACCTTCCAAATCCGGTACAGTCCCGCAAAATCCAACACGTCTGGTCAGTATGATTTCAAGTCCAATTTGATGTCTCCGCGTCTCAAGTCCCAGCTGGCCAGGCCAAAATTAAAATACACACCTCTATTCTACATGCCGATAGGAGTCAGATCCGATCAGAAATTGCGCTTCGATCGGAATACATCCTATGCTATAACACACGTCGATCGGGACGTTTCTGATCGGAACGAGCACGATCGGAATGCAGAATCAAGGATGATGCAGAATCAGATGGAAATATGGCACATGTGCACTACTGTACTAGCACTAGCCTTTGAGCACAGGCCGTCCGTCCGGCAAGGGAAATAAGAAGGGCATCCCTTTTATTCCACGGACCATTGATAAGGGACCGTAGATTTTATTGCACAAGTTCACATGAGTAGGCAAATGAAACAATCCGACGCTATTCCGTCAATCTTGTCAATGGGGTTATTATGCAACTCACTTCACTGCCAATCTTACTTCACGAATGAAGGTGCTTATTACCAATCTCACTTCACGGTGAAATAAATTTCACTTCCAAACTCACGTCACTTTTTGACGTAGGACTACGTCTTACGGCAAGTTTTGAGATAGGGTGCCATTCCAAAAAATCGAAAAATGCGAGCGTCACGAAAAATGAAAGGTTTTGAGCGCTAATAGCTCAGCGGTTTTACTATCGATTTTCAATATTCTTACACCAATCGCTCGGAAAATCTTCTAAGAATTGACCCAAATGAAGAAAAGTATGGATTCTTGATGTTGAACTATTGAAAAATTGAAAATAATGAACCTATGTTGTACAAGAATTCTCGCTTCGTGATTGGTTGGAAGATTCTTTGCGATGATCTAAACCTATACCAATTTGATATCTGTGCTTGGGAAGTAATCCAAAACAAGTGACAAAGTTTCCTCATTTCAACAAGATTTCTTAACACCGTGGACCGTGGTTAAACCTAGACCATTTTGATGTCCTTGCTTGGGAAGTACGCCAGAAAGAGTGACAAAGCCCCCTCGTGCCAACAGATTTCTTACGAACGCGATTAAACCTAGTCCAATTTGATGTCTGTGTTAGGGAAGTGTGCCAGAAAAAATGACACAAGTTCGTTGTCCCAACAGATCGCAAATTTTTTACTGCGAGACGATTAAACCTCCGCGAATTTGATATCTGTGTTGGAAAAATGTGCTACAGCTGTAGTGTTCGGTTATAATACGACTCTGTATGAAGGTGAAATTAGTCAGCATCGATTCTGCCAATTTCAAAAGCAGTTTTTTTGTTTGAAACAAAAATTCGGTTTATGAAAATAAATTCGCTGTGTTCAGATTGGCAAGAAGAATGCAGTATATACATTTTTATAAACACAATCCCGCTTTTGGGCCGAAAAGCTGCTTCCGAAATTGGGCTTTCCAACGAAAACTCAATGACTGCTAGTTTCCCGTGAATACTCATGCTTACCGTTTCATTAGAAGTGTACATTAGAACAGCCATATTTCTGGAGGGCGCCACCGACAGATTTTACACACAAAAAATTGATTACTTCCTTCGAGCCTGTTAATCTGTTCTCTGTGCTTTAAAGACGATGTGTTTGCTCTGAATACTTTTACAGATTCAACCCCGCCATTAGCAATGCTTAACTACCTGAAAACGTTTGTTTATTCTCCCGAAAATGTTTTTATATTCAGTGGCCGGGTTGGAACTAACCCAGGTTAAAAAACCAAAACGCTTAAAAAAGGTATTTTTTTTCCAAGGGGTTTCCACCTACGCTCCTTTGAAAAAAGTTTACTTTACTGATTACCTCTGATTACCAGTAATCAATCTCTTGTGACTACTATAAATGATTACCAATGATTACTTAAGATTATCATTGATTACTATGCTGATTACAATTGATTACCTAATTAATTCGTAAATGATTACAAAAGTAACCTCTGATTACTACGCACTAATACGCCTTACTGGAAACCCTTTGTTTTTTCCAAGGTGCGTAGTAATTATAGCTTTTGGAAACCCCTTGTGTGTATATACCTTGGGCAAAATTCAAGTTTTCTGGCATATTCGATACTGGCAACCAGGCCACGTTCAATTTTATTGTCCATTTTCATTTTGAATCAGAGAACGTTGGTCGTTGAAGATCGCCCGTGCTCCCTGGAAAATGGTAAGTAATTAAAAAATTTAATAATTGATATATTACAGATATATTTTATTTATTATTTTACAGTTTTGCTCCCGTTGCGGATTATTTGCAAAGGTCCCTGTGTAGGCTAAAATAATGGTAAGTTCTATTTTAATAAATTATCTTGTTTTACAAATTATTTTTCAGTTTTGTCGCCGATGTGGCCTCAAGATGCCGGCATCCACGGCACCAGCAAAGCCGAAACCGTACCAGCAGATGAAGCCGCCGGCACGAGTTGAGCCGCCTAAACAAGTGGATCCGCCTAAACGAGTGGATCCGCCGGCACATGTGAATCCGCCGGCACGAGTGGATCCGCCGGCACGGGATCTTGTGGGCTCGGGAGGCGCAGCGGCCGGCACAGGAGGACCCGGAGGTCTTCATCCATGGCGGGCAGCTCATTTACCCCGAGCTGCCACCGGCGTACCTGCCCAGCCATGGAGAAGAAGGCCAGCCAATGGCCTGGCGGTGGGCAACGGTAGCTTTGCCCGTCTACCCACTGGTGCGCCCGGTACGCTCGTCGGCTGGGCCACCAGTTTACAAACTTGCTACAAACTTCAAACGTTGGAAGATTCTTTGCTATGATCTAAACCTATACCAATTTGATATCTGTGCTTGGGAAGTACGCCAAAACAAGTGACAAAGCTTCCTCATTTCAACAAGATTTCTTAACACCGCGGTTAAACCTAGACCATTTTGATGTCCTTGCTTGGGAAGTACGCCAGAAAGAGTGACAAAGCCGCCTCGTGCCAACAGATTTCTTACGAACGCGAATAAACCTAGTCCAATTTGATGTCTGTGTTAGGGAAGTGTGCCAGAAAAAATGACAAGTTCGTCGTCCCAACAGATCGCAAATTCTTTACTGCGAGACGATTAAACCTCGGCAAATTTGATATCTGTGTTGGAAAAATATGCTATAGCTGTAGTGATCGGTTTTAATACGACACTGTATGAATCCACATGCTTGCCGATGCCGTTTCATTAGAAGTGTAGTGAAAAGATGTGCTGTTGATAAAATAGGACTGAATTGGTAAAATCCCTTCAACGTGGGGAACCATGGGTAATAAAAACAATCTTTAATTTCAGTAAGGTAGCAGGAAAGCAATAGTTTGTGTTCTTGATTTTGTTAAATTGTTTTCAAATGCACAATCTTTTTAGAATTGAACGTATACAATGTTACTACTTTGATAAATGTTACACTAGCATACAACGCATGTAGCATGTATATATGTTGCATATAGCATGTGTACATGAAGAATCGAATGAATACAAGCATGAATACATGCTGCTATCACTGCAAAGAGACTTACGTAGTCCTGCGTCACCTATATATGCGGTCGTGTCTTGTACACAACCCCTCTGATTTTTTTGACTTATTCCCGATTCCACGTAGAGTGAAGTGAAAAAAATTTCATTCGTGAAGTGAGATTGGCAGTGAAGTGAGTTGCATAATAACCCCAGTAATGTTTTTATTTGTGCCATCTCTCTGCCGCCTAATTCTGATCCCGTGCTTTTTGAGATGCATTCGGCTTGCGTTCAGCAACTATCTTTGCTTGCCAGGGATCGCGATAAAATGATTGTGTTGGGTGATTACAATCTACCACACTTAAGATGGGATTTTGACGAGGATATGATTTGTTTTTTACCGATAAATGCATCTACCGAGCCTGAGTTAGCACTAGTTGAATCTATGTTAATTACAGGTGCAACAGCAGAATTACTTCGTAAATGACAATGGCAGGTTGCTTGATTTGGTTTTTACGAGTAGTGCAGCCTGTGCAGATATTTTTGAACCACCGATACCACTGCTGAAAATCGACCGTCATCACATGTCAATTGTGTTAAAATTAAATATTGAGCGTAATCACAAAGAAGAAGAAATTGTAAGTTTTGATTTCCATCGATGTGATATGAGACGGCTGAAGGAGTTAATTCAACAAGTGAACTGGGATCAATTATTAGCTATTGGATCCATTGATGATGTAGTTGTCCGTTTCTACGAAGAGCTCTTTCATATCTTTCGAACAAATGTACCGTTAAAAAAAAGGAAACGTGAATTTCGCAAAAATCTGCCGAGGTGGAATGCTAACCTTCGGAATCTTCGAAATCGTCTTCGGAAAACCAGAAAGCGTTACTTCAAGTATCGGAGTGAGTTGCGAAAAATTGAAATGCGTGAAATTGAGGCTCAATTCAACTCTTTGAACGCTTCAAGCTTTCGCCATAACATTCGTCGCATAGAAGGAAAAGTAAAAGCGGACCCAAAATCGTTCTGGAGCTACGTAAAAGACCGTCAATCTACAAAAGGGATACCGGAAAACATGCGTTACCAGGGAATCGATGCGGCCACGCTACAGGAGTCCGTGAATATGTTCTCGTCTTTCTTTCAAAGTGTGTCAAGTAATAACTCACCACCTTTGTCTGAAGCGTACCTGGACAGTATTCCGCAGTATGATGTAAATATGCTTCGAATGAATTTTTCGCCCCATGATGTCCTGCTTAAGCTGCAATCCATCGATGGATCAAAAGGACCCGGTCCTGATGAACTGCCACCGTTTTTCGTGAAATATTGTGCTGGTGCTCTAGCGTACCCTGTCAGTATCCTATTTAACCGTTCGATCGCAGAGGGGTACTTTCCAACCATTTGGAAATCTGCCTCAATCACACCGATTCACAAATTTGGTTCCCTTAACGAGGTGGAGAACTATCGTGGTATTTCCATTCTTAGCTGTTTACCTAAAGTGTTTGAAAGTATGGTGCACGATGAACTCTACCAATCTGTTAAATCCATAATTGCTACGGATCAACATGGTTTTATAAAAAAACGCTCGACTACAACAAACTTGCTAAGTTACGTTTCGACTCTTGTGGACAAAATGGAAAAACGACAACAGATCGACGCTGTGTATGCCGATTTCGCCAAAGCTTTTGACAAGGTTCCACATATTCTGGCGGTTGAGAAGTTCAAAAGAATAGGGTTACCCGAATGGATAACACAATGGATCCTGTCTTATCTTACGGATCAGAGCTCAACAGTGAAGGTTTGCGGTGTCTGCTCTACCCCATTCCAAATTCAGTCCGGTGTACCTCAGGGCAGCGTCCTGGGGCCATTGCTATCCGTTTTATTTGTTAACGATTTATGTTGGAAATTACAGTCGCCAAAATTATTATACGCTGACGACCTGAAATTCTACCGAGTAATCACGACGCTTACCGATTGTTGCGCACTTCAATCGGATATCAACACGCTCATGGATTGGTGCAGTGTAAACGGAATGGAAGCAAACGCGAACAAATGCTGCATGATATCATTCGCCAGGTTACGTGCACCAATTGTGTTTGATTGCCTTATGTCAGCAACTAGCTTGGAACGTAAGACGACTGTGAAAGATTTGCGAATTCTGATTGATAGCAAACTTAGGTTCGTAGAACACATTTCTGCTGTCACGGCTAAGGCATACGCAATGTTGGGGTTCCTGAAAAGAAATACAAAGTGTTTTGCTGATATCTACAGTTTGAAGGCCCTGTATTGCTCGCTCGTGCGCAGTGTTCTAGAGTACGGAGTGCAAGTGTGGGCACCATACCATGCAGTCCACATCTACCGAATCGAACGTGTGCAAAGGAAATTTATTCGATACGCTCTTCGGAATATTCGGCTGGATGGATACGATAAACCTACCACGCTGCATGCTGATCGGCCTACAAACGTTGTCAAGTAGACGAGTATTCCTACAACGAATATTAATCCTCGACGTCCTAGCAGGCAACATCGACTGTGCGGATATACTCAGCAAACTGCGCTTCAATACGCCATCCCGAGTGACGCGCCAAAGTGAGTTTTTTCGACAATTGCAACATGGGACTACTTTTGGAATGAATAACCCGCTGGAAGTTTACTGCAGTCGTTTTAATGATATTTGTAACTTGTTCGATTTTGGATTGTCAAAAAATGTATTTAGGTTAAGAATCTATAATATTTAATTAGTTAAATAAGTTTTATGTCAGTGCGATGTTCTTTATGCCGAAGATTCATAAATAAATAAGTAAATATACTGTCAATTTGGGACGCTAATAAATAGATTTTAAGCGTTTTATTAGGTGTGTTTTTCGTTTCTAGATTGAAATATCACCGAAGTCGAGGAAAATCACTACGTTTATTACTCGAAAAGGGTTCTACCGATATACGCGTCTAATGTTTGGAATCAATTGTGCACCAGAGTTGTTCCAAAAGATAATGGAACAAGTATTGAGGGGGTGTGACGGCTGTTTGAATTTTATTGATGACGTTATTGTATGTGGGTCCAACCAGCAGGAACATGATCAGCGATTGGGAAAAGTACGACGCAGGTTTCAGGAAATGAATGTCACATTGAACAACAGTCAATACATATATAACTGCAATTCTTAGGACATGTTCTATCTGGGAAAGGGGTAAGACCGGACACGGACAAGTTGGAATCGATTCGAAATCTTCGTGAACCTAAATCAGGAGAAAAAGTGCGAGGTTTCCTGGGGTTGGTGAATTACGGCGGCAAATTTATCCCTGCTTTGGCGAAATTGACTGATCCACTCCGTCGGTTGACGAAGCAACATCAAACTTTTGTTTGGTGGGGTGGCGAAGAACAAACGGCATTCGATAAGTTGAAAAAACACATGGCGAGCCCAACAATTTTGGGTTACTTTGATGTTGTAGTTCGAACTGTTATTGCTGATGCAAGTCTTGTCGGTCGCAGTGGCCTTTTAACCCAATGCCCTTCTGGCATACAAAAAAAGTCTTGTCGGTCTTGGTGCAGTTCTTATTCAGATTAACGATGCAAGACCAAGAATCATCACATATGCGAGCAGAAGTTTAACTGATGTGGAAAAGCGATATGCACAAACGGAAAAAGAAGCCTTAGCATTGGTTTGGGCAGTCGAACGATTTCATTTCTATTTGTATGGGAGATCGTTCGAATTAATTACAGATCACAAACCGCTGGAGACAATTTTTGGTCCAAAATCGAAACCCTGTGCGAGGATTGAAAGATGGTGATGCGTTTACAAGCATATAAAGTATAAGGTTGCGAGAATGAGATTCCCCCTTTGAATCTCAAGGATTCGGTGCGCAGAGAATTTAATCGAATTTGCAGAAACACTTATAAGAATGGGGAATTCTTCAAATAGCTATGAACAAAGAAAGAATAAAAGGTGTCCTTTAATCAAATTCGTCAGTCCTGTTTGTTCAATTCTTCTGCCACTCCAATTTACAATATCTTCTTCATAACACGTGTACACAAACTTCTTGATCGGGTCAAGCTTGACTCACCAACCATCAGCTACAAACCAGGCCAGACAACACCAACCATCAGCTACAAACCAGGCCAGACAACACCAGGAAACTCCAGGTCAACAGATCGACAGCAACAGCACGTCTAGGTCCAATCGGCTTAATTGAACCCAGGAAACAGTAGGCCAAACAGCAATCGTAGATCCAACACCAACCAAGCGGGAAACGGGACGATCAGCCACGACAAAACTCCAGGCGGGTCGATCTACATTAGTGAAATTCAAACATTTCGATCAATATCACAATTTTTCAACTGATTGACCAGTATCACATTGTAGCAATCTTTTCTGCTAACCTTCGACTAGTACTACTAACTCCACCTTTGTTTCACTTCACTCTCCTTCCAATTTGAATTTCAAACATTAGTACTCGGCTTTACAAGTTGTTTAACGCACTGTACAGTATTCAGGCTTTGAATAGAATTATTTTAAACGACGCTTGTGGAATCGCTTATATAACCTTTCAATTTTTTTGTTCTTGCCTTTTTATTATCTTGTATAACAATTTCAAAATGAAATCATATAATTTCGGTTTTTGTTTGAAATGGAAGTGTTAGTACTAGTGATCTCTATCTACTATTGCCCTCTACGGTTACCATCCGATTTCGCCTGAAGCGGGACGGGTAGCGGATGCTATCTTCTCCGTCAATGCTGTCACATGTGACGTTCATTGGCCATCTTCGATTTTGTTGGTAGCGGTTTGTTTTGATTAATTATTAGTGGACTTCAGACGACGACATCAGTGGCATGCTTTCAGGTAAGTAGCTGTTAAATTTCTATTTCTGTATTTCCTCATTCCTAAATTTTATTTTATCCCTTCTTTGCTTTTGACGTAGGACTACGTCTTACGGCAAGTTTTGAGATAGGGTGTCATTCCAAAAAATCAAAAAATGCGAGCGTCACGAAAAATGAAAGGTTTTGAGCGCTAATAGCTCAGCGGTTTTCCTATCGATTTTCAATATTCTTACGCCAATCGATCGGAAAATCTTCTAAGAATTGACCCAAATGAAGAAAAGTATGGATTCTTGATGTTGAACTATTGAAAAATTGAAAATAATGAACCTATGTTTTACCAGAATTCTCGCTTCGTGATTGGTTGGAAGATTCTTTGCGATGATCTAAACCTATACCAATTTGATATCTGTGCTTGGGAAGTAAGCCAAAACAAGTGACCAAGTTCCCTCATTTCAACAATATTTCTTAACACCGCGGTTAAACCTAGACCATTTTGATGTCCTTGCTTGGGAAGTACGCCAGAAAGAGTGACAAAACCCCCTCGTGCCAACAGATTTCTGACGAACGCGATTAAACCAAGTCCAATTTGATGTCTGTGTTAGGGAAGTGTGCAAGAAAAAATGACACAAGTTCCTTGTCCCAACAAATCGCAAATTCTTTACTGCGAGACGAATAAACCTCGGCGAATTTGATATCTGTGTTGGAAAAATGTGCTAGCTGTAGTGTTCGGTTATAATACGACTCTATATGAAGGTGAAATTAGTCATCATCGATTCTGCCAATTTCAAAAGCAGTTTTTTTGTTTGAATTCGGTTTATGAAAATATATTCGCTGTGTTCAGATTGGCAAGAAGAATGCAGTATATACATTTTTATAAACACAATCCCGCTTTTGGGCCGAAAAACTTCTTCCGAAATTGGGCTTTCCGACGAAAAGTCAATGACTGCTAGTTTCCCGTGAATACGCAGGCTTACCGTTTCATTAGTAGTGTATTGAAAAGATGTGCTGTTGATAAAATGGGATTCAATTGGTAAAATTGCTTCAACGTGGGGAACCATGGGTAATAAAAATAATCTTTAATTTCAGTATGGTAGCAGGAAAGCAATAGTTTGTGTTCTTGATTTTGTTAAATTGTTTTCAAATGCACAATCTTTTGAGAATTGAACGTATGCAATGTTACTACTTTGATAAATGTTACATACAACGCATGTAGCATGTATATATGTTGCATATAGCATGTATACATGAAGAATCGAATGATTACAAGCATGAATACATGCTAATATCACTACAAAGAGACTTACGTAGTCCTGCGTCACCTATATATGCGGTCGTGTCTTGTACACAACCCCTCTGATTTTTTATTTAACCCCATTCTTCTAAATACTAATATTGAAACACTAATCTTTTTGTTTCTTGCTATTTTTTTGGGTAAAGTGGTTCTGCAGTCCGCGAACACAACGTGCAGCAGCTTACAATACCCCTCAACTTCGGAGAATGAAATTTGTGTAAACTTATAGCGTTTGCACAAATTTCATTACAATTTCTATGATACTAATGTATCTTACGGGCTAGCAATCGGACTACTGGGTGTACATATAACACCATTCCAATTTACCGCTGCAAGGCATAGTACTCATCTAAACTTTCCGTTGTCCGGATCATGGAAGTGAAGGTATTGCAACATAACCTGAAAATGATCAAACCTCGTTCCAATGCAATTTCAAGCATTTTTTTATGCTCAATAATTCTCTTTTTCCTTTTTTTTCATAACAGCCAAAATATTTTCATGTTCACCATTAAACATTATGGTAGATTGCCGAATTTGATTCGTCAACCAAACTCGGATTAAATATTTCAATCTCAAGGTCTTTCCTACATTCTCGCAATCAGGCAACTTTTTTTTGCTCAATGCACACATTGAGAAATTATGCTTTCAATCATTATTTGCAAGATTTTAATTTCTTCATTCTTTCTGTTTTTAGGAATCATTTCACATTTCTACATTTACCCCTTCTCATGAAAAACGCGCGCATGATGAACTTTTCGAGTTCGATCTAAACCCATCAATCACAGGAAATCATTCTCACTCAATCTGGACATCTTTACTATCTAAAATACCTCCAACCGATACATATTCATTGAGTTGATCAAGTTCAAGTTTATTTTACCGTAAGTTTTATTATTTTATATTTTTACCTTTGTTATACTATATAACAAAGGTTTAGAAATTGGTCGAAAAACACGAAATTGATCCAAGGCCCGGAGGGCCGAGTCACATGTACCAATCGATAGGGTTCGACGAACTGAGCAATGTCTGTGTGTGTGTGTGTGTGTGTGTGTATGTATGTGTGTATGTGTGTATGTGTGTATGTGTGTTCGCTCCGAATTTTCTATCGCCTGTTACTCGGAGATGGCTGAACTGATTCGACCGCTATTACTTTTGTTTGAAAGGTATTATTGCCTAGTATATCACTATTAAATGGTTTCGTGGTCTGACTTTTCGTTTGAAAGTTATAAGCAAAAATGTGAAAACTACGTGACACGGTTTTCTCCGGAACCACGCAACCAATTTTAACGATCTTAGTACCAAACGAAAGCTCTTACTATTACTAAACATTTTGCTAAGTTTTATTGAAAACGGACAAGCCGTTTAAAAGTTAGCCTTGAAAAACCTGTTTTGACTAGGTACAAATGAACGCCTGTTTCTCAAAGATGGCCAAACCGATTTACGCGCTATTAGTTTCATTTGGCAGGTAATATAACCGGATAGATCACTATTGAATGGTTTTCTAATTGGACGTTTAATTTGAAAGTTATGAGCAATCGAATACACCATACCAAAATTAACATTAATTTATAATGATGTTAACCAAGATAATTTACCTAATTTCAATTATTTTAATATCAAACGAGTGGTTTAGACACTACGAATATGTATGCAAAATTTCATAAGAATTGGTTTTACCGGTCAAAAGATATTAACTTTCGAACACTCGCGCCAACTTTTATAACACGGTTACTTGCGCGCACAATAGCCCAAAACCAAAGAAAACGTGCGCACTAGAGTTTTGACTAGGAAAACTTGGTTTTAAGTTTATCGAACCTTTGGAAGAGTTTCTTAAAATTGAAAGTTCTATCGTCTGGTAGAATTTAAATTTTGATTAATCCCCCTAAAAGTGAAATAAAAAAATTATTTTCCTTCAGTTTCAATACAACACATTAATGTGTTCTGCAAACTTTTAGAGCATATTATTCCAAGAAATTTGGCTGAAAACAGTAACCTTCTATCTCTTCAGTGAAGGTAGAAAAATCTTATTTATTGTATATGAATTTGTAAAAACAGTTTTTCTATTCTAACTCTTCTTGTAATTATTGTATGACTTTTTCATGTATTACAAAGTAAGTTGTACAAAAAATAAAAATACACAACTTTGCTGAATTTAGTATACCTCTATGTTTGCTTGTTTAGGAACTGTAGAACTTTAATTGTAAAAAAATAACCTGATTTTGACCCCGAATTACTCGATTACCAACAGACGGATACATCTTAAACATTTTACATTTGCTGGTAGTTTTGCTGCATACAGACACCATTTTTCCATATGAAGAAACGAGAGAAAATTCCAGTTGGGGTCAATTGCGGTACACCTCACATGCTACTTGCTTCGTTTCTGTGATGTCGGTTTATGCTAATCTTGTTTCCTAACAATTTAAAGTATTAATGCATTGAATAATTCTGACATTTTGCTCATAACAAGTTTACTGAAGAATATACGTTAGTATATACGTAATATACGATTTGTAACTTTATAACAATATGGCATTCAAAAACCTACACATGTTGTACAAAATACAACAGCGTGAGTAACCGAAGATTAATAAAAATTGATGAAATTTACTCAAGAAAACTTTATTGTTGTGAATCAAATAGAATGGCATTACAAGAAATTATGCATAGTTTAAAAACTTATAAACTAGACCTTTACTACGCAATGTATATGTTAAAGAATAATATTTCATCTTACAACTTACTTTTACTTGCACTTACCCTCATTAGTAACAACTTACTCAGAAATTTCATGAGAAAAGGAACTATCAAAATTTATAAGTGCTTCTATTTGGTTCAAATTTTGTAAACTTATTCAATTTCCAAAAATTTCATGTAAACCAAACGTGTCGATTTAGTATAATCAATATATATAGAATGCCAGTGTCGCTGGTGTTTCATGGATATTTTGGTGGCAAACATGTTGCTGGTTCGTGTCTTGGATACGGGAACTACATTGTCAAATTGCCCAATAGAAAATTTTCCTGCCGACGAAATACCCCAAAACGACCAAATCGGGTGATTTATCCTACGTGATTTACGGAAAAGCAGAAGGATTTTTTATTGGGTTGCCTTTTTAGTTTGACAATCAGATTCCCGTTTCGAATCGATCACTCACACATAAGCGCATACAGTGTAAATACGTAATTTTCAAATGTGTGATGTTTACCACGAGCACTGCAGCGACACTGGCATTCTATATATATATTGATTCTACTGTCGATTTCTATCTCAAATAGCAAGTAAGACCGTATAACAAAGGTTCCTTTCACCACTAGGTGGATTAAATCAGGTTTTTTTTTTGTTGTTGTTTTTGTTGTTTATTTCCCATTAATTCCACCACCATTAATTTTATTTACATTCCTTATCTATGAAAATTTTTTGAACTAAATATTCCTAACTTTTTCCCGTTTAAGTCCGTCAATTCATAAGTATTATTTCCCATAATTTTCGAAATTTTACATTCTATGTATTTAGGCCCAAGTTTGGCACTAAAATTGTTTGCTGCATTACTTTGCAGAAATGAATCTCTCCAAACTATGTCGCCAATCTTGTATTCCAAATTCCTTTTCGTACTTCTCAGATTATATGAATGGGAATAAGCTTGAAAAGCTTTTGCCATATTTTGTTTTACAATTTCCCTCAATTTTGCTTCCCATTCTGGCCTTTTCTCTGATTCAATACCTTTCGTATCAAAATTGCGTCTTAAATTGTACTCCTGTCCCGAAATCACATGCTCTCTCCCGAATACTAAGAAATATGGTGTAAATTTAGTTGATGAGTGCCTACTAGTATTTATAGCATGTTCTATTATTGGTAACGCTTCATGCCACTTTCTTTGATCTTCTCCTACATAACAACGTAACGCGGCATTAATCACTCGATTGTATCTTTCACACGGATTGTTCTGTGGATGATAACTTGCCGAAAGAAAATGTTTTACATCGTATTTTGACAACAATGCTTTAAATGCCTTTCCTATAAATACCGTAGCATTATCCGATATTAATATTTCACTCACCGAAAATCTTCGGAACACATCAATTTCTATGAATCGACAAAGGCTTTTGGCGCTTATCTCTCTCACCGGATGTAAAAAACAAAATTTGCTAAACCAACAGGCTACTACCAGGATGTGTCTAAATCCTAATATTGACCTTGGCAATGGACCTATGTAGTCAACTGATATTAGTTGAAATGGAAAATCAGCTTGCTTAGGATTTCCCATCATTGGTTTGTTTCCTACCGTAACTGGTTTTGCTGCCTTACAGCTTTTACAATTCTTCACATACTCTTTAACATCTTGCATTAATTTCGGCCAGTAATACCGAAGTTTTATGCGTTCTGCCGTTTTGTCTACGCCTAAATGTGCGGAATCGTCATGAGCTTGCTTCAATATGAGCTTTCTATTATCTTCTGGTACTATTTCCTTCCAATCATAAGAATGATCTACAAGCTCTGACTCACTCATCGCGTATTTATAAAGCTTGTTGTTGATTATTCGAAAGTCTGGGTAACATTCAGGATCTAACTCTACTGCAGATTTAAGCTTCTTATACCAGGACGACGCAATTGACATAGATTCAATCGGTCTAGATAACCAATCTGGTACTACATTCATCACTCCTTTCCTATGTTCTAGTGTTATATCAAAAGCTGCTAATCTCAGATTCCACCGTGACAAACGATTACTACCTTCGCATTTCAAGTTTTTCAAAAAGATTAAAGCTTAAAGCTTGGCAATCCGTTCGTACTGTAACATGGACACCTTGAATATATCCTCTAAAATGTTCAAGAGCTTTTAATACTGCTAAACATTCCCTTTCCGTAGCTGCGTATTTTCTTTCAGCTGAAGTAAATTTTGCAGAGTGATAGGAGATTACTTTAGTTTCGCCTTCAATTTCTTGATACAGAACTGCTCCCATCGCATAGTCAGAAGCATCTGTTTCTAAAATGAACTGTTGATCGAACCTTGGATTGCTTAATACTGGTGCTGACGAAAGCACTGATTTTATGCCAAGAAAAGCTTCATTGGCTTCTTTAGTCCAGCAGAAGGTTTTGCTAGACTTTAACAAATCTGTGAGAGGGGTTGTTAATTGCGAACAATTTGGTATAAAACGGCGGTAGAAATTTACTACGCCTATCAATCTCCTAACATCTCTAGCTGTCTTTGGTGTCTTGAAATTCAACACTGCTTCAATTTTATCATCGCTCACCGAAAATCCATCTTGGTTAAGTATAAATCCCAAATATTTTACCTCTTTTTTACAAAAATGTGACTTTTCTAAGCTAATACTTAAATTTGCTCGCTTTAATCGTCTTGCTACTTCCTTTAATAATCTAATATGCTCTTCGAATGTTTCAGTTGCAATTATTATATCATCCAGATATACAAATACATGCGGCAGCAAGTCTACTCCTAATATTTTATCCATGCATTTGGCCAATGTCATAGGCGCATTCATTAAGCCATTTGGCATTACATTCCATATGAACAATCCTCTGCCATTTACCTTGAAACCCGTGTACTTTTTTGAATTCTCTTCTAACGGTATCTGATGGTATGCTAATTTTAAATCTAGTGTGGTTAGAAAGCTGCATGGGCCTAACTGTGATAGAATACCATTCATATAGGGTATTGGATAGTGATCACGAACTGTTTTCTTATTTAATTCCCGACAATCTAGAACAATTCTAACACCTCCATCTTTTTTCTTAACTGGACAAATAGGCTGGAAAAAATCAGTGTCAGCCTCAGAAATTAATCCTAACTCTAACAATTGATCAAGTGCATCATTCACATCTTTCTGTACATATGGAGACCATTTATAGGGATTGATTTGGACTGGTTTATCATCCATCAGATCAATTTTATGCTCTATCAGTTCCGTCTTACCAATAAAAGTTTTTGATGAAATGAGAAATTCATTCGACGCTGCTTTCAGCATTTCTTTTTGCTTTCCCGAAAGCTCGTGTTCGGTAGCTATCTCGTGTATGCTTACATCTTGACTCTCCACTACTAATTTTACTCCGAAATTTTCAAAAAAATCGACACCTAATATTAGTTTGTTACTCAACGTTGGTATATATAACGTGGGAATTACGCGAACTTGTTCGTTATATTTAAAAGGGATATGATAACAAGACTCAGCAGCATGTCTTGTGCCATCTGCTGTTCTAATATTCAAGTCAATAGGGTAGCGTTCTAAATTTGTACGATTAATAATGTCACCCGTCTCTTTACCGATAACCGTTACTTCTGAGCCGGAATCCAGTAGACCTAGGAGACCTTCATGAAGTATGTTCACGTACGCGTAATTTCTCTTATCGTTTGGAATGTTTATAATAAGTTTCTTGTTCGCGAAGTAATCATAGTTTTGAGCTCGATCGATTTCTGAGACTGAGTGGCTCATTACAACAGTCTCTTCTAATCGTTTCCCGAATTACATTTCCTGCATTCTTGAAAACAAACATCTTTCGCTCCACATCCGCCGCAAAATTTATTTCTCAGTTTTGAAAAACACTTTCTGTATATGTGACCTTTTTTTCCGCAATTCCAACAGAAATCATCTCGTTTCATTACATTAGCTGTTTGCCCTATCGGATTATTCGTGCTATTCTCATTTCTATTCATCGGTTCGTCTCTGCCGTGGCTTTGGTTCCTACCTTCATTATACGTATTATATTGTTTTCTGATTGTCCCGGTGTCTCTCGTGTTTGCGTACCGATCATAATGGTTTCTGCTTTGATCATTCATAAATTCTGACCGGTTTACGTTATTCAATTGATTTCTTTGGTTTATTGGTGGGGAATTATTCGTTAGATGGTTCCATATTCTGTTCGGTGTGTTCATATGTCGCACAAAACTCCCACTAGAATTAGTGTCGCGATTTCCTTGTTTTAATCTAGTGTCGTTGTTATAGAAACTGGGATAAGGATGTTTGTTTGGAAGACGACGGTTGTTATACATATTCTCATTCAAATTATTTATGTTCACATTACTTCTAGACGGACCATTCATCGACGCTATTTGAGGATTGTCACAAGGAGGGTTCCGAGAGTTTAAATGTTCACCACCGCGCAACTGTATGCTATAATCAACGTTATCCAGTTGTTTACAATAGAATTGTAATTCCGGTATAGTTCTAAGTCGTGCCATGTAAGGTGCCAATCGAAATAAATACGCTGAACTGAGATTTTCTTTTAGTATTTTCAGTTTTTCAGAATCCGATAACTTGTAAGACAACTCTTTAAATAATTTTTCCATTTTTAGGTAATATTTATCAAAGGATTCATTTTCACTTTGTACTGTTTTCAGAATTTCTTTGTATTTAAACGAATCATGGTTGGAGGGTAAATAAAAGCTATACAGACCTTCTAAAATATCTATCCATGTTTGATAACTTTGATGAAATGTTAAATACCATTCGCGCGCTTGTCCTGAGAATAGAAAAAATGCATTTCTCTTTAATTCCTCATCTGAAATGTTTTGCGATTTTTTCAACAAATCAATCGTATTTGCGAACTGTGATAATGATAACCCTTTGCCGTCCCCGCTAAATGTTACATTCCATCTGGCAACAACTGATTTATCAGCTTGTTTGGGTTCCGAAATATTTTGTAAAACAATTGGCTTTTCTTTTTCGTTATTTTCACTCATCACTGCTGATTTTCGATCGAGAAACGACATATCGAATTTAAATTTATTTATAATTTCCGGGTAAGTTTCTTGCCTTTGCTGGTATTTACGCAAAATTTTCATAGCTGTTTCCAATTCATCATATTCCTTTTTTGACAGGTAAGTATCATTAGCTTTTTCCCCTGTAAACGTACTATTCACTATTCGTATATTATTTCTGCTTTCTCCAGGAATTATTTCTACTTCCTCTTGATCATCATTCAATTCATTTATGTTACTTTTATTAACTTGCTGCTTGTCAGTACTATTTCCCGCAGCCAAAGATTGTAAATCATCAAATTCTTCTAATAAACTTCTTTCTTCCGCTTCACCCATTCGTTTCAAAAATTCAACAAAGGCCGGTTTATTGTTAATTATGTTTTCCATTATTTCAGATTCCAATCCTGCTTTCTCTATTCGTTCTAGTCGTTTAGCTGTATGAACTGTCTTTGTTAAAAGTTTTTGAAATTCAATTTGATTACTTGGAACATCTTTAAAGGAAATGTGAATCATTTTGCACGTTAGAGCTGCAATTTCTTCTTCTGGCTTGATCTTTTCACTAGAGAATGGGATATTTTCATTATTTTTCCGCTCTTCTCTGAAAGCATTTCTCAAAGCCCTTTGCTTTGCATTTAGAGAACAATCAGTACCCTTTATTCCACGAAGCTTTAACTCATAGTCTAATTCTTCGTCACTCAAATAAGCTACATTCATATCTTTAGAAATAATTTCCTCCATTTCGAAATAAGGTTTCTACTTTTACGTTGGGCGCCAATTATAAGGTTGCGAGAATGAGACTCCCCCTTTGAATCTCAAGGATTCGGTGCGCAGAGAATTTAAGCGAATTTGCAGAAACACGTATAAGAATGGGGAATTCTTCAAATAGCTATGAACAAAGAAAGAATAAAAGGTGTCCTTTAATCAAATTCGTCAGTCCTGTTTGTTCAATTCTTCTGCCACTCCAATTTACAATATCTTCTTCATAACACGTGTACACAAACTTCTTGATCGGGTCAAGCTTGACTCACCAACCATCAGCTACAAACCAGGCCAGACAACACCAGGAAACTCCAGGTCAACAGATCGACAGCAACAGCACGTCTAGGTCCAATCGGCTTAATTGAACCCAGGAAACAGTAGGCCAAACAGCAATCGTAGATCCAACACCAACCAAGCGGGAAACGGGACGATCAGCCACGACAAAACTCCAGGCGGGTCGATCTACATTAGTGAAATTCAAACATTTCGATCAATATCACAATTTTTCAACTGATTGACCAGTATCACATTGTAGCAATCTTTTCTGCTAACCTTCGACTAGTACTACTAACTCCACCTTTGTTTCACTTCACTCTCCTTCCAATTTGAATTTCAAACATTAGTACTCGGCTTTACAAGTTGTTTAACGCACTGTACAGTATTCAGGCTTTGAATAGAATTATTTTAAACGACGCTTGTGGAATCGCTTATATAACCTTTCAATTTTTTTGTTCTTGCCTTTTTATTATCTTGTATAACAATTTCAAAATGAAATCATATAATTTCGGTTTTTGTTTGAAATGGAAGTGTTAGTACTAGTGATCTCTATCTACTATTGCCCTCTACGGTTACCATCCGATTTCGCCTGAAGCGGGACGGGTAGCGGATGCTGTCTTCTCCGTCAATGCTGTCACATGTGACGTTCATTGGCCATCTTCGATTTTGTTGGTAGCGGTTTGTTTTGATTAATTATTAGTGGACTTCAGACGACGACATCAGTGGCATGCTTTCAGGTAAGTAGCTGTTAAATTTCTATTTCTGTATTTCCTCATTCCTAAATTTTATTTTATCCCTTCTTTGCTTTTTATTTAACCCCATTCTTCTAAATACTAATATTGAAACACTAATCTTTTTGTTTCTTGCTATTTTTTTTAGGTAAAGTGGTTCTGCAGTCCGCGAGCACAACGTGCAGCAGCTTACAAAAGGAACAGTTATTTACCGACCTGAAAAATCCAATATTACTAACCCATTATCACGATTAGCGGTACTGCCTGACATAAAAGGTAAGCCATTTGAAGACTATGCGGAAAACTATGTACATTGGGGTGTTCTAAATGCTGCTCCTATTGCTGTAAAAATAACAGAGATTAAACAAGCGTCTAAAGAAGATAAAACGATAGAATCAGTCAAACTAGGGTTAGAACAAGTACAATGGACTGAGGATTCTACCCCGTTTAAGATAGTTGCTACTGAACTGTCCATGGTAGGTAACATTTTGCTGCGCGGGACACGTATAGTAATGCCCGAAGCATTACGAAGAGGAACGCTTGCTTTGGCGCACGAAGGTCTTCCAGGTATGACGTTGATGTAGCAACGGCTTCGTTCCAAGGTATGGTGACCAAAATTGGACTCCCATGTTGAAAACTATGTGTCGTGGTTGTATGTTGGTGACTGCACCTCCAGCACCAGAACCGATGAAACGAAGAGATTTATCCTCAGAACCGTGGCAGCACTTGACTCTTGACTTTCTGGGTCCCCTCCCCTTAGGTCATTATCTCTTTGTCATGGTAGATTACTTTAGTCGCTATATTGAGATCGAGATAATGAAAAAGATAGATTCTAATGAAACAGTTAAACGATTAAAAACAATATTCGGTCGTTTTGGTTTGCCGGGATCAATCACTGCTGACAACGGTTCGCAGTTTCCCAGCGAGGAGCTTCGTGGGTATTGTGAAATGAACAATATTAAATTAATCAGTACGATTTCGTATTGGCCGCAACAAAATGGTGAAGTAGAGCGACAATTTCGCTCCATTTTAAAAAGACTTACTATCAGTCAAGCCGCCAATACGCATTGGGTCGATGAATTGAATAAATATTTGTTGATGTATCATTCATCTCCACATAAACCACGGGTAAAACACCTTCGGAAATGTTATTTGGGTACAACATTCGTGATCGCGTTCCGAGCATTTAACTACCGAAAGAGGTAGATGAAGAAACAGCCGCCCGTGATAAAGAAAAGAAAGAAATGGGTAAACTATACGCGGATATACGACGAAACGCCAAACCCAATTCCATTGCGACAGGAGACCATGTACTGGTGAAGAAAATGGTCAAATCAAACAAACTCTCCCCGAATTTTGAACCTGAACTATTCAAGGTTATAGAACGTAAGGGTGGAGAGGAAGTAGTGGCTTCCGAAGAATCTGGAATGAAATACCGAAGACATGTGTCACATTTGAAGCCGATCACCGAAGAAACTTTGAACACTAACCACAATTTTAAAGATAAGGATCTTTCTTCATCAACATTGTCACACAGTAACTGTGGTAAAAATACTATCTCTGAACAAAGAACCAAGAGAGCGAAGCGTCATGCTGCATACCTGCAGGATTACGTTTAGTCTGTCAGTTAGTTAAGCTAAAATAATTTAATTTTTTTTATTTAAATAAAAAGGAAAAAGGAAATGTAGTATCGTATCGATATTGAGTTTCTAGCCGCACTGCTCGAATGTCCGTCCTCCTAGCACATAAGAGAGAGAAATATATATCACCCAGCATTCTACCGTATTCTACCCAGCAGGGCTGCAGCCGAGAACGACGTGTTTGACTTTGCTCTCGGAGCACACTACAGTAAGATGAATCAAATAAATAAACGATAAATGAAATGATAAATAACAAAAATTTGTAAATTACACAAGTAGCTTTACGACAGGTAATCTAAACTAGTATTTTCTATTACCTACTTACCTTCAGCGCTAGTGCGGCATCAATGCGCGATTTTTCATCTTGAGCTAACTTCAGTTCATTGTTCAAAAAATCACAGTCTCTCTCTCCCTTTCTTCTTCTTTTTTCGGTAGACTCAAGAGTTTCCTTTAAATCTAATATATTCTTTTCAGCAATCGCAAATCTAATTACTATGTTTTCTTTCTCTTTAATAGCTGCATTTAGCTCTGTTGTCACCTGAAACAATAATACGGCACAGCTTAGTCAATTTTGAAAAAATCAGAGGGGTTGTGTACAAGACACGACCGCATGTATAGGTGACGCAGGACTATGTAAGTCTCTTTTTAGTGATACCGTGGACCCCCGTTCGTTTGACCATTTTTAATCTGAACACTTTTTAATTTGAACCCCGTTGGTTTGCACGACGTGCAAATGAAAAATGGTTCAAATGTCATTCTCAACATGACATCATTTGTTTATGCAGACAATGCACATAAACACGATTCGTTTGTACTGACCTATCGTGTTTAACCGGTTTCACACTTCGTTTTCTTAACGATTAAGAGAGAAATCCGATCGGAAAATGCAATATTCGCACTTGCAACTGCCAACTAAAACAAACCACCAAAACAATAACAAAGAACAGGGCGGCCAATTCACACAGGTTTCAGCATATTTCGAGTTACCAGTTGTTCAAATTAAAAAGTTACCCCGTTAGTTTGCATGAGGAATCATTCAAACGAACGGGGGTCCACTGTAGTAGCATGTATTCATGCTTGTAATCATTCGATTCTTCATGTAAACATGCTATATGCAACATATATACATGCTACATGCGTTGTATGTAGCATTTATCAAAGTAGTAACATTGCATACCTTCAATTCTCAAAAGATTGTGCGTTTGAAAACACTTTAACAAAATCAAGAACACAAACTATTGCTTTTCTGCTACCTTACTGAAATTAAAGATTGTTTTTTTTACCCATGGTTCCCCACGTTGAAGGGATTTTACCAATTCAATCCTATTTTATCAACAGCGCATCTTTTCACTACACTTCTAATGAAACGGCAAGCAAGCGTATTCATAGAGTCGTATTATAACCGAACACTACAGCTGTAGCACATTTTTCCAACACAGATATCAAATTCGCCTACATTTAACCGTCTCGCAGTAAAGAATTTGCGATCTGTTGGAACAACGAACTTATATCATTTTTTTTGGCACACTTCCCTAACACAGACGTCAAATTGGACTAGGTTTAATCGCGTTCGTAAGAAATCTGTTGGCTCGAGGGGGCTTTGTCACTCTTTCTGGCGTACTTCCCAAGCAAGGACATCAAAATGGTCTAGGTTTAACCGCGGTGTTAAGAAATCTTATTGAAATAAGGAAACTTCGTCACTTGTTTTGGCTTACTTCCCAAGCACAGATATCAAGTTGGTATAGGTTTAGATCATCGTGAAGAATCTTCCAACCAATCACGAAGCGAGAATTCTGGTAAAACATAGGTTTATTATTTTCAATTTTTCAATAGTTCAACATCAAGAATCCATACTTTTCTTCATTTGGGTCAATTCTTAGAAGATTTTCCGATCGATTGGTGTAAGAATGTTGAAAATCGATCGGAAAACCGCTGAGCTATTAGCGCTCAAAACCTTTCATTTTTCGTGACGCTCGCATTTTTCAATTTTTTGGAATGACACCCTATCTCAAAACTTGCCGTAAGACGTAGTCCTACGTCAAAAAGGAGTTACCACTAACTAATACATTCGTATTTCCCTGTATGGGCCACCATCTCGGCCCAATTAGTGATTCATCTAGTGAAAACCTTTTCGCAGAAAGCACCATTTCGCGAGTGTGATTCCCCCGTGCTCACTGTCGCTCGTTCGGAAACAACTGAAGTATAGTAATTAAAAGTAATTAAAATTAGTAGACCTAGAAAAACAAATAAACCTAGGCAGAGGTGATTTCTGTGGTGTTCCCGCAGTGACCGGCGGTTCATACAGCGGATCGCCAATAAAACTCGCGGCCTTGCCCTGAATCATCTAGCTTTATTATAAGTATAGTCAGTCCACAATCATTGGTCACACACAGTTGTGGGTCAGTTTAGCTCTAGCTGCTGATTAGCGTTTAAATATCACCTAATTATTGATCAAATTATTAGTGCTACTTATAAGAAACAATTTTAGCAATCACTTCGTACAATATTCACGCATTAATCAGCAGAAAAAGCTAAAATGACCCATAATTGTGTGTGACCCATGCTTGTGGACTGACTGTAGTTCTTGGTGGTGTTATTGGCTAATGTTTTATGGAATCTAAAATTTCTTGAGTTCGATTAGTTTTTGAGTTACGCAAAATATTTTATTTTATTTGTATGAGAGCCCCCTACGGCTGGTAAACGGCTGGGTAATGCGTACCATCGGTGCCTTGTGCACTGGGTATAAAATATACCCCACAGTGGTCCACAGCTTCCTACCCAGCAACTCCTACACCTACCTCCTCCTGGTACCTCCTGGAGATCGGGTAACCAACCCCAGTGGAAACCAACGTCGTATGCTGACAGGGGAGAAGGGCTCCTTCGAGCTACGTTGGCCCTCCGGCGATACTGTGGGGTTGGTTGTGAGCTTTGCAAGCCTGAACCACTAAAAAAATCAAAGCAATGGACTCCGTAAGTAATAATAACTCTAATCGGAACAATCGGCAAAGACCCAGGCGACGAAAGCGGACTGACGATTGGAAATTAGGAACATTAGGAACTGCCGGTCTCTAAATTTCCGCGGAAGTACTCACTTGCTTTCTAAAGAAGTGAAGAGCCGCAAGTTCACATCTTTTGCTCAGTTTACTTCCCTCCAAATAACGCAAGTAAATCTGCTTATGAAAATAAAAAATTTTTCAAGATTACTGAACAAATTTTTTCCAAGTTTCCTCCAGAAGTGAAAATTCATATAGAGTAGGGCGAGGCCTAAGTGCGATGTTTGAAGTTGTCATCAATTTTCGTGAGATATAAAGAAGGACAACAACAAAATATATTTTATAGTGATGCAGTAACCCAATGTCTTCACATTCAACCATAATTCATCTGGAGTAGTATTGTTATGCGAAATAAATTCTTCATTCTTCTGATCAAGTGCCGATTCGCACTTTTACCCCACTAGCGGGGCAAAAGTTCGAATACTGCGGGGCAAAAGTGCGAAGCTCGAATCCATGAAATTAGCACAGTAGTATCTAACAAAACCATATTATTTTCAACCTGCGGTATGCTTCGGTACGGAATATTCTCAATTTGCACCTTTCCTATTTTGCGCTGGTGTATTGCAGCCTCCGTCAGATCGAAACTTTTCCAAACGTTTGTTTTTTGTTTCATCAGTGGAAAAACATTGTTTTCCTTCGGCCAACATCTGTAGAGCACACAGTTTTCTGTAGATCTTCCATTTCTAGTATCTGTAAAACAGTGCCTAAAGCTGTATATAATTAGCTATACATTTTTACCTTGTTCATGAATCGCACTTTTGCCCCGTTCGTGAATTGCGCCTAGCCCCGCTAGGCGCTTGCGGGGTTAGATTAAATTATGGAAAAGCGAAATATATTTTGTAAATCCTTTTCATCGTATTTTCAAAACATATATGTGAATGATGTATAACGCTGCCAGAAATTTTCAACAAGTAATATCCTCCTGTTGATATCGTATTCGCCGTATAACGAAAAATGACATCAAAACCGCCTTAAAATAACATTTTCACATAACTCTGCAACAATGCTTCGTAAGCAATCAAAGTTTCCGTTAGATTCAAGCTGTGAAAGTAGTCACCCATCCATGCCAACGTAGTCAATTTACTCGGAATCTGCACTGATAAATCATTGAATCGCACGTTTACCCCTCCTTACTCTATACGGTGATTTCAATCAACGTAATGCTGGTTTCATTCCAGACACTGAAAATGAGGGCATCTTACTTCCAATTGTAGGCGAAAATGAAACGCTACAGTTTATTTTTGACAAAACTTCCAGCTTAGGATTTAATCAAATCAGTCATGTGAAGAATCAGCAAAATTGCTTTTTAGATTTATTGTTAACCAACATTCAGAGACTTTTATGTAACCGCCTCATTGAATCCATTATGGAAAAACGAAGCATTCCATACAGCCATTGAATTTTCTAGTTTTGTACATGAAAATAAAAGACCTCGTGATTGGAAATATGAAGATGTCCACCAGTTTCATTTGGCAAATTATGATAATTTTAAATGTAGTCTAAGCACATTAAATTGGCAAACCCTTCTCAATAGTGATGAAGGTATTGAAACCTCAGTAGAGATCTTTTACAAATTATTAAATGGAATTATAAACGAGCATGTCCCCCTAAAGAAAGTAAGGTGACATGGCTATTCAAAATATCCCATTTGGTTTAACCAACAAATAAAAAACTTAAAAAATTGCAAACAAAAAGCCCATAAAAGGTACTAGAATTTTGTACTAGAAGGTACAAAATCTTGCTTATTACTTAGATATTTGTAACCATTTAAATGTAACCATTGATACTGCAATATGCAAATGCATTGATAAGACTGTCGCAGTGGCCTTTTAACCCAATGCCCTTCCGGCATACCAAAAAAAAAAAAAATTGATACTGCATTCGACCAATATAATTCCAAAACCGAAAGTGAATTAAAAGGTCATCCAAAAAAATTCTTTAATTACGTTAAAACTAAATTGAAATCGAACAATTTTCCGACAGAAATATATCTCAACGGAAAGGTTGCAATCTATTGAAATTCGCAATCTATTTTCAACTTTCTTTCAAGGAACTTATACTGCTTTTTCGGAAACAGATCGGGATTACAGATATTTCGATTTCCTCCCAGAATTTACTACTGATATCTGTTTCTGTTCCTGTTTGCAGCACGAGGTGGGGCAGTTAGAGCCAAGTCTGTCCAGGGCTGAGATAAGGTGGTTATGATAACGATAAAAGAATCCTTGCGGATAACGCTAGCGCCATAATGCGTTGGTGTGATGGATTAATGAGGAGAAAGAAGAATGACAGAACTTGGCTCTTTCCATATCCGCTATAATTGTGTACTTGGTGGAATATTGAATAAGATGACTTGTACTTATCTTGTTTTCTCCTTCCTTTGTTGTTTTGCTCGTCTTGTTCTTCTTCAATCTTACTTTGGCCTTATTCACGGCTCCATGCCGTCCTCTCCATCGTTGTCACCAGTGCAGTCGTCTATGGCTGATCTCTTGCCGCCCCTCACGACAACATTATTGTTGCCGTGAGAAGAAGCGATAGAGATCAGGCAGAGAAAGAAAAGAAAAGAAAAGAGGAAATTTTTAATCAACATGTTGATTGCAATTTTCGGGTTAGTAATATCACGAGAATTCTGTCTGTCCATCACCTATGCTACTACCGACTAACTACTCGCTAGGATGGACGCTACTCATCTCTCCAATTACCCATGTCATCACGGTCGGCAACCCAGCGCTGTTCAACCACCAATGCTCTTTAAAAGCCACAGCCGCTTCTTTATCTACCATCTTTGCAGTATTGTAGCTGTTGGCGTAAATTTTCGAATATTTTGTGCGGAATATTATTCATGAGCAATATTATCGCTCAGAACTATCGAAAAACTACTTGAACTTCCGAAAAATAGAGCAGATGCGATATAATGGGGACTGGTACTCGCTCGTATTATTCCCGGTGGCAATGATTGCCTATTTGTAGCGGTAGTCAACCGATTTGTCGGTATGCTCTTCAGACCGTGGTCAAATTGAAGCAATTCTGTAACTAAGAAAGAATGAGGTGGCTCATGTAGAACTTCACTTGGAGATATGTATATATGCCGTGTTAAGTCTTAAGTGCAAGCTGTCACTAAAGCAAGACTTAATAAGATGTTAACGAAGTTGATAATTCTGTGAGGATGGTATTGAATCGAAAAAGTATAAGGGTCCATGCCTAATGGCACGGGCGCAGGCTTGAAGTAGGACTACGAATGTAGCGCAATTCGTCTCCCAATGCTAAAGCCGGTGATTTTTGTATGAATTTCATATATAGATGCTCAACTTGCGCATTAAAGAATTGTGTTCTTACATGTGAGAAATTCATAATTTCAACTCTTCAGCTAATTTATATGGTGGACCTGAAAGGTCCGTTCATTAATCTCTAATTCTCAAATTTCTGACTCGTAGTGTCCATTGTCAACTTTCGTCCTTCAGATGGGCTTAGTGATGTCCGTTAATCGTTCGATTAATTCAACTAATCGAATAACACAAGGAATATTCGAATAATTTTTAATCGAATAATGCCAGCACGAGTAGTTGAATTAATCGAATAGTTCAATCAGTACGTATAATCCCCGAATAATGCTCGGTAATCGTTCATAATCGTTCGATTAATCGAATTATGCAAAGAAATATGCGAATATTTCTAATCGAAGACCACTAGACCTTTCCAGTTATGTGTGTATTGGTGTTTGAAAATGAGGCAAACAACAACAGTAAACAAAAGAGATGCATTCCTTTGTCACCAAGGTACAGAATGAGTTTCGTCTTCCGCTGGCTTAAATACCAGCAAATTTTCAAAATATGTGCTTGAATTTGGAACAGGATGAAAAATTTGACCGAAATATGTGCTCTGCAGTGTGGCAAACGGAGAAACACAACTAGTAATCGCTATTTTTCGGTTTGTTCCTCCAGCATCAGCTGTTCCCCAAAATGAGGTAAACATCATGTATATACACGCGTATTTCGTGTTCGCTAGTGTGGGTGCTTGAGCTGTCAGAAAGCTCTCTAGCACGAATAGTTGAATTAATCGATTAGTGCAGACAAGGCTCACCGATTAATCGGTAATCGAATAAATGAAAATTTCGGACATCACTATTCCCACCAATTTAAACCCTTTGCTTCCGCGACCAAACTTTGGGTTTTCTAGCATATCTAATATTCTATTATAGCAGCTTATTGTCAATTGCAAGTAAAATTGTACCATCCAAAGTGCGATATCGCTCATAAAGTGCTATTTTGCATTAAATCGTTTCGATCTTCGGCGCACTTTTTCGTTATCTTCTAAGCAATAAGTGCGCCGAAGAGACCGAAACGATTTAAGCTAAAATAGTACTTTTATGAGCGATTGCGCACTTATTGATTGGACAATTTTCCTTGTAATTGACAATAATAGATCGATGTTTCGAATCCAACACGGTCGGCGTAATTTCCACTACACACCAAACAATAATCGGCTGCTGCCGAGTTTTACCATCTTTGCCGCGTCCGGATCCGGACAGGGAGATAAAGTCGTAACTCTCATTATTTTTTTTTACTTCCATTTGGCCGGCCGCCAGCACAGCTAGGGCTATATGGGAAATCTCATTATTATTTGTAACCCAAACAACGCGAAAATGATGCCGTTCGCAAAATCAATTCAATTGCTTCATATACTTATTCAGTAGTTCTTAAAAGAACTGATTGTTTTCTACCAGCTGTTAATAATACAAATCGAAGAAATTTACTGCTTGGCAGCAGCTTTTTTCGGACCGCATTCTCCGTTAGAACTTCTTTTGGCTTTGGAGTTTTCGAAGCCTTTGCTATGGTCTTTATTGACTTAGTAATCTTGCTTCTCGCTAGCAAGTTTGGTAGGCGAACGAACCGGAAGCGCCAGTTCTTTGTTTGGAACAGCTTTCTCTTGTTGAAAACTAACTTCAAAGCCTTTTTCACGAATGTGTCCAACTTTGAAACGTCACAATTGTAGCTGGCGGCGATATACTTCTAGACGGCTTGCAACGAAGATCCGTTGACTCTTCGGTTTATTGGCGTCTCGCTTAGTGAATTTGGATGTCTTCGTTGCCTTATTCCGGGGAAGTAGCAACAGCTGAAGCTCAACGATTTTCGAGCGGATTCTATAGAGCGTAAATTAAATACAATCAAACTTTGATTCAAAGGGAATTTAATCCACAGCTCTTCTCCTATATATATTTCTGTCATCCGTGTTAGGGAAGCATTGGCGTGAGAAGGCAAAAATAAGATTAAAGCAACGTCATGAGTTAGAAGACCGCATGGTGAGTCACCACATATTTATCGTTTTATAGATCAAATCAGAAGAAATTCTTCATGATTTAAAGAATCAGCGACATTTGGAAATTTAAGTAAAGAAATTTAGTATGCAGAAAATTTTCATCTCTTCATAAACAAATTCGTTCGTCCTAAAAAGGACGGGTTGTGGTAAATTATGTGATTGAAAATCCGGCCAGCAGAATGGCTTGAATGTTTGAAACAACACCTCCCAGGTGACAATGGTTACCGGACAGAGCATTTTCCATTGATTCAAGCTCTTCCGCTCCCCGCAACTATTTGGTTCTAATATAGCTGATAATAGATCGATGCTCCGGCAACCAACGCGTTCGGCGCACTCTACACCAAACAATGATCCGCTGCTGCTGCTGCCGCTGCGCTGCGTTTTACTAGTTTGTCCTTGCCGAGTCCAGTGAGGGAGATATAATCGCAACTCTCTGTCTGGTGCCAACCGTACCAATGCCAATGCGAAAATGATGCAGTTCGCCGGCTTACTTCTGATTATATACCAGAGCAAACGGCAGCAAGTTGTAACAAAGGCGGATCAACGTAGGGCAGAGAATCATAGACACGAAAGAAAGGCGGTACAACGAAACCGTACTCCGTACATTGTTTGAACAAAACCGGTGTCCGGTGGTTCCTTAATGAAGAGCTACCAGTTTCTGCACAGCAACCTAATATGAAGCATCGTCTTCATGCCACCGAAAACCAGTGGAAAGGCCGCAAAGCGCGATAGGAAAAAGAAGAAGAAGCCACGCCACTAAGAGAGCAACGCTATTTTCTTTCATTTAATGCCGACAGGGATGGCACGGCAACGGGCATGGCAGACGTGCACTCACAGTTGTGTGTGGTTGTGCCGGGTGAGTTTGCCAAGCGCGCCGTCTCGGAAGGTACCAAAGTATACTGGCCTATAGTAAATGTGTCTTGTCAGGCTTCTGTAACTATACAATTAGCCCTTTTTAGGGCCTAATATATAAATGAAGATGCAATTCGATTTTCTCACTAAACGCTTTGCCTCGAATTACGAAGTGGCGCAGTTTTCTTTTCAAAGAATTTTGCCAGGTAATGTGGCTTTTCCGTTTCATGCTTTCCAGAAAGAATCACGAAATGGCATAATTTTGCATATGTAGGTAGGTATATGATCAGTTGTATTCAGTAAGTATGCTATAGTACAGGACAATTATTCAATAACTTTTTCTGCTCATTAACGAGCGCTTTTATTGAAACTGTTGGAAATTGGTGTGGAACTTTTATATTTAATAATTTGGCTAAACTATAATGGTCTTTTCGCCTCCATAATGGATCTGTTGTGGGAAAGTTGCTGGAAAGAAGTGGCCTTCTTCTATTAAAACAAAGTGAACAAAATGAAACTGTGAATGCTTGCATCTGTTTGTTCATTTGTTACAATAACCTGATGCTTTTAACATGAGTTCGCAATATTTGTCGTAATGCCGTTTAAACATCTAAGTACTGTACGTGTTAAAGCTTGGATAAATAAACTGCCAACTTGTCATGTGCATTTTAAAATGAGGAATATCATTCATGAGAAAAATCAATTCAACTGCTTCATATACTTATTCAGTAGTTCTTAAAAGAACTGATTGTTTTCTACCAGATATTAATAATACAAATCGAAGAAATTTACTGCTTGGCAGCAGCTTTTTTCGGACCGCATTCTCCTTGGAACGACTTTTTTTGGCTTTGGATCGTTATTCTCGGTACCGATGCCCATGCGAAAATGATGTGGTTCCTCGGATTACCGTTGGTTATATATCAGAGCAAACGGCAGCAATTTGTAACAAAGGCTGATCCACGTAGAAAAGGGAATGGCAGAGAAGAAAATAAGGCGTGACTTTGTACGTTGTTTGAATTTATTAATTTAATTTATTAATTTATTATTAAATCAACGGGCTCGAGATAGCCCCAATGATTGTCGATAGCTACATAGAAATACAGTCAAGTGAGTAAAATACAAATACAAAAACAGTTAAAATATAAGTCTACATCACTCGCGGATTATTGCTCCCGAAAAAAAGCTTGCAAATCTTCTGCCAAGTATTCGACGCGACAGATGAAAATCGAATAATGACGACACTTGATTAAAAACTCGCTGCAAGCCACCGAAAGCGCCATTCATAGAGTAATTAGTGCGACGAACTGGTAGTCTCAGCATGGCGCTATTACGCAGTGCTCGTGGTTGTACATTTATGTTAATCTGCTCCATAAGCACAGGGCTGTCTATTCTACCCTGCAGGCAATCCGCAATAAACAAAGCTCTAGAGGCAGCTCTACGAACATAGAGAGGTTCCAAGTCAATCAGCTGACAGCGGCTTACATAACTAGGTAGGCGGAACGGGTCTCTCCATGGCAACCTACGCAAGGCGAATCGAAGAAATCGGCGCTGAACTGATTCAATTCTCTCTGTACTGTTGTTGTAGTTAGGATTCCAAACGGGCGAACAGTATTCCAGGATGGACCGCACCAGCGAACAATATAGTGACTTAAGGCAATATATATCAGAGAACTTTTTCGCGATCCTGAAAATGAAGCCTAATGACCTCGAAGCTTTAGCGATAATGTACGAGATATGCTCCTTGTACGTTAACTGCGGATCCAAGATAACTCCCAGGTCTTTTATATACGAAACACGTTCGATGGGTGTGCCATTGAGCTCATAACAAAACAGGATCGGGTCTTTTTTTCTGGAGAAAGTGATTATTGAACACTTCCCCGGGTTCACTAACATGCGGTTCACATCGCACCAAGCGGCAAAGGCCTCCAACTGATTTTGGAGAAAGCGACAATCGTCTGTCGAACGGATCTGGGAAAACATTTTCAGGTCATCTGCATACGAGAGTCGAGGGCATTTGATAGCCAAATTAACGTCGTTGAAGTAGAGCAGAAAGATCAAAGGTCCAAGATGGCTTCCCTGAGGTATACCTGAAGAGGCTAGATAGCTATCGGATAGCTTCCAGTTTCTGTAGATCAAGCATCGTCTTCATGTCATGGCACCGACAACCAGTGGAAAGGCCGCAAAAAGCGATAGGAAGAAGAAGAAGCCACGCCGCTAGGAGAGCTACGCTATTTTCTTTCGTTTGTTGACTACGGCTCAATCAAGCATAATATCAAGTTATAGTGAGTGTGGCTGGCTGCCGGGTGAGTTTGCCATGCGCACGCCGTCTCGGAACGTACCGAAACAGTCACCAAAGTACAAATACTCATAGTAAATGTATCTGGTCAGGTTTCTGTAACTATCCAGCAATTAGCCCTTTTTAGGGCCAAATATATACATGAAGATGCAATTCGATTTTCTCACTAAACGCTTCGCCTCGAATTACGAAATGGCGCAGTTTGCTTTTCAGAAGATTTTGCCATGTAATACAGTTTAAATATGACTGGCGGCTCGTACGCGCATAGTTGATAAACTTCCAATTTGTCATGTTCATTTTAAAATTAGGAAAAATATGAGAAAAATCAATTTAACTGCTTCGTATACTTATTCAGTAGTTCTTAAAAGAACTGATTGTTTTCTACCAGATACTAGTAATGCAAATCAAGGAAATTTACATCTGGGCAGCAGCTTTTTTCGGGCCACCTTCTCCGCTGGAACGACTTCTTTTGGCGGCTTTCGGTGCCTTTGCTGTGGATTCCATTGGCTTAGTAGATTTTTGTTCGGGGGCAGCCGCATATTTACTCCAGTAGTACAGCTTTAATCGGAGCCGCCTTTACAGCAGTTAGCAAATTTAATTTGTTATCGTCCGTTTTATCAACCTTGAACGAATCGGAAGCGCCTGCTCTCTTTGTTTGGACCAGCTTTTCGACCTTTTCGACAGCTACCTAATTTCAAAACCATTTTCACGAATGTGACCAAGTTTGAAACGTCACAATTATGGCTGGCGGCGATTTACTTGAAGACGGCTTGCAGCGAAGATCCGTTGATTATTCAGGGCATTGATAGCAGCGAAAACCATATCGTTCGCTGGCGGACGAGTCGATGGCTTCTTCGGTTTGTTGGCGTCTCGCTCAGTGAATTTGGATGTCTTCGATGCCTTATTCTGGAGAAGCAGCAAGCAGCAACAGCTAAAGCCTAACAATTTTCGAACGGATTCTATTACAAGGCGTAAACTAAATACAATCAAAGGAAGCTTAAACCATAGCTCATCTCGTACAAGGTTGGTTCGAATCGTATCAAAACTCACTCACTCCCCATTCATTTGCCGATTCAATACATGCAGATCACGACATGCTTGTATCTTCTTGCGAAAAGAGAACCAAAGACGCAAAAGTATAAGGCGAAAGAACAACACGTGAACCTCTATCGCCGATAAACCTTTGTGTGTGTATCGCTGCTTGCGTGTGTCATATTTGATTCTCTCCGAGTGAACGGATCGGCGATAATTATCGTTTCCCGATACGAGTGAGTGATGAGTCTTGAACTTCCGATCGAATCACTTGGCGATAATGCAGTACAGCGATCGGAAGAAAATTTTATCGCAAGCAGCAAACACAGGAATCCACGAGCGGCGGGTACCTACGCATAATTTTGAATTGATATTGGCAAATAGAAGCCGTATACCACTAGCACAGCTGTGTAAACACTAAGATGGCCGTTATTACATAAAAATGAGCTTGATAATTTTGACGTAGCACTACGTCTTTTAACATAATAGACTTCATTTTAAAATATTTTACTAGGTTTGAAATTGCTATCTTAACGTGTGATTTGACTTTGCAGGTGGATTTGTATCGAACCGCGTTGGCGGATGCAAAAGAGGAAGAGATAACAATTGTAAAATTTTGAATATTTCTAGTGTGATTTGAGATCACGGATGAAAAGATTCGGTTTAGGTCGTAAAGTAGTCATTCCCTCGACGGCAACTTAATCCGGCTCGAAACTTCTCATATTTCGCAAAACAATTACAATACAGGCTGCGATTTATGTTCATTGCGGAAGTGTAATTGATGATTTTTATTTACTTTATATGAGCAATCTACCCTTTAAAACTTTAAAAGGACGTAACTAAATACAACTTACCTATACATACTCAGCAATTTATTGTAAAAAGGATCTATCAAAACTCAGAAGTGCTTTAATCATGTTCAAATTTAGTAAACCTTTTTGGTTTTTAAAACAATTTTAGATTTGTATTTTTTTCGTTTGGCGTTTAGGTTGGCTTTTTCTGAGGCCCTCTCCTAAAAATCAATTTTCAAATAACTTTGGGACAACCAAATCGATTTTAATGATTTTACTACCAAATAAATGGTTTTGTCATTCTTTATATTTAAATGTCAGTCCAAGTTATATGGAATAAATTGTAAAGCGTCAACTAATAGTTGAATTATGTTTCCAAGATGTTTCGAGTTCCATATCAAATAACATGTAAGATGGTATAGCAAAGGTTCCTTTCACCACCAGCTGGATTAAATCCGGTTTTTACACGAATTTCGGAATTTACGTGGATGTGCTCAAAACATCTTTTTTATACGTACCTAGGTTTGAAAATTATAAGGTTTTTTAACGCGAATTTCGAAATTTACGTGGTTTTTACGCGAATTCACAAGTTTTTCTAATCGAATCCAACAAATCCAAGTCCCCTATGTTTTCAAAATCGAAACCGTGCCAAATCGAGACCCTTTTTGGATATGAAAATATTGAATGTAGATGCGTTAGAAATTGACTAAATATTATTAATCAACGATTGCAAGTCCGCCAAGAGTTATCCGTCCGGTGCAAGTAAGTTTTTTGCAACCTGCGATAAGACGTAGTCCTACGGCAATAAAAATATTACTGTTCGTAACATTCATTTTTCGTCATTTAAGGCTTGTATGCGGAAACTGACTGTTATTTAAGCATATTTTTTGAAGTGAAATATTTTATGTTGCCAAAACGGATTATTTTGTTACACTAGAATCTCGTTTTACGTCCGTTCATTTTACGTGATTTCGTTTTACGTCACTTTTTTTACGTCCAAATTTTGAATTAACGTCCTCTCGTTTTACGTCCAAAATTTGAATTAGCGTCCACTTTTTTTACGTCCAAAACTTGAATTAACGTCCTCTCGTTTTACGTCCGAAATTTGAATTAACGTCCTCTCGTTTTACTTCCGAAATTTGAATTAACGTCTTCGGGAAAGTTACTTAAATGACTGCCGCCTTCAAGATGGTATGAAAAATAGCGCAGAATTGACTCACGACGTGGCGCTAGCGTATATACAGTACTATTATACAAGCTTTATCTTGCGCTGCTGGCTATCTAGAAAGTTGCAGTCTTCGGGAAGGTTACTTAAATAACTGCCGCCTTCAAGATGGTATGGAAAATTCAAGGTGGTATGGAACCGGCTGCACTAGTGTATGTTTTTTTGTATTTGCCATAACTCATGATCTTGGTTGTACAAGAAGTTCCTTTCTTCGGAAAGGTAGTTTAAGTTACCGAACCGTCCATTCATTTTACGTGATTTCATTTTATGTCCGATATTTGAATTAACGTCCTATCGATTTACGTCCAAAATTTGAATTAACGTGCAAGTTTTTGGGGCCGGGGAAGTTTCTTAGGATGATTGTGTATTTTTTATCCCTCGCTTTCCCGCTTGGTCAACCGTCCATAAAAATTCTACAAAATTTACACCCGTATTTTTTCAATTGGCACTTAGGGAGCCCCGTTTTGAGAAAGAGTGGTCCCAAATCCCAACTTTTGCCAAGCTTTCCTTCTTTAATAATTTATCACTTTTGAACCACTGAATTGATTTTTATTATTTTGGTACCAAATATGGAGTTAAAGCTCAAGGTTTTCATTGACTGCTCAAACATTTAAAATATTTTGACGTAGGACTACGTCTTTGTTTACTATACTGGAACTGGGTACCACTTTGTGAAAACGAAAATAGAAGTGTAACGTTTGAATGAAAGATTTCAAATGCGAATAACTACTAAACTACTGAACGAAACTGAACAATTTATATGTCGTTGGATAGATGAAATGACAAGCAATTTTAAGGGTGGATGAAAGAGCAATTTTAAGAAGGGCGTAAGAGGGGGAGCTCCTATACAAATGCAACACAAATTTCCTCAAAACTCGAGAACTAATCTAGCAAATGGAACCAAATTTGGCATATAAAGGTTTCAGAAGCCAAGAATTTTTTCTATTATAAATAGAGACCCCTTCCCTCTTTTGGAGGGGGGGCTCCCATACAAATGAAATTCAAATTTACTCATAACTCTAGAACTAATCAAGCAAAAGGAACCAAATTTGGCATGTAAGGGGTTTTGGAGGCAAAATTTTTTTCTATAGTGAATTTAAGCCTTTGCCTTCTTTAAGAAGGGGGATCCCATACAAATGAAATATAAGTATCCTCATAACTCGAGAACTTATCATGCAAATGGAACCAAATTTGGCTTGTGGGTGTTTTTGGAGACATGAATTTATTTTACGATGCTTTGAGACCCCTTACCCCTGTGGTACGAGGATAAGGACTCTCATACAAATAAAACAGAAATTTTTCCGAAACTTCCTGAAGACCGTAACTTTCTAGATAGCCAGCAGAGCAAGGCATAGCTTGTATAAGAATGCTACATATACGCTAGCGCTACGTAGTAAGTCAATTCTGCGCTATTTTCCATACCATCTTGAAGGCGGCAGTCATTTGAGTAACCTTCCCGAAGACCGTAACTTTCTAAATAGTCAGCAACACCAGATAGAGCTGGTATAAGAATGTTACATATACGCTAGCGCCACGTAGTGAGTCAATTCAGCGCTATTTTCCATGCCATCTTGAAGGCGGCAGTCATTTGAGTAACCTTCCTGAAGACCGTAACTTTCTAGATAGCCAGCAGCGCCAGATAGAGCTTGTATAAAAATGCTACATATACGCTAGCGCCACGTAGTGAGTCAATTCTGCGCTATTTTCCATACTATCTTGAAGGTGGCAGTCATTTGAGTAACCTTCCCGAAGACCGCAACTTTCTAAACAGTCAGCAGCGCAAGATACAGCTTGTATAAGAATGCTACATATACGCTAGCGCCACGTAATGAGCGAATTCTGCATTATTTTCCATACCATCTTGAAGGTGTCAGTCATTTGAGTAAACTTCCCGAAGACCGCAACATTCTAGATAGTCAGCAGCGCAAGATAAGGCCTGCATAAGAGTACTACATATACACTAGCGCCACGTAGTGAGACAATTCTATAATCCATACAATCCGACGGAAAGCCCTTGATCTGCTAAACAACTTTGTCGAAGACACCAACGTGCTATACGGTCAGGATCACGAGTTATTCCATGTTGGAACCAATTATGTCAATTCGTCCACTTTTTTTACGTCCAAAACTTGAATTAACGTCCTCTCGTTTTACGTCCAAAATTTGAATTAACGTCCTCTCGTTTTACGTCCGAAATTTGAATTACCGTCCACTTTTTTTACGACCGATTTGATTTACGTCCCCCCAATAGTGGACGTAAAACGAGATTTGAGTGTACTAAAATCGAGACACGCCAAAATTGAACTATGCCAAATGTGAAATCCCACTATATAATGGCCCCAAATCCACAGAGGTGGTGATATAGATAACCAGAATAACAGTGTATCAACGCAACTGAGTACGCAAAGCGGTTTTATAAACGTGCAGGGCCATTCAAATCTTTGCTTTCCATGCGCTACCTCGTTCTTAAATTTCAAACCTTGCTGAACATCTGTTTAATTCAGCCATAATATTTTTTGCAAATATTTTAATGAACAGCAAGTTGCTGCCTTGTATTTATATTAAAACAATATCAGACATCACTATATCCTCCATTCGCCAACACAATTGCAACAAAAATATCCATAACCGAAAAATCTTACATTTTTTTCCAAGCGAAAAAAGAACGATAATCATCCAATGATCGCAATCCTTTCTCATCTGCGAAAATTATCGCCTGGCGATCCTTTTCCGTGATATTTACACACAGAGCGAATCACGAGAGAGTGAATCGTATTCCCCATGGCGCGTATACGTTTAGGATACAATACAGAGAGAATTAACTCACAGGATTGCCGATTGTGCTCACACACGGAGCAGCATCGTACGATGAATATAGCAATACATTGATAGACGATGTCGTTTCATATACCGAGAAAAAGTTGAATGCCACTCACAGTTTTCTCGCGGATCACCAACCCTGATCTCGTATATATTTCTGTCATCTGTGCTTGGGAAGCATTGACGTGGGGAGGGAAAAAATGAAAATATTGAATTAATGAATGTTCGTCTAATATTTTCTTAATTATTACATGTCTGTTAGGGTAACATGTAATAAACTATGTAGAAATGAATTTTTTGAAAAATTTCCAATCGATTGATACCAATATCTCTAGAATCTATTGAGGGATGACTGAGTTATAAGCGTGTAAACCATAACCACTTTTCGTTACATGTTCCCTTTTCGTTTTTCTGAAGTGCACCCCAATATAGAAATCAAAGAAGTAGTCCTACTTCAAAAATCCTCATACCATGGCCATATATTATGTACTATGACCATATTTTAAGAAGTGGGAATGATAGTATATTGAGGACAGCCCTTCGCTATCGCTTGAATCAGCCAGAGAATCGAATACCTGTTTTAACTTGAAGAGCTATACTCTAAAAAGATTAAGTTAGAAAGGGCAATGGACAGAACAACATATATATCGAGGCTATAAAGCTTTTCGAGAGATCCACTAAGTCCGACCACGACGACAGCAGCAAGAATGGAGAGGAGCAGGCCGTGAGTGAGTTGCCACCGTTCATTAGGCAGCATTAGGAAGGTCCTTGGGAGACAAAAGCGTCATTAATGATCATTTTATATTGTTAGTTGAATACCGTTAACGCGGTTAGTCACAAGACATGCAAATCATTCTAATAAAATAAAAAAAAATAATTATAATTAATTACATCCAAAACAATACAATAGAGGTGACAGTAACAACAACGATAGCAATATTAGTAATAATAGTAATAACATAGGAAACTGACACAGGAAACACAGCTACTGACTATAACTTACTGCCCATTATCAATTGTAGTTTGGCAGCATAGGTATAAGAAAAAAATCCGACTCATCATAGAACACTCAAACATATATTCATTCATACTCATACACCCAGGCACACCCATACATGTATACATGTACGTGTGTGTATATTTTTCAGTGCTGTGCTGTCCATAATCGCATAACAGCCACAAATTCTATGGCAATCTCAAAGAAAATGTCTCGATTACGCAAATAAAGACATCACATCATTTTTGAACACTCGTTCGTTCTAACAAGCGATAATTTTAAATTTCATGAGTAAGTCAAAATCTCATGAATCGTGGGTAGGATTTGGTTTCAGTTTCCTAGAGAAATTTCTGTGCATACCAGCATTTCATCTAGGGAACTGAGTAAGCCCTCCTGGTGCTTCGGCCTAAACGGATTGAATTTAAAATCAAATCCGTTCAATTTCGCTCCATTCCGCTTTACGAGACACATGCTACACATAAAGCTAAATTATGCAATACTATACTACATACTACACATATATCTAACTTAAACTATATTACATTCTACATGCGGAATTAAGTTTAGGAGTGTGCCGAAGTGCGCGACAAACCACCTACCCATGGGAGGGTCCCAGAATTTACTACTGATATCGCTATCAAAAAATTGAAGCACATGTCATTTTAGAAGGTTTAACTAAGTTGAATGCCTCCAAGGGCTGCGGATCCGACGGTATTCCTCCCGTGTTTTTGAAAAAGTTAGCATTAGAACTTACAGTTTCATTGTATTGGCTTTTTAACATGTCACTAGAATCCGGCAATTTCCCTAAGGCATGGAAAGTCTCATACCTCATTCCTATTTTTAAAAGTGGTAAAAAATCTGATATACAGTCAACCAAAAAAGTATTCGGACAGCAGCGCATAAAATTTTCTTTTAGTAATTTTGCAAAGAATGGTAACACATATTTTTTAAAACAATGTTTAACTAAAGCATATTTAGATGCACAACAAAAATTCGGGGAAAAGCTTTCCGTTTGGAAGATAGGGTACATACAGTTTGAATTCCTCAAAAATGCAGCCAAAAAAGTATTCGGACAGTTAACTATTAGTTGAAACAAATGTCCTTTCTCGCTCAACTACTACCTCGTAGGACCATTTACAATCTTGATGGCCTGTTTTAATCTGTTTGGGATAAAATTAACAATTTTTCAAATATCCCTCTGTGAATTGCTGACCATTTTTACCTTTGTTATACTATAAAACCCGATTTAATCCACCTAGTGGTGAAAGGAACCTTTGTTATACGGTCTTACTTGCTATTTGAGATAGAAATCGACACGTCTTCGGAACATAATTCATCTATTGGTTAACGTTGCGTGGTGCGTTGGTTTTCATAAAATTTTTGGAAATTGAATAAGTTTACAAAATTTAAACAAAATAACAGCACCTATAAATTTTGATAGATCCTTTTTCATTAAATTACTGAGTAAGGGTAAACCGTGTTGTTACTAATTTGAGTAAGTGCAAGTAAAAGCAAGTTATAAGAGGAAATATTATTCTTTAACATATACATTGCGTAGTAAAAGTCTAGTTTATAGGTTTTTGAACTACGCATAAATTTCTGTAACGCCATTATTTTTGATTGACATCAATAAAGTTTTCTTGAATAAATTTCATCAATTTTTATTAACCTTCGGTTACTCACGCTATACAACACGCATTTTGTATAACACGTGTAGGTTTTTGAATGCCATATTGTATGCGCATAGAAATATGCCATATGCGATAGAAAAGTTGCGCCCCGCACATACATACACACATACACACACACACACAGACATTGCTCAGTTCGTCGAACCCTGTCGATTGGTATATGTGGCTCGGCCCTCCGGGCCTCGGATCAATTTCGTGTTTTTCGACCAATTCCTAAACCTTTGTTATAGTATAACAAAGGTAACAAAGGTTTAGGAATTGGTCGAAAAACACGAAATTGATCCGAGGCCCGGAGGGCCGAGCCACATATACCAATCGACAGGGTTCGACGAACTGAGCAATGTCTGTGTGTGTGTGTGTGTGTGTGTATGTGTGTATGTATGTGCGGGGCGCAACTTTTCTATCGCCTGTTTCTCGAAGATGGCTGAACGGATTTGTTCGCTATTACTTTTGTTTGAAAGGTATTATTGCCTAGTACATCACTATTGAATTGTTTCATGGTCCGACTTTTCGTTTGAAAGTTATAAGCAAAAATGTGAAAATTACGTGACACGATTTTCTCCGGAACCAATTGACCGATTTCAACGATCTTAGTATCGAATTAAAGCTCTTGTTAAGGCTAAATTTTTCGGATAAATTTTATTGAAAACAAACGAGTAGTTTAAAAGTTATGCTTAAAAAACCTGTTTTGACAAGGTAATAATTATCGCCTGTTTCTTAGAGATGGCTAAACCGATTCAGGCGCTTTTAGTCTCATTTGAAAGGTAACATAGCCTAATAGATCACTATTGATTTGTTTTTTGATTGGACGTTTAATTTGAAAGTTATGAGCAATTGAAAACAACACATTAAAATTTACAATAATTTATAACGATTTCAGCTAAGATAGTTTATCTAGTTTGAATTATTTTGGCATCAAATTAGAGATTTTAATGCTGCAAATATATCTGCAAAATTTCAGAAGAATCGGTTTTGCCGATCAAAAGATATTAATCCTCCAACACTCGCGCCAACTTTTGCAATACGGTTACTCGCGCGCACAATGGCCCAAAGCCAAAAAGACATGCGCACTAGAGTTTTGACTGAGAAAACTTGGTTTTAGGTTTATGAAACCTTCGGAAGAATTTCTTGAAATTGAAAGTTCTATCATCTGGTGCAATTTAAATTTTGATTAATCCCCCTAAAAGTGAAATAAAAAAAAATATTTTTCGTCAGTTTCAATATAACACATTGATGTGTTCTGCAAAGTTTTAGAACATATTATTACAAGAAATTTTGTTGAACACAGTAACCTTCTATCTATTCAGCGAAGATAGAAAATCTTATTTATTGTTTATGAATTTGTAAAATCAGTATTTTATATTTTAGCTCTTTTTGTAATTGTTGTATGACTTCATGACTTTATATATTATAAAATTGTACAAATAGTAAAAATACACAACTTTGCTGAATATAGTGTACCTCTATGTTTGTTTGTTTAGGTACTGTAGAACTTTTATTATAAAAAATACCTTAATTTTGAATCCAAATTACTCGACTACCAACAGATAAATTTTAAACATTTTACATTTGCTGATAGTTTTGCTGCATACAGACACCATTTTTCCATAAGAAGAAACGAGAGAAAATTCCAGTTGGGATCAATTGCGGTACACTTCACATGCTGATTGCTTCGTTTCTGTGATGTCAGTTTATGCTGATCTATTTTCCCAACAATTTAAAGCATTAATGCATTGAATAATTATGACATTTTCCTCATAACAAGTTAATTGAAGAATATACGTTAGTTAAACAGCGATTTGTAACTTTATAACAATATGGCATTCAAAAACCTACACGTGTTGTACAAAATGCAACAGCGTGAGTAACCGAAGGTTAATAAAAATTGATGAAATTTATTTAAGAAAACTTTATTAATGTCAATCAAAAAGAATGGCATTACAGGAATTTATGCATAGTTCTAAAACCTACAAACTAGACCTATACTAGGCAATGTATATGTTAAATAATAATATTTCCTCTTACAACTTGCTTTTACTTGCACTTACTCAAATTAGTAACAACCAACTTACCCTTACTCAGTAATTTCATGAAAAAAGGATCTATCGAAATTTATAAGTGCTCCTATTTTGTTCAAATTGTGAACACTTATTCAATTTCCAACAATTTTATGAAAACCAACGAACTACGTAACGTTAACCAATAGATGAATTATGTTCCGAAGACGTGTCGATTTCTATCTCAAATAGCAAGTAAGACCGTATAACAAAGGTTCCTTTCACCACTAGGTGGATTAAATCGGGTTTTTTACAAGAGCTCGATTTAAGTCATTGTGATAAGAAATCGAATGATTTCTCATTTAGAAATAAAATTATCTAAAAAGATGTTCAAAAGGGTTCAAATCTAGACTGAATGCTGATGTTTCGATAGCTCTAGGACAATTGTATGGTGCCTACCGCTTACAATTATCGACAGTATGTTTAGTTATTAGTTTCAACATCCCGGTACAATATGTATGTACCGCACAATTACAATTTTGCTTTAATTTCACCTAAAATTGTTCAGATAATTGAGTTTACACTTAGTTCTATCCAAAAATATATATCTTTGCTACCTCGGAGCTTTCCATGCATCCCAACAAGGTATGACACTAACCGCATTGCTTGTTTACTTGCTGACGAGTGATTTTTCGCTTGTAACCCTTCTCTTTTAGTTATTCTTGCATAAGGGTTGTTGATGTCATACCATGTTGGGGTGTTTGGAAAGCTCCGAGGCAGCAAAGATATATATTTTTGGATAGAACTAAATGTAAACTCAACTATCTGAATAATTTTAGGTGAAATTAAAGCAAAATTGTAATTGTGTGGTACATACATATTGTACCGGGATGTTGAATCTAAACATACTGTCGATAATTGTAAGCGGTAGGCACCATATAATTGTCCTAGAGCTATCGAAACATCAGCATTCAGTCTAGATTTGAACCCTTTTGAACATCTTTTTAGATAATCTCATTTCTAAATGAGAAATCATTCGATTTCTTATCACAATGACTTAAACCGAGCTCTTGTAAAAAAATGGTCAGCAATTCACAGAGGGATATTTGAAAAATTGTTAATTTTATCCCAAACAGATTAAAACAGGTCATCAAGATTGTAAATGGTCCTACGAGGTAGTAGTTGAGCGAGAAAGGACATTTGTTTCAACTAATAGTTAACTGTCCGAATACTTTTTTGGCTGCATTTTTGAGGAATTCAAACTGTATGTACCCTATCTTCAAAACGGAAAGCTTTTCCCCGAATTTTTGTTGTGCATCTAAATATGCTTTAGTTAAACATTGTTTTAAAAAATATGTGTTACCATTCTTTGCAAAAATACTGTGCAAAATTTCTAAAAGAAAATTTTATGCGCTGCTGTCCGAATACTTTTTTGGTTGACTGTAAGTAACTATCGGGGAATTGCTATTATTTCTTGTATTCCCAAACTTTTTGAAGCAATCATTAATGAAACGTTGTCATCAAGTCAAAAGTAGAATATCTTATATGCAACATGGGTTTTTTAAGGGCCGCTCAACTAATACAAATCTAATTGAGTTGGTTAGTTATTCGCTGAATGCAATAGACAAAGGGAGCTAAGTAGAAGCCTTATATCAAATATATTATGTTGTATAATATATTTGCTTTCAGAGTAGGAAAAATTGATGTGCGTCAGTTCATTGACATGAAATTATTTTTTATCGTTTGGTTCCTGTACACAATTAGTGCATCATATAAGCTAACAAATAGCAACTTTGAGCTTTGTTTATATTTTGAACTTGGAGAAGAAACGATGAATTCGTGTTGTTACTTTCAATACGGCGCGGCTTGCAGCACTTGTAGAAAGGAAAATTATCGTAATAGACAGTATGTACAAAGTAAGTTTGCATCTGTACGTTATTTTGTCTACCGCTATCCCCAGCAAAATTAAAATTGTGAAAAATTCCATGTGCTTTCAAACGGCACTTTGGAGTTCGCCGACATGTATGCGGTAGTAGGAACAGCAAGAAAAATCAAAAAAACTTTCAATTGCTTGGTGATTTAAATAACAAAAACAAAAAAGTCACAGAATGGAATTGAGCAATAACAATTTTTCCCGGGTACCGGGTACAGGTTAATCTGCAAAATGTAAACAAACCGAGTAAAGATTTGTTTTCCTATTCGCTATGTAAGCACAAATCGCCTTGGATAAATATAACAACAAAAAAATAGGCAGATCCAAGAGAGTTTAAAGAATAATTGTTGGCGATATAGCGAGTTCATGCTGTGCCATCTTTTGACGTACGATACGTCATATGTGAATGGCCAAAGGGCTGTCACACACCAGAAGTAAGAAGAAGAAGAAGCACAAATCGATCTCTTGTAGTCTCAAGGAACTGCCATATGGAAAGTTTGTGAAGATTTGGTGCAAAGTTTTGTCTATCCTTTCCACTCTTTAACAAACCTGTGCACCTACTTCATAAAAAGAACAAACTTGGGAAGGTGGCACCACCGTTTCGCGCACATAGTGAATGTCCAGCAGAAATAACCCTCACTTGTTTTGTTTGCATTTTGTGGATTGGCCCTTTTGAAAAGTTGGTGCCGATTTGAGCGCTAAATACATGAAAAACTAACAAGATATACCATGGGAGGCTCCGTAGCCGCAAGGTTACCAAGTCTGCTTTGACAAGCGAGTGGTCGTGGGTTCGAATCTTAGTACAATCAAGCCATTCGATGTCAAGTGACTTTAGTGACTTTATCGATTGCTTCGTATGTAAAGGAACTGCGGGAGAATGAATCTTCTCATCCGCCACTGCCTGGTAACTTGCCGGTTTAAGTGCAAAAACTGACCGAGATAGTAGAAGAATTGAGTAGAAAATTCGACAGCATAACGAATAAGCTAACGAATGTTGAATGCGTTGCCGGTACTCCTACAAATTTATCGACTACACCAGTATGGCCTGTAAGAAATGCTAAGCGCCGTCGTGCAGACCGTTTGCCGAACATCTGATCGTAGCATTAACAACGTTGACTTTTCTGACCTTTCTGTGCCTTCGGTTGCTACTTCTAGATCCGAAAATTACGTCTGGCTTTATTTATCTGGTTTTAATCTAAAAATTACCGATTGCGATGTGCAAAAAATCGTTTCACGCTGCCTGGATTCTGTCGAGCACGCTGCTGTTATTCGGCTTGTTCAAAGAGGAGCTGATACTTCTAATTTCTCGTACGACCCTGCTTCTTGGCCGGCTGGATTGTTATTCAGAAAATTCATTGACCGTCCAAAAAACTAAAAGCGTCTAGCAGCTCTATATTTACTGCGTCGGCTGTTCCAGTGATAACGATACTGTGTTCATTTATTGACGGTGGGTGCCTTCGGGCTCCCACCAGAGGCGAGTATTGCAATAATGTTTTTGCGCTCCCATTGCTGCACCGCTCATCTTTGAGGCACTCCGATCGTGATACCACAAATATTTGGATATACCATCAGAACGTGCGCGGACTAAGAACCAAGATCACCAACGACTGCAACTTCCATGTCATCATATTCACTGAAACTGGGCTCGACGATAGTATTCTATCTCTTCAATTATTCGGCAATGCTTTCAACGGCCTGTAACGTTTCAACGTTTTTCGATGTGATCGCAGTCCACTAAACAGCAACAAACATTCATTCGGTGGTGTTCTGATTGGCGTCGCACGGCAACACCCGAGTGCGATCTTTGAGACTGCACATGGCAGCTGTCCGGAACAGCTATGTGTGAGGGTGACAATCAACGGAATGAAGCTGCTTTTGTGTTCCATATATATTGTCCCTGAAAAACGAACGGACTTGGCTATCATTGATTCGCATGTCGCTTCTATCCGAGATTTCCATGAGAGCAGCGCTGCGGATAGTACTGTATTAGTTTGCGGTGATTATAACCAACCACGCATAGCTTGGAACTATTGTAATGGCATTATAACACATAACGGGACTACGCATCTAACAACTGCTAGTGCTGCACTGGTTGATGGTATGGATTTTTTAAGTTTGAACCAAGCAAACTTACATCGTAATCATCTCGGATGCATACTTGATTTGGTATTTCACTCTGCTGAGTGTGAAGTTAAGATTGATTTGTGAGATGCTCCTTTGCTGCCGATTGACTTGCACCATCCCCCGCTAGCGATTTCGATTCCTGCCAATATAAACCAATGCACTGTTCGTTCCGAAGCCACATCGGCGATGCGTGAGCTGAATTATCACAGAATTGATTTTACCGCTTTTTCCGAGTATATTTCCTGCATTGATTGGCATGTTTGGTTGAGATCAACCGAAACCAAGTACAATTATAAGCGTTCAATCGATGACTACCGTAGGTTAAGGAGAAACCAAAAGTGGTTCACGTCATTGTATTAGAGCGACAAACACTGTACTGTACATCTCATGTGTTCGTTGAAAACCTAAGAGTTTGTTTGAATGTTGCATTAGTATTAGTAATATATGTCAAATAGCAGAGCTTGCAAATGTAAACACAGCTGATCCGCAGCCAACCGCTGCGACTCCAAATTCCCGAAATATGGTTTGTTTTCTTTATCCATTCATTCCAATTCATTAAAGATTTCCAGCAGCAACTGAATAATGCATAGAATCAATAGGATAGTTATTTAATCCGTTTGCATTGAAGGCCAGTTCCGTGTGTTTACTTTACTCCAAGCTTATCTATGCGGCAAAAGCTGAAAGCTCTTTAAAAGCTTATTGATGTGGCGAAACTTTGCGACCGTGGTGCTGTTTTTTCGGAAATCGCTAGTGCAACGAAATATGTGCGCAACCAAATATCTATTAAATAATTCCAGATTATACGTTTTATGAACACGTAATGATCTATATGATCAGTTAAATTTATTTTCCATTAGCAATTATGTTTTGCTGAGCGTTTGTTGATATATAACGGATCGATAAATGAAATGACAAGTTTTAGGAAATTATAACAGCACTAGAAGCACTGATTACGTGGCGAAAGCGTGCTCTGCCAATACAGATGCATTTTTAAGGCACAAAACAATACATGCATCAAACGGTAGCCATTTATCCAGCCATTTTCGGTTTCCCCTTAAATGCTAGTCTTTACAAATCGTATGTATTGAGCAGGGCCTGACGTCACCTTCAATTGCATAGCGTCACTCAACAATGAAGCAGTTAAGCTTCGGTTTCAACATAAGCAGCACCGCTTCAGTTTCAAACTGGCTTCAGTCAGCGTCAGCGAAACGCGTTTCACTTCATCATGACTATCCATTTCAACATTTCATTTATACTTTTCTATCAAATATTCAGAAGAAGGCCAGCAACTTTGAATGCAAATACCGTGAACGTACCATATTCTGCGCAGCTCCTAATTCTGCGCATTTTTCTTTATATATGTATTTTTCAACATTGTGCATAACTATGGTCATTATGTTATTTTTTTATAAATCTCTGTTGAATATTACGCCATTATTCACAAAAGGGCCATAATATTTGACAGCGAAATAAATTAAAGTGAAACTGAAAGTATTTTATATGTCAGAAAACAACGTCGTTAGCGCCAACGCTAAAACTGTCCTTCTAGAAAATTAACAAAATAATGATCGAAATTCTTTGCAATGATCAAATTACCCAGCATAATTAGAAAGAATAATTAGTTTTAGTCATGTTTTAGGCAAAAAGAGTGATTGCATGCCTTGTTTTCGTTGGAAAAATGCGATGCAGTAGTGCGCAGATTTAGGCACAGATTTTTTATTCATGTTCCAAATTCTGCGCAGTAATGTATCCTATGAAGAAATCGCGAAAAAATACGCAACTTCTCCCAAATGGCTGAGGTATAGAGGCATAGAAATTCAAGTTGGAATCCTGTGTTACAGCTCGGGGTCCGAACCTACGAACGCCCATTCATGGAACCATGTCTTCTGATTTTTTTGACAGTCGAACTTCATTGAGCTGTCAGGGAGTGGGGAAGTGGTTTCTATATGAAAACACAATTGTTAATATTAGTCTAAAGTATAATGTTCAGTATAGAGAAAACCCGAATGAACTCGCCCTTCACGTTATCGACAATAAAATATTTAAAATAAGCCAATCCAAATGATAATAATGTTCCTGTGCCACCTGGACAGCACAAGAAGGCCAGATCATGGATTTAATGGTAATGGCTAATGTCGGATTTTTGATATGCTTTCAGCGTATAAAGACATAAACTACATGGTATGAATGTTTATTGTTACTTTTTAGGTGCGCAGAATTAGGAACAAACATGCGCAGAATTAGGAACATGGGCAAGAGAGTGCGCAGAATTAGGCACCGTGGATAAGTTTACAAAACGAAAGATATACTCAATTGTTGGTCGACTTTTAATTCCCATGTTTTTTACCATATATTATAGACCGTAGCACTACATGTTGCTGCTATCAACGTTATCAATTTAACTCTAGAATACTTATAATAGCGGAGGAATCATAAAAATGTCAGAATATGGTACGTTCACGGTAAATTGAATTTGAGTAACGTTTTCTACAACGCAACGCATATTAAAGTTATCCTAGTCAATGTCGACAAATCGTGCCTGACTTTCTGCCGTCGTCAATTGAAACAGCCACCAACTTCAACTGAAGCTTGCTTGAAACGTTCTGTTCAACAAATGAAGCAAGTCACTTTATGTATGAAGCGAAGGTAAGAGAAAGTCAGTTACATTTATTTGTTTCGACGATGCCAGGCCCTGGTGCTGAGAGTTCAAACTGATCTGCGCCGAAATCCAAAAAAGTTTTGGACTTTTGTAAACTCTAAACGTAAATGCCGCTCGACTATTACGGATGTGTACTACGATGAATTGGAATCCTGCTCGGCGTTTACCCAGATAACACAAAATCGTAATAGAAAGTTCACATTAAATCGTTTTCATGTCAATTTCATATTGGAGTTGTATAATGATTAGAGTATGTCAAATCGAAGTGAACAATAAGTTGTTTTGCAGTCGTGCGTGTCTTCATATACAATTCATGACTGTGAATTATAAAGCAGGATAGACAATTGCAATATTTGATTATATCTATATTGTTGTATCCGCAACAAAAGGCAATCGGAACCGGAGCAAAGAAAACACGTTTATATACGTTACGATCACGTTTAATAAGAACGATTTTTGTATGTTTACCTTTTAGGGAGTGTACAAAGATAACGTTTCACCAAGGTTGGTAGTAATGATACACTGAACTATAACAACTCTCCCCCCTTTTGAAAAGTATTGCAAGAAAATTAAAGATTTAGCCTGTTAGGGGGCTTAATTACTCTACTTGACCGACGAATCGTTTGAACTGGCTCGCTGTCTGCATTGGGTGGCGGTACGTCTTCCGATACCACGACTTGATGTCCGCCGTTCGCCACGGGTTGAACAGGCGGAGGAGGTGCTTCAGATCTTGATGCGTACGATGTACCAGCCGCTGGCTGTTCCACTGCGCAGTAGTGACCACCACTGGATGTAACGGTAGACGAAGAGAACTTTGCAGATTCCTGACCAGTACCTTTTGAGAAGGCATCAGCAGATGAAGTTATATTTGGTCCTACGCCAGCCATATGATCCACATGTCTTTCCCACAGTCTTCCGTCATTTAAACGCACTGAATACCGCATTTTTCCCAACTTGGAAACGACTTGTCCAAACTGTCATTTCGGTGCCGACAAGAAATCATGAACACGAACTCTGTCACCATCGAAGAACACTCGGTTAACGGGATTAGCTGGTCTTCTCTCGGGTTTCGTTGGCAGCATTAGATCTAGTCGAGATTTGATCTGTCTACCGAACATCATCATAGAAGGTGATTGTCCGGTTGCCGGGTGGATCATCTTTCGGTATGTCATTAGAATGTTGGCAAGTTCAATGTCTAATTTCGAATTGGACAGCGAATTGCTTTAAGCTTCTGCTTAAAGGTTTGCAAGTATCTTTCGGCCTGTCCGTTCGTCGCGGGATGGTAAGGTGCACCCATCTTATTCGTAACTCCATTCTGCTTCAGGAACTTCTCAAACGATTCCGACGTGAACTGTGTTCTGTGATCGCTCACGAAAACTGACGGTAGTCCAAAACGGCTGAAAATCTCCCGACACATTCTTTCTGTATGTTCCGCTGTGATTGATCTACAAATTCGAATTTCCGGCCATTTTGTGTAAGCATCAACCATAATAAAGAAATACGTATCCTGGAAAGGTCCAGAAAAGTCCGCGTGAACTCTCTGAAACGGTTCAGTCGCAGGTTCTCAAGGGTGAGGCATCACTTTTACAGGCTCCGAACGAATCGATTGACACTCAGCGCAATTCGAAATCAACTCCTCGATATCCCGGTCCAAACCTAACCACCAGCAATAACCCCGGGCCAGAGATTTAGTACGCGTGATGCCGAAATGGGTAGAATGAAGCTCTGCAAGAAACGAATTTGTCCTCGCTTGTAGCTTGCGACAGCTCGTCTGTTGTCAACGGAAGGGTATCGATTTGATTCAACTCTACCACATCCGACTCTTCGATTATATTTTCCGGAGAACACTGTTTTAATGGAATCCTTGACAACGCATCGGTATTCGCATGATCAATGGACTTCCGGAACCGTACCTAGTAGTCGAAAGATTGTAGGTAAGTAGCATAATGTTGCATGCGCAATGCTTTGTGTTCACCGAAGATTTTTGTAACCGCATGGTTGTCCTACTAATCTACGTCCGTACAAATACTGGAAGAACTTCTTGACACCGAATATGATAGCGTAGGCCTCCTTGTCTACTTGCATGTATTTCTGTTGAGTACGATTGAGCGTTTGTGACGCGAACTGGATAGGGCGTTCTGAGCCATCCGGATAGACGTGACTCAGCACACGCCCCACGCCGTAAGGAGAAGCATCGGTAGCCAGAAGCAGAGGCAATTCAGACGAATAGTGTACCAAGCATTTCTCGGATTGCATCTGCTGTTTAACTGTATTGAACGATTGCTCACATTCTTTCGTCCACTTGAACTCAACGGTATCCTTTAGTAAATTGTTTAACGGGTAAAGCGTAGTACTCAAATTATCGAAAAAGCGACCATAGTAGTTGATGAAGCCGACAAAAGAGCGCATCTCATCCTTACGCTTGGGTCGCGGCATGTGCTGAATGGAGGACAGGTATTCGTTATTGCGCAGTTGTCACGCTCGACGTGAGAAATGCGTTTAATAACGCTAGCTGAGACTCCATAGCCAGCTCGCTTCGGAACGTCCAAGTGCCGGTGTCGCTGTACAGAATTCTGGAAAATTATTTCCAGAATCGTGTGCTATGCTACAACACGGAGGAGGGTCAGAAATGCGTTCCAATCACCTCAGGGGTTCCGCAAGGTTCCATACTGGGCCCGGTGTTGTGGAACGTCATGTATGACGAGGTGTTGAAGCTAAAGTTCCCGGTAGGGGTGGTGATTGTCGGCTTTGCGGACGATATCACCTTGGAAGTCTACGGTGAATCTATCAGAGAGGTTGAGTTGACGGCTGCCCACTCTATAAGCATTGTTGAAGATTGGATGCGATCCAGGAAATTGGACCTAGCGCATCATAAAACGGAGGTTATCGTGGTGAACAACCGCAAGTCGGTGCAGCAAGCAAATATCAGCGTCGGGGACTGCACTCTTTCGTCAACGCGGTCCTTAAAACTCCTTGGAGTCATGGTCGACGACAAGCTCAAGTTCGCGAGCCACGTCGACTATGCCTGCAAGAAGGCTTCCACAGCTATTTCGCCATTGTCTCGTATGATGTCTAATAGCTCTGCGGTATATGGCAGCAAGCGAAGGCTTTTAGCCAACGTGGTCCAGTCCGTACTCAGGTATGGCGGGCCGGTGTGGTCATCGGCGTTAGGTACCAAAAGGTATCTAGCCAAGCTGGACAGCACCTATCGTCTCATGTGCTTAAGAGTGGCGAGTGCGTACCGCACAGTTTCACATGACGCAATCTGCGTCTTAGCGGGTATGATGCCTATTGGTATCATCATCAGCGAGGACGTACGGTGCTTCAACCAACGTGGAACTAGAGGCATACGGAGTACCACAAGATCGGCCTCGATGATTACATGGCAGCGGGCATGGTCTGATTCCACAAAAGGCCGGTGGACACATAGACTTAACCCGGAACTATCCGGATGGGTCAACAGGCGCTATGGCGAAGTCAACTTCCACCTCACACAGATTCTGTCAGGGCATGGTTGTTTTAGACACTGCACAAGTTTGGGCATGCGGAGTCCCCCGAGTGTCCCGAATGCGCGGACGTTGAGCAAACTGCAGAACATGCTTTCTTCATATGCCCTCGTTTCGCGGGCGTGAGAAGCAACATGATGGCAGTTAGCGGACACTACTCCGGATTACTTCTGGATCTGTTCTAGCTCGGACGTCTGGGGTGCGGTCAATGCGGCAGCTACCCAGATCGTACTTGAGCTACAAAACCGCTGGAAAGCCGATCAACGGCGAATAAACAGCCTAACTACAATAGTCCAGTAGTTATCTAAGAGTGTGCGTTAAGCACAATAGCCCCTCCCTGAAGTAATACCGATAAGGTGGTTCCAGGGGGGATTGAGGCTGGAGACTCGAGTAGGGTTTTAGTGGGTCTGGATCCTCACGCCCCTGTAGGCGGGTCGGGATACCAAACTCCACTCCCTGAGTTGTCTTCTCAGGTGTCTGATAGCAGATTTCCCTACTCGTTAAAAAAATGTGCTGAATGGCATCCGTCTTCTTCTGCACCTTGTGAATACTTTCACGATCGATGAGGTAACCACAGTATTCGATTCTATCAGCAAAAAAATCGCACTTCATTTTATTAACTCGAATGTTGTACTGATCCAACTTACGTAGCACTTCCTCAAGTCTACTCAGATGGATCGCATCGTTGGGTCCCGTCACTTTGATGTCGTTTAAAAACACACTAACATCATCAATTCCTTGTAAAATTATTTCAATTTTTCGTTGCCAAATAGCTGGCGCGGATGCAATACCGTACATGAGGCGATTAGGTCCATATAACCCCCGGTGTGTATTTAATGTCAATATTTCCCTGTCTTCTGAGGCCACCTCTAGCTAAAGATACGCCTGCACTAGGTCGATCTTGGAGAATTTCTCACCTCCTGCTAACGACGCAAACAGCTCATCGACTGTTGGCAGTGGATGTCGATCCACCTTCAAATTGGGGTTTACGGCTTGTTTGTAGTCCCCACAGATCCGAATTCGATTGTCCGATTTCTTAACCGGAACGATGGGAGTTGCCCAGTTGCTGTTGTCCACTTTAGTCAGTACCCCTTCAGATACTAATTTGTCCAACTCTTTGTCAATCGCATGTTTCAAGTTGAACGGAACTTTCCGGGCTCGCAGAAAAACCGGAGTCGCATTTGATTTTAAAGTAAGACTCGCCTGCACAGAGGAAATTTTACCAATCGAATCTTCAAACACTTTTGTGTATGTTGCAAAAAGCTGACTAAACGCATTGGGAATGTTGAGTGGATCGATCGAATGAACTGTACCCGAAGATTGCAAAACCGAGTTCCAGTTTACCGGTAAAACTTTAAGCCACTCTCTGCCAAGTAAAGGATGTATACCCGAGTCTACAGCATACAAAGGCAATTGCGCGTGCATTTCGTTATATTGCACGTCAGCATCTAAAACACCCTTCACACGATTATCAGTATTGCAGTAACTAACAAGATTTAAGTTACTATTACCTAGAGCACACTCCCGAAAGTATTTATCATAGCACTGAGTGTTGATTATACTGACAAGAGTTCCTGTGTCAACTTCGAAGCGAACCGTAACACCGCAAACATTTATTGGTAGCCACATTTTTGCATCTAATGGACGAAAATCAACTGTGCATATCTCACCTACTTGAGCATCCCCACTATCATCAGTGTCTGAATCTGAATGCTCGCGCACCTCTATGTGGCTAGCCCTAACGGTATTTTGCATAGTTTTCTTCATGCACACCCGTTCAAGGTGACCTTTGATTTTGCAAAATGAACACACAGTGTTCATATGCCGGCACTTCATAGCTAAGTGCGATTTATCGCCACAGCGATAGCATTGTTAATCACTAGCAGATTTAGCAGCAGAGTGGTTTTTTCCTCCCACTTTTTTATTCTTAGGCTTACCTTGAGGGTGATGTAAGGCTTTTACGTCCTGTTTTGCATAGGCTCCCTGTATTTCAGCTCCACCTTTACGCGACAATTCCAATCCAACGGCAATGTCCCTTGCTTCTGTAAGTGTTAACTGCCGTCGCTCTAGCAGCCGTCCACGTATGTCGTGCTGTTTCATTCCGAAAACGAGTTGGTTCCTTACAGCGGTCTCCAAATAGTCTCCGAAATTGCAAGTAACGGCGATCCTCCTTAGTGCAACGAGGTACTCATCGATTGTTTCATCCGGGGAGCTGGCATTTTCATCCCCTTGTTTCCGGCAATTGAATCTGAAATTTTCATTAATTTCGAGCGGCTGCGGGTTGAAATGTCCCTGCAGAACATCTACAATCCCTTGAAACGTCATTGTACGTGGGCTTTGCGGAGCCACTTTATCGTAGGCAATTTCGTAAGTGTCCGATCCCATCAAATGTAGCAGCAAGTTGCGACGCAAATCCTCAGCGACGATCCCGTAAATAGCAAACGCAGTTTCTAGCCTCTCCACCCATCTATTCCATAGAATTTTTTTCCTGTCGAATGCATCGAAGTGAAAGTTCGGTGGTGGAGTACGTTGTGGATCCGCCGGTTGTGCCGCTGGGGCCGGTTGCGCCATCAAAAAGCAATCGGAACCGGAGCAAAGAAAACACGTTTATATACGTTGCGATCACGTTTAATAAGAACGATTTTTGTATGTTTACCTTTTAGGGAGTGTACAAAGATAACGTTTCACCAAGGTTGGTACAGTATCCCCCCGCTAATCCGACACCCAATAATCCGACGACTCAATAGTCCGGATCTCGCTACTCCGGAAAATTCCGAATTAAAACGTATTGTACTTGACTTCTTTCAATCGAACACTACCTTCGTTTGGCGTCTCCGTTAAAGTCAGAATGGCACTCTTTCTAACTAAATGGAAATGGCACATGGTGCTGCTTCTAACTACGTTCACTTTTGCCATGGCTATAATATTTTCATTGCTACTCTCAATCGACAATACGTTCACTTTAGCCATGGCTATAATATTTTCATTGCTACTCTCAATAGACTGATGTGCCTGCGCTTATTTCGACACTAACTAAGAATTTCAAAGTATTTTGTTGACGAAATTGAGCATTACCGAGTATAAAACATAATTATTGCGTACTTTCGACAGATATTTTCAAAAATTTCCGGAGTTGTTTACGTATGGATGTAAACAAAACCACATTTCAAACTCACACTGACGTCAGTTTGACTGTCGGATTATCGAGTCAAAATTCGCTAATCCGGCTATAAATTTATCGGATTAGCGGGGCGGTACTGTAGTAATGATACACTGAACTATAACATATATCATATATTCAGTAGTATTTAGTTGCGTGTTATAAAAACTGCGCAAAATAGAATTACAAATAGTTGTCAAAATTTTCGCACGTATAGCGCCTCCACTTTGGTACATATATGCTCTTATGTGGCGTGAAATATAACTTTTTCGTTCAGATATGATTTCGTATACCTCAGTTGCAATCTAGATATACAAATCAAATGGGTTACTGGGTAGCTCATGCGAACTATTTGCTAAATTTTTCTCCACGGTATTTGCTTCTGAAGTTTCTCCTGAAGGAGATGTTATGCGTGCCAGCCGATTTAATCGATCTCGATATTTTTTAAATTACTAACGATATGATAATAACTGCCCCGAAAAAGTTGAAGTGTTCGTATTCTGCTGGTCCGGATGGGATTCCGGCTGTTCTTTTGTGCCGTTGCATGGAAATTTTGGCTGCGCCACTTTGCTGCATTCTCAACGAATCGTTATCTCATGGAAAATTCCCTGATGTTTGGAAATATTCGTATATGTTCCCGGTTTATAAGAGTGGTGACCGTCGAAAGTGGCTAAAATCATTCTTGTGAGATAGAGTTCTGCAAGTTAAGCTTGGATCGGTTTTATCACCGACTTTTACAAATATTGGGTCAACTGGCAACCCTAAACAGATTCGCCACCAGGGCTCTCCAGCGACAGTTCCGCCTGTCACTCGGTTGATGTCACTGTGACAGCGTTAGAAGTGATCATTATTATTCCATTCGACAAAGTTAATGTAAGAACACGTTTTTTATCTGAAGTAATTATATTTTATTTGTAACCGTTAACTACATGAGTTTTACTCAATATATTATCACCTCGTCCACGGTTACAAAAGTGGCGACGATTTCGCGAGTGATTTCGTTAATTTTGCGAGTTTTCGAATGTTTTTCGTGCGATTAACGCGATCTGAATAACCAGACCGTACCGCACAATGGAACCTAACCTGCATCAGCAGCAAAATGGTCACCACCGGACACAGCAGCAGCAGCAGATTCCTCCTGGAGTGCAACAGCAACAGCCTATGCAAATGAATCCTCCACATCAGGCTCGCACGGATGTCATCATCATGCAAATTTTGCAACAACTCCAAAAGCAGCAGGCCGTCACCAACCAGCTCCTGCAGCAGCATCGGAATCTGCACAACAGCAGCAAGAACACGTGTTCCGGAATGCCATGTCAGCAATTCAAGTTACTGTTCCCCCCAATCCGGAGGTGATTTTGGACTCGTTGGCTGGGAATATTACAGAGTTTTAGTACGACCCGGAAAATCAAATCACATTCGCTGCGTGGTATGCCAGATACGAAGATCTTTTTGCGAAAGATGCTGAAATGATCGACGACGAAGCAAAAGTGAGGTTACTTCTTCGGCGGTTGGGCACAAACGAGCACTACAGGTATGTCAGCTATATTTTACCCAGTGCTCCGAAGGATTTTACCTTCCAAGATACGGTGTCGAAGTTGAAGGGACTCTTCGGCACGAAGGAGTCCACCGTCAAGAAACGTTACAGCACCCTCACCGTCAGCAAGGCAGCGACAGAGGATTATGTTTCTTTTGCCTGTCGTGTCTATAAAATGTGCGTGGAGTTTGAGCTATCCAAGCTCTCAGAAAAACATTTTAAATATTTAATGTTCGTGTGCGGTATGAAATCAGAGTGCGATGCGGAGGTACGCACCAGGTTGCTTACAAAAATAGAAGACAACAACGACGTAACCCTTGAAGCTCTGATGGAGGAATGCCAGAGAATGATCAACTTAAAAAGCGACACAGCGATGATCGAAGAGCCCTTCGGTCAGGTTCAAGCTATCAAAGGAAATTCGCAGCACCGTAAGCCGTTTAGGAAGCGGCCCAGAGAACCACAGAAGCCATCTACACCAGAGGGAGAAAGGAAAACTCCAGCTACTCCATGCTGGAACTGTGGTGCGATGCACCTTTCAAAGTACTGCAGTTTCAAGAGTCACAGGTGTGCCAACTGCAACCAGTTTGGTCACAAGGAAGGATATTGTTCGAGTGCAAAGCGATTCAGTAAGCCATCAAAACAACCACGTCGTTTCTCTACCAAGACCGTCACTGCATCGGTCAGCAACGTCGAGTGCCAGCGTCGATACGTACAAGTCAAACTCAATGGCACCCCAGTACGTTTGCAGCTTGACACAGCATCGGATATAACCATCGTGTCCGACCGAGTGTGGAAAAGAATCGGTCAGCCAGCAGGCAAACGACCAAGTCAGCGTCGGGACAGCAGTTGGATATACAGTGCGAGTTTATTACCGATGTTGAAACCAACGATACGACGCACAGCGGTCGAATTTTCGTTTGAACGCATCCAATAAATCTCCTTGGTATCGATCTCATCGACAAGTTTCAGCTTTGGTCATTGCCGATGAATAAATTTTGTAATTTCGTCGGTGGTACTAGCGTCGATGTTGCTTTCCTGCAGAAGGCGTACCCGAAGGTATTCAGCAGCACACTGGGGCTCTGCTCCAAATCCAAAATTCAACTTTCGCTGAAAGAAGCTTGTTCGCCTGTTTTCCGCCCGAAACGGCCTGTCTCGTATGCTATGTTGCCAACGGTAGAGGAAGAGCTCAATCGTCTGGAACGTCTACAGATTATTTCGCCTATGGAGTATTCCGAGTGAGCAGCTCCAATCGTCGTAGTGCGGAAGGCCAACGGGAACGTTCGCATTTGTGGCGACTATTCGACTGGGTTAAACGATCGTCTGCAATCACACCAGTACCCTCTTCCATTACCGCAAGACATTATCTCGAAATTGTCTAATTGCACTGTATTTAGTCAGATTGACTTATCAGACGCTTTCCTTCAGATGGAAGTGGATGAAACCTGCCGACACCTACTCACCATTAACACTCATCGTGGCCTGTATCAGTACAACAGGCTACCCCCTGGAGTTAAAACTGCGCCATGCGCTTTCCAGCAGTTGATGGATACAATGTTGGCAGGTCTTCCATGTACCGCAGGCTACATCGACGACGTCATCGTGGGTGGCAAAAACGCTGCCGAACATAAGCGCAATCTTCTAGCAGTGCTACAGCGAATCGAAGAGTTCGGATTCACAATACGTCCGGAAAAATGCTCTTTCGGTCAACAGCAAATCCGGTATTTGGGTCATCTGTTAGATCGTCATGGCCTCAGGCCAGATCCAGCAAAGATTAAAGCAATCGAGGACATGCCACCACCGAAAGACATCACAGGAGTTCGCTCATTCCTAGGAGCCATCAATTACTACGGAAAATTCGTTCCGAATATGCGACCCCTCAGGTTCCCGCTAGACCAGCTCCTCAAAAACACATCTACGTTCGTATGGACACGCGAATGTCAACAGGCGTTTGACAAATTCAAACAGATTCTGTCATCCGAGCTGCTTCTAGCACATTATGATCCCAAGCAAGAGATCATTGTTGCGGGAGATGCGTCATCCATCGGTATCGGGGCAACAATCAGCCACAAGTACCCTGATGGCCAGGTGAAGGTGATTCAGCATGCTTCTCGGGCACTCACACCGGTGGAGCAGCGCTATTCTCAAATCGACCGGGAAGGACTGGCAATAATCTACGCAGTTACGAAATTCCATAAATTCATTTTCGGGAGACGGTTCCGGCTTCAAACCGACCATGCGCCACTGCTGAGGATTTTCGGGTCCAAAAAGGGGATTCCGATCTACACTGCAAATCGCCTCCAGCGGTGGGCTTTATCACTCCTCTCGTACGACTTCTCGATTGAGCACGTCTTGACCAATAAATTCGGCAATGCTGACGTGTTGTCGCGGCTCATCGATCAGCACACCAAACCAGATGAAGATGTCATCGTTGCCTGTACCACCGAAATCAGCGATCCGGAGATGCTTCTGTTCTTCAACCGTCAAAAGGCCCTGTCGGTAGTTCAAGGCAGTGTGATGTTCGGCGACAGACTGGTAATACCGACCACATTCCGCAGGCGGTGTCTCAACCAGCTACACAAGGGCCATCCTGGCATACAGCGAATGAAGGCCATCGCACGGAGCTTCGTGTACTGCCAGGACTGGACGACGAGATCGTGAGTTTCGTCAAGGGTTGTCGACACTGTGCGGCTGCAGCACGGTCTCCACCGAAGGCAGAACCGGAGAGATGGTGTCCCCCAACGGCTCCTTGGCAGCGAGTTCATGCCGATTTTGCGGGCCCCTTGGACGGAGAATATTACCTTCTCATCATCGATGCGCACACCAAGTGGCCGGAAATTTTCCCCACTCGTCAGATAACTTCAAAGGCTACAATCAACCTCATGCGCACGCTGTTCGCCAACAAGGGGATGCCGGAGCTTCTCGTGACAGACAACGGTACGCAATTCAAAAGTGCGGAATTCAGCGAGTTCTGCTGCGAAAACGGCATTCGTCATATGACAACGGCTCCTTTTCATCCACAATCGAACGGTCAAGCCGAACGATTTGTGGACACCTTCAAAAGGGCAGTTAAGAAAATTCAGGAAGGAGAAGGTTCGGTCAAGCTTGCGCTGGACATTTTCCTTCTGAGTTACCGTTCCACACCAAATCCCAACGTTCCAGGTGAGAAGTCACCAGCAGAGGCGACGTACAATCGACCGCTAAGAACATCGTTAGATCTTCTACGACCACCGTCAATTCCTGAACCGCAACTGAACCGCCAGAGTTCTTCCAAAGCACGGTCGTTCAATCCAAAGGATTCCGTATATGCTAAAATTTATGCCAACAATAAGTGGTCGTGGCTTCCTGGAACGGTAGTAGAGAGGATCGGCACAGTGATGTACAACATCTGGATGGACAATGGGAACCTGGTCAGATCTCACCTAAATCAGCTCAGACAACGAGATGCTTCTAGAACAACAACGAAGGCGCAGGCGAAACAACGTCTTCCACTTAGCATCTTGCTCGACGAGTGGAAACTACCTATGCCAGCATTAGCAACACCCCAGGCAACCCGATTGTTAGAAACGGAAGTCCTGGAACAATCACGGTCCACGATAGTTCCAGCATCACCCGCTACACCTGCGAGTGGCCTTTCAACATCAGCGTCTTCACCATCGACGGCCTTCGAGTCTGCGGCTGATAGTTCACCGGCAGTACAACTACCTCGGCGCTCTTCTCGAACCAGAAGACCACCGCGACGGTTCCAGCCGTACCTTCGGTACTAGGAGGGAGATGTTGGGTCAACTGGCAACCCTAAACAGATTCGCCACCAGGGCTCTCCAGCGACAGTTCCGCCTGTCACTCGGTTGATGTCACTGTGACAGCGTTAGAAGTGATCATTATTATTCCATTCGACACAGTTAATGTAAGAACACGTTTTTTATCTGAAGTTTATATTTTATTTGTAACCGTTAACTACATGATTTTTACTCAATATATTATCACCTCGTCCACGGTTACAAAAACAAACAAATCTGGTGTACCGCAGGGTAGCACGCTTGGCCCTCTCCTTTTCATCATTTTCTTCAATGACGCAGCAAATGCCATAGGAAATAGTTGCCGACTAGTTTACGCCGATGACCTAAAGATCTATCTGACGATTCGACGAATTTGTGACGTGGTGTAAACTAAATTCGCTAATAGCAAGCATTGCTACCCAGATAACACAAAATCGTAATAGAAAGTTCACATTAAATCGTTTTCATGTCAATTTCATATTGGAGTTGTATAATGATTAGAGTATGTCAAATCGAAGTGAACAATAAGTTGTTTTGCAGTCGTGCGTGTCTTCATATACATTTCATGACTGTGAATTATAAAGCAGGATAGACAATTGCAATATTTGATTATATCTATATCATATATTCAGTAGTATTTAGTTGCGTGTTATAAAAACTGCGCAAAATAGAATTACAAATAGTTGTCAAAATTTTCGCACGTATATTGCCTCCACTTTGGTACATATATGTTTTTATATGGCGTGAAATATAACTTTTTCGTTCAGATATGATTTCGTATACCTCAGTTGCAATCGAGATATACAAACCAAATGGTTTACTGGGTAAATGCCAGGTGATTACATTTCACCGAATTCAATCGCCTATTATTTTTGAGTGTAATATTGATGTGCAAGCGTTAAATAGACGTTAACGATCTTGGTGTTATCCTGGACAGTAAGCTGACGTTTGATAGGTACCGAACGGAAATTATTTCTAAAGCGAGCAAGCAACTTGGGTTCATCGCAAAAATAGGCCGGGATTTCAAAGATCCTCATTGTTTGAAAGCTTTGTACTGCTCCCTTGTACGTCCTCTACTTGAAAACGGATGCGTGGTTTGGACTCCACATCAGCTTGCATGGAACTTGCGCATCGAGCGTGTGCAGAGAAGATCTCTACGTCTGGCATTAAGGGACTTACTCTGGCTAGATCCAAATAACCTTCCACCTTATCCGGATCGCTGTCGTCTGCTTGGACTGGATACGCTTGAACGGCGTCGCAAACTTCAACAGGTATTACTCGTGGCCAAAGTGCTGAATGGCGACATTGACTCGCCGAAGCTTCTGTCAATGATGAACTTCCGTGCACCGCAACGTGTATTAAGACCATCTTCCATGCTAGTAAACGATTTTCACCGTACAAATTTCGGCTTGTTCGAACCCGTAACGTTCAGTGTGAGGTTATTCACTAGTATTGAGCATCTGTTCGAGTTCGGCGAACCTCCGCACTTGTTTAAAAGTAAAATTACTAGGTCCAGTTCATTTTGATTGTTATGTTAGTTCATTAAGACAAATTTTGTCAGATGATATAAAATAAACAAATAAATAAATTAGCATGGGTTTATTCTCAACCCCCCCCCCCCCCTCTCATTTACCCTTCCTTCATGCTGAATTCTAAAATTTACCCACTGAAGCCTCTTAAAAGTGCAAAAGCCCCTCCTATAGTTAAGTGTACTGGTCAGAGGAATGAATGAGTCCTCGCCAGGGACGTCTATAATACGGGATAGTACTGGCAGTGAGGAATAAGTGGATAAAGTAGATCAAGCTTTGAAGGAAGGGTGAAACCCCAATACATACAAGCACGCATAAATTTAACAACCATATCGCTCATTCAATAGCGATTATAGCAAAAGAAATGCAGTGCAGGTCATACAGCAAACACTCGGGCGATATCACAACAGATCAACTATACTGGTCGCAGTGATGAGTCCACACAGGGGAAAAAAATAAAAAAAAAAAACAAGATATACCGCACTGGATACAACATATACATTCGCGAAAAAAAGTTGTTGCTACAGGTTGAGACATTTTTCGTTTTTACAATAATGAAAACCAAATCCATTTGATTTGTGCATATGGTATTTTTGGAGCATCAAACATTAAATTTAGACCAATTATTTTTCAAAAATTATGGGCAAGATAAGACAAGAGCCACCAGTAGGGATGCCGATGTTCATTTGACCTTTAACCCAGTATAAAGCATTAAAATGCACAAAACTTCTCGCAAACAAGTTTAACTTGCTTATTAACAACTTGCTTATATAGCAGTTTTCAATTATATAAAAAATGGATAAAATGTCGAAAAAAATTTTCGCCTAGCAAAAATTTCAATTTCTCAACCTGCAGCACAGCCAAGCCGTTAACATAGCCATTTTGCATATCCTCACAATACAAATATATGTAAATAGTCTTTGATGTTGAAGAGCACTTCAATACGTATCAAATACATAAAAAACTACAAGGTATACAGCCCTAAGGGTTGTACGAAAGAGTGACGTAGGACTATATCAGATCATCAGATCAAAGACTAATGTAAACTGCATTTCTGGCATATGTATGTTTATAAGAATCTGTGAGTGCCATTGTTTAAGTGTATGTTTAAAAGAGAAGAGCAAAATATTCAGATTCAATTCTTAATTTAATGCAATGGTGACTTTGAAAATACGTGGGCGCGGGTTCATAAGTACAATGCCTGCAACCTTTGGGACATAGAAATTTCTTTTAAAAATCACTTGTGTGCATCATAAAGGTTGAAATGGTAATGAATTGTCCTCCTACCACAGGAATGAGGGGTCTCAAAGCATCATAAAATAAATAAATTCAAAATAAATTCATGCCTCCAAAAAACCCCACACGCCAAATCTGGTTTGTTCTCGAGTCATGAAGAAATTTGTATTTCATTTGTATGGGATCTCCCCTTCTTAAAGAAAGCAAAGGTGCTAATCCACCATAGAAAAAATCTACCTCTCCCCTGTTAAAAGACGGATGGGTCTCATTATACCATTTGTACGGGAGCACCCGTCTTAGAAGAAGGGGTCTCAGTACACCATAGAAAAGCATATTACCTCCAAAAACCCCCACAAGCCAATTTTGGTTCCTTTTGCTCAAATAGTTCTCGAGTTATGAGGAAATTTAAATATTATTGGTATGGGAGCCCCCTCCTAAAGAGGGGAGGGGTCTTAATTTACCAAAGAAAAAAATTCTTGCCTTCTAAAACCCCTACATGCCAAATTTGGTTCCATTTGCTTGATTAGTTCTCGAGTTTTGAGGAAATGTGTTTCATTTGTATAGGAGCCCCCCCTCTTACGCCCCCTTAAAACTGCTCTCTTACCCCCCCCCCCCCCCCCAAAACTGCTGGTCATTTTATCTATCCAACGACATATAAATTGTTCAGTTTCGTTCAGTAGTTTAGTAGTTATTAGCATTTGAAATCTTTCATTCAAACGTTACACTTCTATTTTCGTTTTTATAAAGTGCTACCCAGTCCCAGTATAGTAAACAAAGACGTAGTCCTACGTCAAAAACCTTAACCAATTATTGGAAGAAACCAAAAAAATATTGGCTCGAAAAAGTTTCGAATCAATTTTTTTTTGGTCATTTTTTATGACCCACTCGGTTCACAAGAAAAATGTTCATCTAGTTTCTTCTAAACCAGCTTAAATAGCTGCAAAGGTTTAGGTTTGATGTTTAGACTAAGATTTGATGTGCTATTTACATTCATTTAAAAATAATCGAATTTTCTCAACCTGCAGCTAGTCTCAACCTGCAGCAGTCTACCCTAAATAAAACAATTAATGAATGCTGTGTGAAATTATTATAATAAATAATAAAAAACTTTAATAAGAAAAAATAATAATATTTAACCTTCCGTTACTCGCGTCAACTTTTGTAACACGGATACTCGCGCATTGTATTTTGTACGACACTCTTTACCTCGCAATATCTCGGAATCTTGGCTATATAGAAAGTTACTGTCTTCAGCAAAGTTAATCAATAGGTTGGGGGATAGAATTTTATACGTTTGTCACCAGGCGGCACTGCAAATTGTACTCTTTACAATTGCGGCCGTATACAGCTTGCTGCATTCGGAAAGATCATTTTATCGTTCCTAAATGAGATAGCACTCTATTGACTAGATTTTTTTTTAAAAGTTATCATGCTTTCTTAGATGTTTTTCACATAAAACATAGTATGATATCATTTCTGCTGTTGGCATCTTGAAAGTAGGGCTGATGTGGCGTTTTAATTCACTTGGGCAAGAATGTTTAGAAAGCTTTCCGCACAGTAATGACACATAGTGAGAAAATTTTAAACTTCCGTTCATCAGCCTAGCGTTTTTGGTCTATTACATTTTCTGAAAACAAGTCCTTACAAAAAACAGATTTCGTAGATATAACACAGTCAGAAAACTAACCCATATACTAGCGGCCTGAAGCCACGAAATTGTGAATTTTTTCACACCTGCGAAATGATCATCAACTGATGAATAATTTTAATGGACACAGAAACCATTTTCCCTTATGAAGAAACGAGAGAAAAATCCAGTAGGGATCAATTGCGGTACCCCTCGTACCGCGCTTGCATCGTTTCTGCGATTTCGGTTTATGCTGATCTATTTTTCAGAACAATTTAAAGCATTGATCTATTTAATCATTATGTCATTTTGTTCATATTAAGTCTATTGAAGAATACGCATTGGTTTGACATCGATCTGTTACTTTACAACAAAATGGCATTCAAAAATCTACAAGTTTTGTACAAAATACAACAGCGTGAGTAATGGAAGGTTAACTAAATAAACAAACATTTACAAATATTTTAGTGCAAAATACGCACTTGAATGTTAAGCTTTCTGCGTTTGGACATTAGGGTACGGGAGGGTATTTTCAGCAGGTTTCTAAATGCAGCCTATTTGCCTTTTCTTTCGCCAAAGGACACCGCCTCTAACTTCTGATGATAAATAGCAGAAGTTGGCGCAAGTGTTTCATCATGCGCCATGCGTGAGAGTATGCTTCAAATTATCAAGGTTTCCCCACAGAGAACAGACATCCAAGCGAAAGGTCCCCACTTGGATAAAACTTATGTTGCCCGACTTCCGCTGATAATACGTCTTTTAATCTCACGGCTGGTATTGTTGTCCTCTGTTGCCAGTGAGCCAAGGTATACGTCCCCGTCGACTACCTCGAACTCATCCCCGTCGATTGCCACGGTACTGCCCAAGCGAGCCCTGTCGCGCTCGGTCCCGCCCGCCAGCATATACTTCGTTTTAGACGTATTTATCTTCAATCCAATCTTCTCTGCTTCGCGTTTCAGTCTGGTGTACTGATCTTCCACCGCCTCAGATGTTCTGCCGACAGCATCCACGTCGTCAGCAAAGCAGATAAATTGACTGGATTTATTGAAAATCTTGCCCCGCATTTCGATCGCCGCTCGCCTTATAACACCTTCAAGCGCAATGTTGAATAGCAGGCAGGAAAGACCATCTCCTTGTCGAAGTCCCCTGCGAGATCGCTTGGATGTCTGTTCTCTGTGATTTAGTCTGGTTTAGTTGGTAGTTGCAAGCAGCGAATATGTAATTCTCCTATCGGATTTCTATCGTAATCGTTGGGAAACGAGATGTGAAACTGATTAAACTAGGATTAAACACGCTAGATCAGTACAAACAAATCGTGTTTATGTGCATTGTCTGCGAAGGCAAATGATGCCATATTGAGAATGACATTTGAACCATTTTTAATTTGCACATCGTGCAAACCAGCGGGGTTCAAATTAAAGTGTTCAGATTAAAAGCGGTCAAACGAGCGGGGGTCCACGGTATTAACTAATTCCAGATTACAGTACCGCCCCGCTAATCCGATAAATTTATAGCCGGATTAGCGAATTTTGACTCGATAATCCGACAGTCAAACTGACGTCAGTGTGAGTTTGAAATGTGGTTTTATTTACATCCATACGTAAACAACTCCGGAAATTTTTGAAAATATCTGTCGAAAGTACGCAATAATTATGTTTTATACTCGGTAATGCTCAATTTCGTCAACAAAATACTTTGAAATTCTTAGTTAGTGTCGAAATAAGCGCAGGCACATCAGTCTATTGAGAGTAGCAATGAAAATATTATAGCCATGGCTAAAGTGAACGTATTGTCGATTGAGAGTAGCAATGAAAATATTATAGCCATGGCAAAAGTGAACGTAGTTAGAAGCAGCACCATGTGCCATTTCCATTTAGTTAGAAAGAGTGCCATTCTGACTTTAACGGAGACGCCAAACGAAGGTAGTGTTCGATTGAAAGAAGTCAAGTACAATACGTTTTAATTCGGAATTTTCCGGAGTAGCGAGATCCGGACTATTGAGTCGTCGGATTATTGGGTGTCGGATTAGCGGGGGGATACTGTACACGTTTTATGAACACGTAATGATCTATATGATCAGTTAAATTTATTTTCCATTTGCTGAGCATTTGTTGATATATAGCGGATCAATAAATGGAATGACAAATTAGGAATTAGGAAATTATAACAGCACTAGAAGCACTGACTACGTGGCGAAATCACAGAGAACAGACATCCATTCAGGAACAAATTTTTCGAGAATTCTTGGATAAAATTTCAAATTAAAATCACCTAATATGCTAGCGTCACCACCACTATAGTTTCCCAACTAAATGATTCTTTTGATTTGCACACTGACAACCTTTGGCTCTCCTGGCGCTAGTATATATGGACTATATGCGTTATGCTAGCGCCAGAAGCTAGCTGTTGTGAGTTTAGTGTAGAATTTTATGCGCCTTCGGCGACATCATCACTATAGTTTCCCAACTTATTTGACATAAGTTTTATCCAAGTGGGGACCTTTCGCTTGGATGTCTGTTCTCTGTGGCGAAATCCTGCTATGCCAATACAGGTGCATTTTTAAGGCACAAAACAATACACTGAGCCACTTTCCCCTTAAAGAGTGCAAAAGACAAACATATGTCGGAAATAATTTTCACGCATTCAGCTACGGGCAATTCTGTAAGTGGAAAAGAGTTCGTGCGGTGCCGTCATAGCGAATTGAAGTTAGCTGGGGAAACCACAGAGAAGGGGGGCTCCGTAGCTACAGAGAACAGACATCCATTCACGAACAAATTTTTTGGGAATTGTTGGATAAAATTTCAAATTAAAATCACCTAATATGCTAGCGTCACCACCACTATAGTTTCCCAACTAAATGATTCTTTTGATTTGCACACTGACAACCTTTGGCTCCTCTGGCGCTAGTTTATATGGACTATAAGCGTTATGCTAGCGCCAGAAGCTAGCTGTTGTGAGTTTAGTGTAGAATTTTATGCGCCTTCAGCGACATCATCACTAACTAATTTGACATAAGTTTTATCCAAGTGGGGTCCTTTTGCTTGGATGTCTGTTCTCTGTGCCGTAGCCGCAAGGTTACCGAGTCTGCTTTGACAAGCGAGTGGTCGTGGTTTCGAATCTTAGTAGAATCAAGCCATTCGATGTCAAGTGACTTTAGCATGGGTTTACTCTCAGGCCCCTCCATTTACCCTTCCTTCGTGCTGAATTCTATATTTAACCCTCTGAAGCCTCTTGACAGTGCAAATGTCCCTCCTATAGTTAAGTGTACTGGGTCAGAGGTACGAATGAGTCCTCACCAGGGACGGCTATAATATGGGATAGTGCTGGCAGCGAGGAATAAGTGGGTAAAGTAGATCAAGCATTGAAGGAAGGGTAAACCCCAATACACGCAAGCACGCATACAATTTAAAATAAGCATATCGCTCATTCAATAGCTATTATAGCAAAAAGTACAAGGGTCCATGCCTAGTGGCACGGGCGCAGGCTTGAAGTAGGACTACGAATGCAGCGCAATTCGTCTCTCAATACTAAAGCCGGTGATTTTTGTATGAATTTCATATATAGATGCACAAGTTGCGCATTAAAGAATTGTGTTCTTACATGTGAGAAATTCATAATTTCAACTCTTCAGCTAATTTATATGGTGGACCTCAAAAGGTCCGTTTGTTAATCTCTAATTCTCAAATTTCTGACTCGTAGTGTCCATTGTCAACTTTCATCCTTTAGATGGGCATTCCACCAATTTAAACCCTTCTGCTTCCGCGACCAAACTTTGAGTTTTCTAGCTTATATAATATTCTATTATAGCCGCTTATTGTCAATTGCAAGTAAAATTGTACCATCCAAAGTGCGATATCGCTCATAAAGTGCTATTTTGCATTAAATCGTTTCGATCTTCGGCGCACTTTTTCGTTATCTTTCAAGCAATAAGTGCGCCGAAGAGACCGAAACGATTTAAGCTAAAATAGCACTTTTGTGAGCGATTGCGCACTTATTGATTGGACAATTTTCCTTGCAATTGACAATAATAGATCGATGTTTCGAATCCAACACGGTCGGCGTAACTTCCACTCCACACCAAACAATAATCGGCTGCTGCCGAGTTTTACCACCTTTGCCGCGTCCGAATCCGGACAGGGAGATAAAATCGTAACTCTCATTATTATTTGTAACCCAAACAACGCGAAAATGATGCCGTTCGCAAAATCAATTCAACTGCTTCATATACTTATTCAGTAGTTCTTAAAAGAACTGATTGTTTTCTACCAGCTGTTAATAATACAAATCGAAGAAATTTACTGCTTGGCAGCAACTTCTTTCTAACCGCATTCTCCGTTAGAACAACTTCTTTTGGCTTTGGAGTTTTCGGTGCCTTTGTTATGGTCTTCTTTGACTTAGTAATCTTGCTTCTCGCTAGCAAGTTTGGTAGGCGAAGGAATCGGAAGCGCCAGTTCTTTGTTTGGACCAGCTTTCTCTTGTTGAAAACTAACTTCAAAGCCTTTTTCACGAATGTGTCCAACCTTGAAACGTTACAATTGTAGCTGGCGGCGATATACTTCTAGACGGCTTGCAACGAGGATCCGTTGACTCTTCGGTTTATTGGCGTCTCGCTTAGTGAATTTGGATGTCTTCGTTGCCTTATTCCGGGGAAGTAGCAACAGCTGAAGCTCAACGATTTTCGAGCGGATTCTATAGAGCGTTAATTAAATACAATCAAACTATGATCCTTTTGATTCAAAGGGAATTTAATCCATAGCTCTTTCCTATATATTTCTGTCATCCGTGTTAGGGAAGCATTGGCGTGAGAAGGCAAAATTTTTTAGCAAAAATAAAATTAAAGTAACGTCATGAGTTAGAAGACCGCATGGTGAGTCACCATATATTTAACGTTTTATAGATCAAATCAGAAGAAATTCTTCATGATTTAAAGAATCAGCGACACTTGGAAATTTAAGTAAAGAAATTTAGTATGCAGAAAATTTTCATCTCTTCATAAACAAATTCGTTCGTCCTAAAAAGGACGTGTTGTGGTAAATTATGTGGTTGAAAATCCGGCCAGCAGAATGGCTTGAATGTTTGAAACAACACCTCCCAGGGCAATGGAGACAATGGTTACCGCACAGAGCATTTTCCATTAATTCAAGCTCTTCCGCTCCCGCAACCAAATATTCCAATATAGCAGATAATAGATCGATGCTCTGGTACCAACGCGTTCGGCGCACTCTACACCAAACAATGATCGGCTGCCGCTGCGCTGCGTTTTACCAGTTTGCCGAGTCCAGTGAGGGAGATATAATCGCAACTCTCTGTCTGGTGCCAACCGTACCAATGCCAATGCGAAAATGATGCAGTTCGCCGGCTTACTTCTGATTATATACCAGAGCAAACGGCAGCAAGTTGTAACAAAGGCGGATCAACGTAGGGCAGAGAATCATAGACACGAAAGAAAGGCGGTACAACGAAATCGTACTCCGTACATTGTTTGAACAAAACCGGTGTCCGGTGCTTCCTTAATGAAGAGCTACCAGTTTCTGCAGAGCAACCTAATATGAAGCATCGTCTTCATGCCACCGAAAACCAGTGGAATTGTGGAAAGGCCGCAAAGCGCGATAGGAAAAAGAAGAAGAAGCCACGCCACTAGGAGAGCAACGCTATATTCTTTCATTTGATGCTGATGCCGACAGGGATGGCACGGCAACGGGCATGGCAGACGTGCACTCACAGTTGTGTGTGGTTGTGCCCGGTGAGTTTGCCAAGCGCGCCGTCTCGGAAGGTACCAAAGTATACCAACCTATAGTAAATGTATCTGGTCATGCTTCTGTAACTATATAACAATTAGCCCTTTTTGGGGCCTAATATATAAATGAAGATGCAATTCGATTTTCTCACTAAACGCTTAGTCTCGAATTACGAAGTGGCGCAGTTTTCTTTTGCCAGATAATGTGGCTTACTCGTTTCGTGTTTTTAGAAAGAATCTTAAATTCGTATTATTTTGCCTGTGTAGGTATATGAACAATTTTGTTCAGAATATTCTTCGGAAAGTTTGTCTTTATAATACATGTAATTTCTGACGGGCTCATACTAAACTGCCAACATCACTTTAAAATGTGAGAAAAATCAATTTAACTGCTTCGTATACTTTTATTCAGTAGTTCTTAAAAGAACTGATTGTTTTCTACCAGATATTAGTAACGCAAATCAAGGAAATTTACATCTAGGCAACAGTTTTTTTCGGGCACCTTCTCCGCTGGAACGACTTCCTTTGACTGGGGCTTTCGGTGCCTTTGCTACGGTTTTCATTGGCTTAGTAGATTTTTGTTCGGGGGCACCCGCATATTTACTCCAGTAGTACAGCTTTAGTCGGAGCCGCCTTTGCAGCAGTTAGCAAAGATATTGTTTTCGTCCGTTTTATCAACCTTGTACAAATCGGAAGCGCCTGTTCTTTTTGTTTGGACCAGCTTTTCGACAGCTAATTTCAAAACCTTTTTCACAAACGTGTCCAACCTTGGAACGTCACAATTGCGGCTAGCGGCGATTTACTTCTAACGGCTTGCAGCGAGGATCCATTGATTTTACTGGGTATTGATAGCAGTAAAAACCATATCGTTCGCTGGCGGACGAGTCGGTGGCTTCTTCGGTTTGTTGGCGTCTTGCTTGGTGAATTTGAATGTCTTCTATGCCTTATTCCGAGCAAGCAGCAACCGCTAAAGTTCAACAATTTTCGAGCGGATTCTATAGAGCGTAAATTAAATACAATCAAAGGTCAGCTTAACCCATAGCTCATCTCGTATATATTTCTGTCATCTGTGCTAGGGAAGCATTGGCGTGGGAAGGCAAAAACATGAAAATAATGAAAAAATGAATATCCGTCTAATATTTTCTCAATTATTAAACGTCTTTTTGGGAAACATGGAATCTATTGTATTGTTATGGATTTTTTGAAAAATTTCCAATCGATTCATACCAATATCTCTAGAATCTGTTGACGGATGACTGAGTTATAAGCGTGCAAACCATAACCACTTTTCGTTACATGTTCCCTTTTCGTTTTTCTAGAGTGCACCCCAATATAGAAATCAAAGAAGTAGTCCTACTTCAAAAGAAATGCAGTGCAGGTCATACAGCAAACACCCGGGCGATATTACAATAGATCAACTATACTGGTCGCAGTAATGAGTCCACACATGGAAAAAAAACCACAGAGAACAGACATCCATTCACGAACAAATTTTTCGAGAATTCTAGGATAAAATTTCAAATTAAAATGCTAGCGTCACCACCACTATAGTTTCCCAACTAAATGATTCTTTTGATTTGCACACTGACAACCTTTGGCTCCTCTGGCGCTAGTATATATGGACTATATGCGTTATGCTAGCGCCAGAAGCTAGCTGTTGTGAGTTTAGTGTAGAATTTTATGCGCCTTTAGCGACACCATCACTATAGTTTCCCAACTAATTTGACATAAGTTTTATCCAAGTGGGGACCTTTCGCTTGGATGTCTGTTCTCTGTGACTATAGTGATGATGTCGCTGAAGGCGCATAAAATTCTACACTAAACTTAGAGTGACTATATACAGAGTGGCGACAAGTCATCCCAAATGTATGCAATGCGGTTTTTCCAAGGTTTTTCTTTCTCTTTCCTGCACACGCGTTGGATAGGTCGTCTGCTCGATTGGAATGACACTGACAGTTAATTATCATTCCAATTTTGACATTGTCGCCACTCTGTATATAGTCACTCTAACTAAACTCACAACAGCTAGCTTCTGGCGCTAGCATAACGCTTAGGGTAACCAACCGAATTTGGACCCCTAGAGGAAGTAATTTTACATTTGTTGAAATAAAATATTTATTACCTTCTTTTGTTATGCAATTCATGCACGACTCTCTTTTAGAACAACTTACCTAAATGGTATGCTATACGCATTAAGCGATGTTTTAGAATTTACAATGACACATGACAAAGACCAGACTTTTCCCAAAAACATGACCAACCAACATTCCACAGATGGTACGAACCACAATTCCCACGAACATAACTCATACCAAACCCACTCTAAATCCTTACAAGAAACCCATATCAGATTCATAGAATAACCCGACACCTTACAACGAAACCAGAACCAAAACACCGTTAAAACAAGATTCCTTAGAAAACATCAAGTACAAATCTCATAAACAACCTACAAGACAAAGCTCAGCCTCAAACCACCCATATACAATCACACCTCATCAAAATACACGAAACAGACACGATATTTTTCCTCTATGCAAACAGCAAGCTCAAGTGCATCGTGCGATCTTGAACTACTTTACACACGTCATTCACCCAAGAGAACTCACGCTATATTCACCACCGACGCGCTATCACAAATTCTCTCTCTCGACACTCATTCAATTCTCCCTCTCTACACTCATTCAAACTCGTTCATTCTAACTTACGTTCTATCTCACGTATCCGACTTAACACGACATTCTCGACCAATCATATTGACACGACTCAGACTTTGCATCATGGTTGAATAGATTAAGCCACACCTCCAACAATACCCTGTAAACTTACTAACACTAGGAAATAAGTTGATCAGATAAAACTAACCTGTTGGAGCAGTAATAAAGTCAGTTTTTATGATGTTCAAGGAAAGCAACGGGTTTATTCAAACAAGAAAAGAAAACCTTTTTACCAATAATAGGAAATGGCGACCGTAGACTTCGAGCGCGCAATGCTCGGATGCGAACAAAAATAGTAAAAGCACAGTGCAGTGTCTAAACGTTGGTAGTTGTCTGAAGTGCAAAAATTGTGTCTAGTGTGAACCCGAAAAATGATTAGTTCTTAAACCGAATGAAGTAACTCCAAAGTGTGAACCCGAAAAATGATTAGTTCTTAAACCGAATGAAGTAACTCCAAAGTGTGAACCCGAAAAATGATTAGTTCTTAAACCGAATGAAGGAACTCCAAAGTGTGAACCCGAAAAAAGATTAGTTCTTAAACCGAATGAAGTAACTCCCAAGTGTGAACCCGAAAAAAGATTAGTTCTTTAAACCGAAGGAAGTAAACCAAATGATGGACTGAAGTCAAAAAAAAAAAACTATGGGAAACCGAAGTGCACGTATAAATGGAAATAACGACGTGACGGTAGTACAAACCCAAACCACAGAGAACAGATTAACAGGCTCGAAGGAAGTAATCGATTTTTTGTGTGTAATATCTGTTGGTGGCGCCCTCCAGAAATAGTTTGCCAAACGCATCAAAAAATATCCATGTACCTTTATCAAAATTTCTTTGTGCTGGAGTTACATAGCAGCGATGGCAGCGACATCAAGATTTAGTTTGCCACTTACTGCTCGAGGGGTGCTCTATTGAAGGATTACTCGTAGATTACATAAAAACCTTTTACACACTTTTTGTCGATTACCTGGTAGTCTGTTCTCTGTGCCCAAACCGTACATACGTCGATACTAGAAGAAAATAACATCAAATTAAACATCATTCTGGTGTTAACAGTGATCCAACTAACTGTAACACTGGCGAAACTAGTAACGAGCCACCTAAGGCGACAAGCCCTAAAGGCAGCAAAAACGCTAGCAGCATTAAGCCCAGCGTAAAACGGACAAAGAACGACGAGAAGCAAGGGAAATTAGAATACAGCGATCTACAGCGGAAGCAGCAGCGGAAATTTGAATAAATCGACCGGCATCGAACGACGACGGCAGCAAAGCGGAAGCAGCAGCAGAAATTTGACCGGCATCGAACGACGACGGCAGCAAAGGCAAGTGAAAAAAAAAAAAAAAAAAAAAAAAAAAAACATTTTAATTTTACCTTTATAAATTTATAAGTCAAAAAAAAAAGAAGAGATGAAAATATTTATAACGATAGAAGACATACCACCAGAAATGTGGATAGAAATAGACGAAATTATTAAAAATAAATAGACATTTGTAATTTAAATTTGAAATTCTTGTGCTTTGTGCGAATTTTAACCCTTCCGTAACACCAACCATGTCCGAATGGACAGACTACAAATAATTGAAACGTTCATAAGACGAGAACACTTGAACCTTGAAAAAAGTAAACTTCGAACACGAACTTTACAAGGGATAGAAACCAAGAAACTTCAGTTACAAGATAGCTTCTCTGAATACAAAACAATTATAAGGTCTTACGAATACAGGTTGTCCACCTCGAACTGGAATAAAGCGGTCGAATCTTATAACGCACTAAAAACAATTTACGAAAAGTGCATTAAAATATTAAATAATACCGTTATATCCCAAAGAGCATACGACAGCGATCCCGAGACCACGCAACATAGACCCAAACCGCAAACTTTAAGACGAAGACTTCTAACCGAAGACTCCCTACTGAGAGCTGATAGTTCCATCAACCTCAGACAAAGGAGGTTAAAATTGAAAATTATTACAAAAATCATTATCTGGTGCCAAAGAAAAAGCAATATGGCCCTAAACATAAAAACAGCTTCCGAGTTAGCAGGTTTATTACCGGCTTACAACGGAAATAGTGAAAACTTAAATTCATTTACGGATGCATTGGTGTTAGTAAAAACAATAATACCAGCCGAGAACAAAGTTTCCGCAATCCAACTGATAATGACTAAGCTAAGTGGGAAAGCCAGAAACCTTTTCGCAGGCCCCCCACAGGAAATCGATGATATAATAAACAAACTCAAACTACATTGTGCAGACAAATGCACCTCAGACCTGGCGCTGACCAGTCTGAAGGGAATTAAATGCAAAACAGCTGACGATTTCAAACAAATAGAAATCCTCACAGAAAAACTTCAACAAACTTACGTTCGAGAACAAATCCCGAACGAAGTAGCCCAAAAGATGGCAAGAAAAGCAGCCATCTCTGCAATGATCGACAATACCAGCAACAGTACCACCGAGATGATGCTTAGAATTGGAAAATTTGAGACTATAGAAGAAGCCATCAACGTAGCGATGGAAAACGAACAGAAAAAACGCGAAAGCCACTCATCATCAGTTTTACAAATTAACAGACGATATAACAACCAGCAAGTCTCAGGACAAGGACAAGGAAGAGGATATTATCATCAACAAACAAATTTCAGACGTCCCTTCGAAATGAATAACAGGAATTTCAGAGGTCAAGAACCTCGACGATTCCAAAACAACAATTACCAAAATCAAAGATCTAATTACCAACAACGCGGACGCGGATATCAACACAGTAACGCACGCGGATACCAAAATAACGGACAACGATTTACACAACCACAAAATAATGGACAAAGATTCGCTCGAGCGTACTTAGCAAACCAACAGCAAGTAACGCAAGTTGAACCAAATGTACAACAACCAACACTTAATCAAGGCGTAGACATGCTACCCTTCAATCAACAAGTGGAACAAATCCACCGACCATCATTATCACCACCTGACCAAAACTATTTTTTCGCCCAACAGTAACAATTGATCAGAGAAGTCGACACTCTGGTTACTTGTTACCGACAGGCACACCCATATTAACAATAAATTTAAATACATCAAATTTTATTCGAGTCAAGGTGCACATGACTGGAAATAAGATTTGCAATTTAATTATCGATACAGGAGCAGATATTTCACTATTTAAAGCACAAAATATACGCCCTGACCAATCTGTAAATAAAGCAAATAAAATTAAATTAACCGGAATAACGGAGAATACAATAGAAACTTTAGGAATAGTTAATACAATACTATGCTTTAATGATAGTTTAACATTAAATCACCAATTTCATTTAGTTACACCTAATTTACCAATTAAAGCAGACGGCATTTTAGGTCGCGATTTTTTAGCAAATTACAAATGCGTAATAGACTACGAATATTGGCTACTTACATTTAATATACAAAATGTACAGATAGCAATACCAATAGAAGACAATATGCAAGAAGGCTTTATGTTACCAAGCCGAAGCGAAGTTGTCAGAAGAATACCTTATTTGGGCATCTCAGAGGATATGGTAGTCCATTCCGAAGAGATCTACCCAGGAATTTTTTGTGGAAATACCATAGTTTCCCCACAAAAACCTTATGTAAAATTTGTAAATACGAACGACAACCCATCATTTATAGCATATACGCAATTTAAGCCGACATTAAGTAGTTTAAAAGATTATATTATACCAATAAAAAATAAGACAAACGAGAATAGCAGATACGAGCAAATTCTCAAAAATATAAATACTGAACAAATTCCAAAATATGCTGTAGAGAAATTCAAAAACTTAATCAGTCAATATCAAGACATATTTTGTCTTCCAGAAGAGGAAGTCAGCCAAAACAACTTCTATACGCAAAATATAACGGCTAGTGACAACGTCCCAGTATATATTCCTAACTACAAAACGATTCATTCACAATATGACGAAATTGACCGTCAAGTAAACAAAATGCTAGAAGGAAACATAATTGAACCTTCAGTATCCCCTTATAACTCACCAATCCTACTAGTACCGAAAAAATCACTTGATAATACAAAAAAATGGCGTTTAGTTGTGGACTTCCGACAACTAAACAAAAGGATACTAGCAGACCGATTCCCACTACCCCGGATAGATGATATACTTGACCAATTAGGAAGAGCCAAATTCTTCACCACATTAGATTTGATGTCTGGATTCCACCAAATCCCACTTGATATGGAATCCAGAAAATTTACAGCATTTTCAACCAAAAACGGTCATTATCAATTTACTCGATTACCGTTTGGATTAAACATCAGCCCAAACAGTTTTCAACGAATGATGACTATAGCAATGGCAGGTTTAACGCCAGAATTAGCCTTCATTTACATTGACGACATCGTAGTAATAGGATGCTCAGTCAATCACCACTTATCAAATCTAACACAAGTGTTTGAACGTTTGAGATTTTATAACCTAAAACTCAACGCCCAAAAGTGCAAATTCTTCAGCACACAAGTGACTTATCTCGGTCATAAAATTACCGACCAAGGTATGTTACCCGATGATTCAAAATTTAATGCAATTTTAAAATACCCAATTCCAACAAACGCTGACGAAGTCAGACGATTTGTAGCATTTTGCAACTATTATAGAAAATTTGTACCAAATTTCGCAATAATAGCACACCCCCTAAATCAATTACTAAAGAAAAACACAAATTTCATTTGGACAGCTAACTGTCAAAGAGCTTTCGATACCTTAAGAAATGCTCTAATTTCCCCGAAACTACTCCAATACCCAGATTTTGCAAAAGACTTCATAGTTACAACTGATGCATCAGACATTGGATGTGGAGCAGTTCTGTCTCAAGAGACCCAAAACGGAAACTTACCAATCGCATTCGCAAGCAAGTCATTTACACCAGGTGAGAAAAACAAACCTACAATTTTGAAAGAGTTAACGGCAATCCATTGGGCCATTAACTACTTTAAACCATATCTGTATGGAAGAAAATTTGTTGTTAAAACAGATCACAGACCTTTAGTGTATCTGTTCGGCATGAAAAACCCCACTTCAAAACTAACGAGAATACGGTTAGATTTGGAAGAATACGATTTTACAGTAGAATTTATACCAGGCAAAGGAAACGTAGGAGCTGACGCATTGTCACGAATAATTACAACGTCAGACGAACTAAAACAATTAAATATTTTAAGAGTAAATACAAGGTCCATGACCAGAAATTTGCAGAATAACGTGAAGGAAACTACAAACAAAATTCAGAATAGTGTACCTAGAGAAATTGATCACCTCTCGACGTACATGACTAACAACCCTTCTGAAACAAACAAATTACTAAAACTCGAGACAAAAATTTATAAAGGAAACGAATTGAAGTTTATCATAAAGAAAAATAACAAAATTGTTGCACAAGTGCATCAAAATATAAATGGAAGTCAGGCTTTAGAGTCTGCTCTTCTAAAATTAGAGGAAGAAGCAAGAAAAATTTATCAAAGCAAATTAGCATTGTCAATAAAAGACGAATTATTCAACATGATATCACTCGAGAACTTTAAAGCAATCGCAAATGCACAAGTGCATTCAATACAAATTATTATATACAAAGCACCAACAACGGTGACGCAAAAGGAAATTATACAGAAAATATTACATGATTTCCACAACACACCAACAGGAGGACATGTTGGACAACATAGACTATACCTACAAATTAGAGAATTATACAATTGGAACAACATGAAACGATCAATAGCAGAATATATTCAATCATGTGAATCTTGTAAGCGAAACAAGGTCATAAAACACACAAAGGAAAAACAAATAGTAACTACAACACCATCATACCCATTTGAAATTATATCCATAGACACTATCGGACCATTACCGAAAAGCAATAATAACAATCGATACGCAGTCAGTATTCAATGCGATTTAACAAAATATATCGTATTGATACCAGTACCCACAAAAGAGGCCAACGTCATCGCTAAAGCATTAGTCAATGATTTTCTTCTCACATACGGTTCATTTTTAATTTTACGTTCAGACCAAGGAACAGAATACAACAATGAAATCTTCGAACAAATATGCAAAACCCTACAAGTAAAACAGAAATTTAGCACCGCCTATCATCCACAGACAATTGGCTCATTGGAGAGAAATCACAGATGTCTAAACGAGTATCTGAGATCTTTCGTCAATGAACATCAATCTGACTGGGATGATTGGTTAAAATTTTATGCATTCAATTACAACACAACACCACACTCAGACCACGGATTTACACCACATGAATTAGTTTTCGGAACCAAAGCAAAGTTACCCCAGGAAATTTTCGAACATGGAACAGAACCAATTTATAATTTTGACCAATACAGCAAAGAATTAAAATTTAAATTACAAAAATCAAACGAGATAGCTAGAAATAGACTAATCACGCAAAAAATCAAAAGAACAGAGTCAGCAGAAAACGATATTAATCCTATACAACTCAATATCAACGAAACAGTTTATTTAAAAATAGAAAATAGACGAAAATTAGACCCATGGTATGAAGGACCATATGTAGTCGAAGAATTACTAGATCCAAATTGTAAAATCAAATGTATTAGAACCAACAAATCGACAATAGTACACAAAAATAGATTGATAAAAACGCAACAAAACAACAATCACATATTATGTAACAGTTTACAATTACCATTACAATAAGTATCCAACACCCAACGGCTAATCAACAACCTTTTTCAAATTTATCAAAAAAAAACTTATATGACAACAATATATGTTACGAAAAAACCCCGTCCTTTTTTTACTACCCCGTACCTTACTCTTCAAAGGGAAGGTATGCTATACGCATTAAGCGATGTTTTAGAATTTACAATGACACATGACAAAGACCAGACTTTTCCCAAAAACATGACCAACCAACATTCCACAGATGGTACGAACCACAATTCCCACGAACATAACTCATACCAAACCCACTCTAAATCCTTACAAGAAACCCATATCAGATTCATAGAATAACCCGACACCTTACAACGAAACCAGAACCAAAACACCGTTAAAACAAGATTCCTTAGAAAACATCAAGTACAAATCTCATAAACAACCTACAAGACAAAGCTCAGCCTCAAACCACCCATATACAATCACACCTCATCAAAATACACGAAACAGACACGATATTTTTCCTCTATGCAAACAGCAAGCTCAAGTGCATCGTGCGATCTTGAACTACTTTACACACGTCATTCACCCAAGAGAACTCACGCTATATTCACCACCGACGCGCTATCACAAATTCTCTCTCTCGACACTCATTCAATTCTCCCTCTCTACACTCATTCAAACTCGTTCATTCTAACTTACGTTCTATCTCACGTATCCGACTTAACACGACATTCTCGACCAATCATATTGACACGACTCAGACTTTGCATCATGGTTGAATAGATTAAGCCACACCTCCAACAATACCCTGTAAACTTACTAACACTAGGAAATAAGTTGATCAGATAAAACTAACCTGTTGGAGCAGTAATAAAGTCAGTTTTTATGATGTTCAAGGAAAGCAACGGGTTTATTCAAACAAGAAAAGAAAACCTTTTTACCAATAATAGGAAAATGGCAAAGTGTTGTTGGGTCATCTATTTGTCGATAAAAATGTGCTATAGACATTTTTATTTACTATCTAGTTTTCATATTTTGGACCCTCTCACTTTATTTTAGACAGTGTCCAAAATGTATTTTGGACACGGCAAATATCAACGAATATATTTTGGACACTCGAAGATTCATTCAACCAGGATGATAGTGCAGTCTACTTTCAGTATTTAAATTCATCTAACATCAGTAATTTATCATGGGATGAGACCGTAAATTTGAATATAAAGTCAATCACTGCTTTATTTGCTTCAAATCCGTTTTTTAATTATGCTTTTTTGGAAGACTTTTCAGCACAATTTTATTATTGTAAATAAAAAACCCTCCGTTTATCATGTAACATAACAGTTATCAGTCTTCATGTTTATTGATTATATCGGATGTGAAATTAAAATATAAAGGAATGCCGTCGTGGTTGGGCCACGTTTTGGAGTTCGCCCATAACTTTCGTTTCAAAAGAAATTTTGGAAATCTAAATACATTGTTGCAAAGGTCTACGAACAAGGTATATTTCCGGAAAGTTTTGAACTGATTGCTTGGAAAATAAAAAAGTTATAGGTATTTACGTGAAGACAAAAAATGTTGTCATAGTCGGGCCATGTTGTACAGGTTGGGCCACCACAGAAAATCTGATACATACGTATTGAAATTCTATATAGAGACATGAAAAGAATGAATTCCGTAAACAACGGCTTATATAGGTACAAATACCATATTTTTAATCGCATTTTTGCGAAATTTTGGCGATCCTGTAAAATCAATATTGCTACAATCGCCTTTTCCGAAGTGTACAACTACAATGAAAAAAACAACAAAAATTTAGGTTTTTATCGTATTAATTTTGCTTTATTTCATCACATTTTACGTGACTGACATTTTTTAGCGATAATTGCGCTTCTGCGCTTAAAATTATGGTCACAGAGAACAGACATCCATTCACGAACAAATTTTTTGGGAATTGTTGGATAAAATTTCAAATTAAAATCACCTAATATGCTAGCGTGACCACCACTATAGTTTCCCAACTAAATGATTCTTTTGATTTGCACACTGACAACCTTTGGCTCCTCTGGCGCTAGTTTATATGGACTATAAGCGTTATGCTAGCGCCAGAAGCTAGCTGTTGTGAGTTTAGTGTAGAATTTTATGCGCCTTCAGCGACATCATCACTATAGTTTCCCAACTAATTTGACATAAGTTTTATCCAAGTGGGGACCTTTTGCTTGGATGTCTGTTCTCTGTGTTATGGTGGCCCAACCATAACTACTCAAGTGGCCCGACCTTTACAAATAGCGATTTTCTAGTATTTCACCGTAGCCTTCCCAAACACCTTACTAGAGGGTATTTTTCTATAGTCTTTGTGTGCAACACAGCACACTTCATACATTTTCAAAATTTACCTCGATAATTGCCTTTCATGAATCATTTTTTGAAGAAAAGTTCATTGCGCCTGGAAAACTTATTTTGTAAGATTTAGTCACTGAATTCAGTACGGGTGTTTTGAATACACGATTGAAACTCACAATATTGTGAAAAGTTAGCTATCACAGTGAGAAGTTTTACAATGGTCGTATCATAGATATCATGAGTTACTAAAACTGTAAAATCGTGATGGCCCGACCATAACGGTGGCCCGACGATAACGACAATACTCTACTATTTAATATAGTTGAAACGTTAGCAAATATCCTCAGGCAGGAGGATAAAATGTAAGGATGTAAGTAAAGTCCAAATTATTGCATTCTTGGTATCGAATTCGCCGAGAAAATCCCATCGAGAAATACTTCCTTCTGCGCCCGATTGAATTACTGGAAACGTTTTCAGCGGAGTTAGAGCTTTAATTTGCAGCTCACTACCAGTCTCGATTTGCGAATCATTCCGTTCATGATACGGTATTTAGTGACAGGGCATTCCTTCCGAGCCATTTTCTTCACCCATTCAACAAGCTCAAGTTCATCAGCAGGATCAAGTACTGGAGCAGTTCCAGATCTTGACTGGTTTTTGTATTGATTGCTTAGCCGAAACTTGATCGTCGTTCTGGGAATACCGAACTGGCGACATGCTGTTTTAATTGCCACACCGTTACTGATTTCCTGCCAGCATTCAATTATTGCCTCCTCCGAGCGGGCCACTCTACCACAGAGAACAGACATCCAAGCGAAAGGTCCCCACTTGGATAAAACTTATGTCAAATTAGTTGGGAAACTATAGTGATGATGTCACTGAAGGCGCAGAAAATTCTACACTAAACCACAGAGAACAGACATCCATTCAGGAACAAATTTTTCGGGAATTCTTGGATAAAATTTTAAATTAAAATCACCTAATATGCTAGCGACACCACCACCATAGTTTCCCAACTAAATGATTCATTTGATTTGCACACTGACAACTTTTGGCTCCTCTGGCGCTAGTATATATGGACTATATGCGTTATGCTAGCGCCAGAAGTTAGCTGTTGTGATTTTAGTGTAGAATTTCATGCGCCTTTAGCGACACCATCACTATAGTTTCCCAACTAATTTGACATAAGTTTTATCCAAGTAGGGACCTTTCGCTTGGATGTCTGTTCTCTGTGACTAAACTCACAACAGCTAGCTTCTGGCGCTAGCATAACGCTTATTGTCCATATATACTAGCGCCAGAGGAGCCAAAGGTTGTCAGTGTGCAAATCAAAAGAATCATTTAGTTGGGAAACTATAGTGGTGGTGACGCTAGCATATTAGGTGATTTTAATTTGAAATTTTATCCAAGAATTACCGAAAAATTTGTTCCTGAATGGATGACCGGCCGGTCAATCCGGCAAAAAGGCCGGTTTTCCGACATATGAAGCCGGATTTGTACTTTTTACCTGAATTGTTAAATTTTCGGATAAATTTATTAGCAATCCAGACCAGAGCAGTGGATCATTGAAGACAGCCAGTTTTGCAGTGACAGTACTTCCAGACCAGAATTAACAAAAGGGCGAATGTCGCAAAAGTAAACAAAACGAGTGAGAGTTATTTTTTGCTGGACTAGTATAGGAAAATCAACCCTCACTCGGTTTCTTTACACTTGCGACATTCGCCCTTTTGTTAATTCTATCTTCAAGTTAAAAATTTCGTGAAATGGGTCACAGCCTGAATAAACAAACATTTTTGGGTTGTCCATGTATTGCTTACAGCGGGGTTGAAACTGTGAAAAAACCAGGGCGAACCCGACGTCTAAAAAGTTCAACCCAGAGTAAAACTAAGTTCAATCTGAGTGAAAAAACAAACGTTTTGACAACCGTTCGATTGGAACTAGGGCGAACCTATAGCACAGAGAACAGATTAACAGACTCGAAGGAAGTAATCGATTTTTTGTGTGTAAAATCTGTCGGGAGCGCCCTCCAGAAATATTTTGCCAAACGCATCAAAAAACATCCTTGTACCACAGAGAACAGACTACCAGGTAATCGTCAAAAAGTGTGTAAAAGGTTTTTATGTAATCTGCGAGTAATCCTTCAATAGAGCACCCCTCGAGCAGTAAGTGGCAAACTAAATCTTGATGTCGCTGCCATCGCTGCTATGTAACTCCAGCACAAAGAAATATTGATAAAGGTACGTGGATATTTTTGATGCGTTTGGCAAACTATTTCTGGAGGGCGCCACCGACAGATTTTACACACAAAAAATCTATTGTTTCCTTCGAGCCTGTTAATCTGTTCTCTGTGCTTGTACCTTTATCAATATTTCTTTGTGCTGGAGCTGGAGTTACATAGCAGCGATGGCAGCGACATCAAGATTTAGTTTGCCACTTACTGCTCGAGGGGTGCTCTATTGAAGGATTACTCGTAGATTACATAAAAACCTTTTACACACTTTTTGTCAATTACCTGGTAGTCTGTTCTCTGTGCCTATAGCACAGACAAACATACATAACACTCGTTTTCCATTCATCGTACCGATAAAACCGTCATTTCAAATTTGGGCTTAGTTGGGAATGTCTCCGTGTTGGTCAAAGTGGCGCTTTTTGACGAAAGAAGGGGAATTCCCCATAAAAAATACTTGCTACTTCGAGCGACACCCATATTGCCATTTGATATTTGGGAATGTCGATCATAGATGGTGCTAGTGTTCAGGCTAAATGTGAGGTACGATAATTTTTGTTGTTTTTTCTTCCAAGAGTTATGTCTGTTTGTCTGTGCCTATAAGTTGGAACATAGATTATTAATAGTACAGCACTCGTGCGCTAATTGCACGTCCTCTAATCGCACCATCTTTTAATTGCACGTCCGCTAACTACACGGTTGTGCAATTAAAAAGCAGTTATCTCCCAGGTAACCGCTAAGCACTGAATTAAGCTTGAAAGCTGGTCTAAATTTGCAAGTTACATGCTGCCAGATATAATTCAGCATTCTCAAAGCATAGCAGCTTTAAAATGGCATTCTCAATGCTGAATTAATATTTGAAGATAGAATTAACAAAAGGGCGAATGTCGCAAGCGTAAACAAACCGAGTGAGAGTTGATTTTCCTATGCTGGTCCAGCAAAAAATAACTCTCACTCGTTTTGTTTACATTTGCGACATTCGCCCTTTTGTTAATTCTGTCTAGATTTACTTGAAGCACTATGAAAAGCTGATTAGATGCTCTAAGCAAGCTTTATTGCCGTTACCGGCATCAAAAGAGATTTTGAACACTGCTCACCCTTGCAGGAAATCTTGCGAACGTACGCGTGATAACAGAAAAATGCTTCCCTCTCTTTTTGTCTTACGCAAAATCCTGCACCGCCGATTGAATAAACATCAACACGAATCTATAGCACAGAGAACAGATTAACAGACTCGAAGGAAGTAATCGATTTTTTGTGTGTAAAATCTGTCGGTAGCGCCCTCCAGAAATAGTTTGCCAAACGCATCAAAAAACATCCTTGTACCTTTATCAATATTTCTTTGTGCTGGAGTTACATAGCAGCGATGGCAGCGACATCAAGATTTAGTTTGCCACTTACTGCTCGAGGGGTGCTCTATTGAAGGATTACTCGTAGATTACATAAAAACCTTTTACACACTTTTTGACAATTACCTGGTAGTCTGTTCTCTGTGTCTATATGGCATCAGGGTTGCCACATGCACAGATTATTCTGTGTTTAACAGATATTTGAAAGAAATCGCCTGTACAGAATCTGTATGCATAGAATACAGATTTTCGCCAAATTACACAGATTTAACAGATTTCTGAGCTTTTACATGAGAGTGAAAGAGACGGAAATAGTTAGCAAAATGACTCTCTATCTCTTTCACTCTCATTGTTTTGCATTGGACAGATTTTTGCACAGATATTTTTCCTCGCCGTACAGATTGTCAGATTTTTCCAACAAAATTCACAGAATTATATGTGGCATCCCTGTATGGCATATGCATATGGATAATATGCAAGAAATATTTCTATACATGTATGGTAGGTAATTCTCCCAAAGCGCAACTTATGGAAGATATGTGAAAAACAAAATCTTTCCCTCCATTCCGCCTTGATAAGCTAATCAAACATCCGAGTTCAGAATTTCGGTAATTTAAGTAGAGCTATTGGCAGCTGACTCGCAACTACCGTTTACAGATCAACTGGTAAAGGCGTTGCCCTACTCCTCTATTCCTATTCCTATCGACAGATTGGCTGGCGGTTCAATTCTAACCGAAAAAGAAAATAACAAAAAGCAATCTTGAAACGTCAACAAAGTACGCCATATAAGCATAACAGAGAGGGAAGATAAAAAGGATGTACAATATTAGAGTGACTATATACAGAGTGGCGACAAGTCATCCCAAATGTATGCAATGCGGTTTTTCCAAGGTTTTTCTTTCTCTTTCCTGCATACGCGTTGGATAGGCCGTCTGCTCGATTGGAATGACACTGACAGATAATTATCATTCCAATTTTGACATTGTCGCCACTCTGTATATAGCACCCCATCGACATCTCTATAACGAGCTGCAGTAAACGTCAGCGACAACATGTCGTGGGCTCAAAATTTGACAGCGGGCCCAAATCAGACTGCTGGGAGTTGAGTGAAACGCAGTGCTGACATGCTATATCATTTTCGCACACACGAGATGTTGGCAGCGAAAACATGGTTGCCTGCCGATGGGGTGGTTAGAGTGACTATATACAGAGTGGCGACAATGTCAAAATTGGAATGATAATTATCTGTCAGTGTCATTCCAATCGAGCAGACGACTTATCCAACGCGTATGCAGGAAAGAGAAAGAAAAACCTTGGAAAACCCGCATTGCATACATTTGGGATGACTTGGCGCCACTCTGTATATAGTCACTCTAGGGGTGGTATATAGTCACTCTATACAATATATTTTTCGCATTTTTTTATGTTTGACGTTTTACCGTTACGCAACAGGCGTTACGTTTTATGACTTTTGTAAAGCTCCAAGCACTAATGTAGCCGGATATTTCGCCAAAACCGGCTTTCTAGCAGCTTTTTATAGGCATATTGAACTATGCTGCACGATATGGTGTGCACCATAGGCTAATAAAAAGCTAGATTTCTGCTTCTTTGAGTGCTCACTGGTTACTTGAGCTGTCAAACTACACGTGGTTTCCCAGGTGGTTGCTATAAACAAAAATGCAGCGTTGCCGAATGCAAACTCTACATCTCTGCATTACATAGATACATTATAAACAAATTCATGCAAATTTGGCTAAACTTTGACTAATTGAACACATTTTCCTGAAGCTTTTAGCACAGACAAACAGACATAACACTCGTTTTCCATTCATCGTACCGATTAAACCGTCATTTCAAATTTGGGCTTAGTTGGGAATGTCTCGGTTTGGTCAAAGTGGCGCTTTTTGACGAAAGAAGGGGAATTCCCCATAAAAAATTCTTACTACTTCGAGGGATACCCATGTTGCTATTTGATATTTGGGAATGTCGATCATAGATGGTGCTAGTGTTCAGGCTAAATGTGAGGTACGATAATTTTTGTTGTTTTTTCTTCCAAGAGTTATGTCTGTTTGTCTGTGCTTTTAGTTCGTTTGTAAAAATTTAAATGTTTTTACCAAAATTTAGCGTACGTGTGAATGCATGTGAAGAGTTCTTTACAGTAATAACGCATCACGTTTTACAATAAATATTGGCAACCATCGTGCAATTAAAAAACGAAATACGCTAATCGCATCGCCTCATTTGTGCAATTAGCGAACGAGTGCTGTATATTAATATAACAACACAGTACCACCCCCGCTAATCCGACAAATTCAGGGCCGAATTAACGAATTTAGACTCGATAATCCGGCAGTCAAACTAATGTCAGTGGGGGTTTGAAATGTCGTCAGGGCGTCGACTCAAATCCAAAAATAAAATTCCCTTACTTTCCCTGATGCATCAAATGTTGATGAATGACCCTCAAAACTCGAGTATAACAAAGGGTAAGTCGCTGAGAACATTCCGTTCACTTTATTCATAGAAATTTTGTTCAGTCTGTGCCTTACTGTGCCGCTGAGGTGCTGATCGTGTGAAACCTGCCAAACTCGCCTGCGCCCAGCCAGACTGTTTTGATCGTTTTGACAATAACAAATATTGGCAGGGCTGCCAATTTTTAACATTTCCAAATTTAAATGTCAAAAAGGTGGGCTACAGTGTGCCATAAACTGTGAAATGAATGTACTGCAATTGTAATCAATGAGGTAAGCTGTTCCTTAAATTGAGCCTGCAACAATGTTCTAAGCGACTTACCCTTGAGTATAAAGCTTATTTGGTTGATTTCTGGCTTAAGCTTTTAACCCTTTAGCATGGCTTATGCGACCTGCTAAAGCAAGATTTCTTCGTGTTTTAAGAACATATATCAAAGATTCTTAACCTATTTCTTACCAGCGTTTCGAAAACGCAACGCACTCTTCTATCGATTCTATAGGGACAATTACGTTTGAGGTATCAACTTGAATCCAAAGAAACAAAGATTGAGAAATAATCTAATCGATCTGTTTTTGCACAAAGCTTAGATGTTACATACAACAAAATTACAACCGTGTAAACATAACAAATCTTAATATTTTTTTGAAACGATGGTTCTACAATTGATGAAGGGACGGTAGGGGAAAGAAATGAAAATTTTTTGGTGAAGGAGGGGAAGAGCGGACAGGAAGGGGGGGGTATTGGTAGCTATGCTTGACAAGTAGTCATTTTGACTCCTACCTTTTGTCCAATGCTGGAAGGTGCATGGTTCGAATTCGGTAATAATCTCAGATTACAGCTTGGTTCGACTCATGCACCTTCCAGCATTGGACAAAAGGTAGGAGTCAAAATGACTACTTGTCAAGCAGAGCTACCAATACCCCCCCCCCCCTTTCTTTCCGCTCTTCCCCTCCTTCACCAAAAAATTTTAATTTCTTTCCCCTACCGTCCCTTCATCAATTGTAGAACCATCGTTTCAAAAAAATATTAATATATATGTACGACCGCATTTCAAGGTCAAGACAAAAAAAAACAAATCTTGCTAACTTTCAGTCAGCTCAAACTAGTAACTTTGCCGGAAGGTGGACACATGTCTGCGGGTTTTTAATTGAACTAAAACAAAACTTTCCTGGAAGTTTCAGCTTGTTATCTCTGCTGCAAAAAGTATGGGGTTAAGAAGATGATTCCCTACAGACAGGCTTGGCATACACTTTTCGTTTTGGCTTTGCTCTTTTGATTACTGCTCCTCAGCCAAGCAGAATTTGAAAAAGTGGTGTATGGGGCATTTGTAGAGCTAGTAATTATCTATAATATTGCTGAAGAAAGTGAAGTTTTATCTAGTATTTACGACGCTGTAGGGCAGCAATGCCGCTGGTAGCGAAAAGAGCGCTCTTTTTGCTACCAAGAGGGTAGCAGCCTTATAGCGCCATAAATACAAAATGCACAGTAATGCTTACTTCAGCAATATTGTAGATAATAACAAATTCTACAAACGCCCCATACATCATTTTCAAATTTTGCTTGGCTGAGATACAGTAATTAAAAGAGCAAAATCGAAGCGAAAAGTGTATGCCAAGCCTGCCTACAGATTTTTGGTACAAAACTGTACGTTTTGCTGGCCTCGAGGTAAGGCAAAAGTTTAGCTAGATATATTGATAGAAAATGTTCACATGGCAAATATTTTAACCTTCAATGGCGGACAGTATGCGAAGTTAAGACTAAAGCTGGGTGTCAAAATTTCGGATTGCAACTATCAAGGCTTGAGAGCAACATTGACTCGAAGGAAGTTCGGTGGCCGGCCGTTCGATCCGATGTCCGTATATGGCAAATTCTTCAACTACAGCTTACGTATACTCACCAACAAATCATAAGCCCGATGATACTAGGAACGAATTGAACTGCCCAGTTAGCTTCGAAGTACGATGCTGATCTAACAAGCCAGTCGTGTTCGAATCTTGGCTAGGCAGTTTTTGCTAGATAGAGTCAGTAGGATCGTTGCACTGACCCCGTAATTTTGCTGAACTCTAATAACCGGCTGCGAAGTCTGTCGATAAAGAAGGGTAATGTCTATTGACGGTTTAAGCCCAAGACTTTGCATTGCTTTGCTAGCGACGAATTCGACAACAGGCTCGAAAGGATTTGTGGGGTGCGTACGACTTGAAAATTCAAAACTCTAGCTCCCAGACCGATTCTTAACGGTCGATACTTTTTGGAAGTCATCAATGTACGGTATTTTATTATCGACTTTGACCACTATTTCGTCGTAAGATCCGCGCAAGGTTATCGAAATCGGCGAAGGCTCGCACTGAGAGGATGTTGCATTTCAACATTCAGCGGTTTACGGCATATGACGTTGCAGTGGAGTACACCAGAAAGCTTGATCAACGAACCGCAGAACAGCAGGAAGAAAGGGAATAAGATGTAAGTGGGCTGTGGAGGATCCTCCATGGCGCCAACAACTACGAGGGAAGTGATAGGCACAACGTGTGGAAGACAGTGTAACAGCTTGTTTGATGTCGAATGCCAGAAAATGACAGATGAGAAGCCAGGCCAACAGTCGTGGGATCACTGCGGATCACAGGCTTTCTGCGTGTTACGTAACCAGCTGAACCAGTCCCGAAGGTTGCCAATTCGCATAAACGCAAATTCTGCATAACGTTAATGCTCCCGCCCAAGTAACCAGTGAGCACTTAAAGAAGCAGAAATCTAGCTTTTTATTAGCCTATGGTGCACACCATATCGTGCAGCATAGTTCAATATGCCTATAAAAAGCTGCTAGAAAGCCGGTTTTGGCGAAATATCCGACTACATTAGTGCTTGGAGATTTACAAATGTCATAAAACGTAACGCCTGTTGCGTAACGGTAAAACGTCAAACATAAAAAAATACGAAAAATAATATTGTACATCCTTTCTTTATCTTCCCTCTCTGTTATGCTTATATAGCGTACTTTGTTGACGTTTCAAGATTGCTTTTTTGTTATTTTCTTTTTCGGTTATTAGAATTGAACCGCCAGCCAATCTGTCGATTACGTGGCTTGAAGTGGAAGAGTAGGGCAACGCCTTTACCAGTTGATCTGTTAACGGTAGTTGCGAGTCAGCTGCCAATAGCTCTACTTAAATTACCGAAATTCCTAACTCGAATGTTTGATTTGCTTATCAAGGCGGAATGGAGGGAAAGATTTTATTTTTCACATTTCTTCCATAAGTTGCACTTTGGGAGAATTACCTACCTTTTATTTTCTTTTTATGTGATGGTATACATGTATAGAAATATTTCTTGCATACCCAATAGAAAATTTTGACAGATGCTGTTTTACGCATCTATCGACGAAATAGGATGCCGAAGAAATCAACCTATTAACACAGACAAACAGACATAACTCTTGGAAGAAAAATCGACAAAAATTATCGTACCTTACACTTAGTCTGAACATTAGCACCATTTATGATCGACATTCCCAAATATCAAATAGCAACATGGGTATCCCTCGAAGTAGTAAGTATTTTTTATGGGGAATTCCCCTTCTTTCGTCAAAAAGCGCCGCTTTGACCAAAACGGAGACATTCCCAACTAAGCCCAAATTTGAAATGAAGGTTTAATCGGTACGAAGAATGGAAAACGAGTGTTATGTCTGTTTGTCTGTGCTATTAATCAACCGACTTCGTCGGATCGCGTTGGGTGGTTGTCTCCGTCACCCGACGCATTGGTATATTTAATCTGTTACCGTCGGGTAACGATTAAATCAGATGATGATCGGTTTACTCTGTACAGAATGATGTTTTGACAGCTAAGTCTGATTGATTTTTGAACAAGGCCAGTTTACTTCTAATTCACTTGTTCTTTATTTGAATAGCTAGGTAAGTATCCTTTACATAAAAAGACAGCTGCATTGAATTTGTAACTTATTATCGCTATTTTAGTTGGAATTTCGCACTGAAAATTATCGTGCGACTATTTTTTCCTATCGGATTGTGGAGCCACACAACAGATAGAGGTTAGGTCCAGTAACAAGCTGCTCTTGACTCGGTTTATATCTTCCTTAAAGGAACTCCGTCCGAATCTGCGTCGCCGTCAATGAGGCATGGAATCGAAAAGGTCCTGCGACAAGTTCATCTCCTTTGTCACGATGGGAGCGGATTGGTTCTGCGGAGGAAATTGATCGATTGGGTTCATGAAGGATGAGCAGGTTAGTGAAATTAAACTATAGGAGTCAATATAAGTGTTCGTGTATGTTCCGCAGAAGAGAGAAATTTCTTCAATGAACAGCTTTTTTCGATTCCAATTAATTACCTTCTGATCGTTACAGGTTGTCATCGCGCCGACGTCGCTCGTGCTATTTCAAGCAGTCTTCTTCGTTCAACTCGGTCTTGGGCCGCTGGTCGCCAATCCTCAGAACTCGAAAGTCGCTTTTAAACTGGTCGAGCGATACCGCACAGTGGGCATCTCTGTTCCTGAGGCAGGAGGAGTTGTTGAAGAGGGCCACTTTCAGGGCATTATTAGGAGCATTTTTATTAGAATTAGGTTTGGTTCTATAGACTTCAATATAATGCTCAAATTGATCCACCTATTTTGTCTATATTGATAAATTTTATGTCCCGAATAATCGACCTATTTCGTATGGTTCCGTAGGTTACAAAATTTTCTCCATCGATTAATCCACCTATTTCGTATGATTTACGTATTTCGTCATCTGATTCCTCCACCGATTTGATCGGCTTTGGTAGGCAAGTTAACTACATACACCAATTAATCCACCTATTTCGTCGGTACATTGACAAATTTTATCTCCCGATTAATCAACCTATTTCGTTTGGTTCCATCAGACACCTTTATTTCATCACCCGACTAAACAGCCAATTTAGTCGGTTTTTGTCGATCGATTAAACATACCGACGAATCGGTAGATCGCCCTGTTAAACTCCCATAAGCGTCGTTGCAACAATCGGCCGATTCGTCGGGTCCAAAATCGGGCGATTCAGCCGACGCGAACCTACTAAATCGGGGGAAAAGTAGGGGGGATTTTTTATCGGGTATTATCAGTATACATATGCCCTACGTGACAGTTCGTGTTGTTTAGTCAATCGGCGGTGCAGGATTTTGCGTAAGATAAAAAGAGAGGGAAGCATTTTTTCTGTTAATAAACGTATTAATAATGTTTTGCGCTACACTTAATTACTGCAGCACCATTGCCCCACTTGTAAATACCGCATTGGCTTTAAATTTATTTTCACTTTGCTCGAACTGTAAATTCTTCAATTGGGTATTTTATTGCCCTTTGCATTGAAAGTTGGATTTTGAACACACTTGTTCAGTCACACATTTTGTAGGTGAGAAAAGTTGCCAAAATTTCGTTTGAAAACCCCATGAATCTTGGTTGATTCCTATTTGAATTCTAATGCTTACGTAGAGTTGTTATCGACGCTAAGAATAATATAAAAATAGTTACTAAATACATAATTCCGCACATAATTCATAACTTGAACAAATATGCAGCATATATAAAATAAATGGAAAATTAAATACTATTTGCTTTTCCTACAACTGGTATTGGCGCCACTACTAAATCAAATGTCAGCTCAGATGGGAGAGTTGTAATGATGGGAAATGCCGATCAAAATCTATAACGATTATTGATAAAGTTTTTTATTGTTAATAATTACTAACGATAATATGATAGTATAATCAAAAATACGTAAGAAATAGAACAAAAATGTTAAAATAATAACAAGCCAAGAAGAAGGTTTCACTTTAAACCCTCCAATTTTCGATATTCTTCCCTGATGATAAAGTTTGATGATATTATCGATATAAGACTACTAGCGATATTATCAGTAGCACACTTTTCATCACAGTTTTGAAGGTTGCACTTTATAACTGTGCAGTCCAATTGAGTGTGAAGAGCGCAATAATTTCCCCAAAAAAGTGGATTTTTTCACCTTATTTGATAGCTCGTCGTTTTCTGCATCTAACAGTTCTTTTTTTATTTCAACTACTGTGTTACCTGACTCACTGCGCATAGCGTTGTATTCGCGGTATCGTGTTGGTTCGAAAGGTTTCGAAAAATATCGCCCTTGTATCGAAAATATCGTTGATTTTGATCACTAAAAATAACGTACTTAAACGTTATATTGCAAGTGCTAGTAGTACGCAATAATTGTATTGTGAAACTGCACACTTAATTTTTTTCGCCGAAATCGGCAAAAAAAATGCCGAGAATTCAACAGCTGAGCTCTCGGTAACCTTCTCGGCAAAAGTTACGTTTACTGATCACTCGGTAAACGCAAATGATATCGAATTGTCAAAATATACTGAGAACTTCGGCAAAATATGCTGACTCATTCGGCAGTTTTTCAACGAGATCTGGCAAACTTCTGTCTTCTGTCTTCGACGCCAGCTCCGGATCGGTGTCCTCTCGCTTCATTCGATTCATTCGCGAGTGCAGCTCGGCCTGCTGCATGGCATCCGTTTCCGACAGGATGACAAACCCGTTTAACCGGACCGGCTTGAAAACGAACTTTTTCGCCCGATTATCCGAGATGGTACGAAACAGGGTATCGAAACAGCGCGGCATTATGCCGCGGTACTGAATATCCCCGGTCATGGTATACGTTTTCCCATTGCCTGTTACTCCATAAGTGAAGAGCAGCCCATTCTTCATACGGATCAGCGCTTTAATCAACGGTTGAGCCACCGTCGAGTACAGTTCGTGCTGCGTTGCGCCCGATTCGAATGCGTACCGAAACAGGTATATATTAGGGTGGGTGTGAAATCTTATAGTTGATCACAATTTCGGGCGGTATTAAGACAACCATATTGTGAGCGGCCTCCCGCAGACAGGAAAGATCAGATTCGCACGGTAATGGAAATGGATCAGATTCACACGGTGCTGGTTTTCAAATATTCTGAAAAAAGTCTATTATAATAAGTACAAAAAACTTAATAAATATACTTCCAAATCTCTTACGCACCTTCACACGACGAAAACGAAATCGCTAGCGAAATGCCAAACAAAAATATTGAAATGCGCTGACTGACGAAGTGACGAACGAGAAAAACGTTTGACATTTCTCGCTGTCATGTTGCCGCCAAAAAAACTGGCGCAACAAAAAAATATTCCATGCATCTGCCGATTTATGGCAAAGTAAGTTGCTGTTTTACCGAGAAATGGTATTTGTTATTGCTGATTCCGGTAAAATAAAGAAAACCGGAATATTCGTCACATTTTATTAACGATTATCGGCATTTCGAAAATAATTACTGAAGTACGTGAAACCAAATTGCCGAGATGATGTAAAATGTTATTTTTTAACGAGATATCGTTAAAAATAATTTTTACCGTTGAATTCGGCATGAAATTTTACCGAGAGCAAAAATCAAAATTAAGTGTGTGAATTGTTATTTATGCAACTTTTTGCAAGTTAAATGCAATAACAAAAGCACAACTTATAAAAAATCGGTTGTTATCGATATTAGCTGCATATGCGTGATAAACGAATAACACACATGATGACGTTTTATTTCAATAACACGCATATTCGCAGTGCGTCAGGTAAAACAGTAGGTCAATATTTAATGAAAAAATTAATAAAAATCAAAAATAGAATGATTTGCTGTTTGACAGATATCAACCAAGCTGATTGATTGAAATGATGTCAGAAGTTCTCTCCCTCCCTTCTATCTTTCTGATAGAGCTTTTCATTTTGACCGAGCTTTTGACAGCTCCCGTATGAAACCTGTATCATCCGATGACCATAGTTTATCTATTCTCTGTGTTGTCTGAGGTGAGCTGAGAAGAAAAGTGGGTTACTTTTCAGCTATCGTCTTATCCCAAAAAAAATTTTAAATTAAAAAAATGTTTTTTTTATTACATTCACTCGTCAAATTTGAAAAAGTCTTCATGTGACGATACAGTGACATCATATGTTACCATAATATGTGAAAATTTATATACCGCTAAAATACCCAATTCACTTCGCATGAACTGTAAACCGAAAGCTCATGAAATTATGAAGAGATCCACAGTCTTTATTTCCCGCGAGCGAAAAGACACGCTTTTTCACTTGCTTCGATTTTCACTTCGCTTGGAACTGTATACTATGTAGAGTGACTATATACAGAGTGGCGACAATGTCAAAATTGGAATGATAATTATCTGTCAGTGTCATTCCAATCGAGCAGACAACCTATCCAACGCGTATGCAGGAAAGAGAAAGAAAAACCTAGGATAAACCGCATTGCATACATTTGGGATGACTTGGCGCCACTCTGTATATAGTCACTCTAATACTATGCTTAACCGAAAAAGAAAATAACAAAAAAGCAATCTTGAAACGTCAACAAAGTACGCCATATAAGCATAACAGAGAGGGAAGATAAAAAAAAGGATGTACAATATATTTTTCGCATTTTTTTATGTTTGACGTTTTGCCGTTACGCAAAAGGCGTTACGTTTTATGACGTTTGTAAATCTTCAAGCACTAATGTAGCCGGATATTTCGCCAAAATCGGCTTTCTAGCAGCTTTTTAGAGGCATATTGAACTATGCTGCACGATATGGTGTGCACCATAGGCTAATAAAAAGCTAGATTTCTGCTTCTTTAAGTGCTCACTGGTTACTTGGGAAGGGATAGCACAGCGCATCCCCTCGAGTTCAATATATCTATAAAAAGCTACTAGAAAGCCGGTTTTGGCGAAATATACGGCTACATTAGTGCTTGGAGATTTACAAATGTCATAAAACGTAACGCCTGTTGCGTAACGGTAAAACGTCAAACATAAAAAATGCGAAAAATATATACATCCTTTTTTATCTTCCCTCTCTGTTATCCTTAATACTTTGTTGACGCTTCAAGATTGCTTTTTTGTTATTTTTCTTCTTCGGTTAGAATTGAACCGCCAGCCAAATCTGTCGATTACGAGGCTTGGAGGAGTAGGGCAACGCCTTTACCAGTTGATCTGTAAATGGTACTTGTGAGTCAGCTGCCAATAGCTCTATTTAAATTACCGAAATTCTTAACTCGGATGTTTGATTTGCTTATCAAGGTGGAATGGAGGGAAAGATGTTATATTTTTCACATTTCTTCCCAGGTTTCTTCCATAAGTTGCGCTTTGGGCGAATTACCTACCTTTTATTTTCTTTTTATGTGATGGCATACATGTACCAATAAAAATATTTCTTGCATATTATCCGTCTGCATATGCCATATAGATTTGTGTTGATGTTTATTCTATCGGCGGTGCAGGATTTTTCGTAAGACAAAAAGGGAGGGAAGCATTTTTTTCTGTTATCGCACGTACGTTCGCAAGGAGATTTCCTGCAAGTGTGAGCAGTGTTCAAAATCTCTTGATGCCGGTAACGGCAATAAAGCTCGCTTAGAGCATCTAATCAGCTTTTCATAGTGCTTGAAGTGAATTTTAATTTTGCATTGAGAATGCCATTTTAAAGCTGCTATGCATTGACAATGCTAAATTATATCTGGCAGCATGTAACTTGCAAATATAGAGCAGCTTTCAAGCTTAATGCAGTGCTTAGGGGCCGTGCACTAATTACGTAAGGCATAATGGGGGGAGGGGGTGTTCCGCGAAACCTTACAAAATCTTATTTGAGGGGGAGGGGGGTTTAATCATTTCTTACGTAAGATTTTCACACTCGAAAAAATTATGAAAAATTTACATTTTCAATAGCAACCCATATTACTTGTTACTAAAAATTTCAAATAGATAAGTTTTGAAGTGTCGAAATCCTTCATACTGCAAGGAAAAGCACAGCAACCTGCTGAGTATTTTAGCCTTGCCCACTCAGGGAAACAACAGTTGAGATACTTGTTCTTGAGCCATCTGATGTCATCGGTTTATGCTATCCAGCTTTCCACGTGCGATGAGGGTGGCTGATGGGTACAACTTTCTGAAGGGCACAGCTCGGTTTTGACATTCAATGCAGGAGCGGTTACTGCGGTTACTATGGAAACCACTACGGTTGTTTGCTGGTTGAGTGGAAAAATGTAAACATTGTTTAGTTTTCGCAGACCAGCCGAAAAGGAATTTAGTTATACGGAAGCGCAGTTTTGTAACTATTCTTTGCTGAATACATTGTGACAATATAAATTGACCCAATGCAAAGACTATTTCACAAAATGATAGCCAAGAAAGTACAAAAATTCGATTCTCTTCAACTAAATTTCTTTTCGGCTGGTCTGCGAAAACTAAACAATGATTACCAATCACCAAACAACCGTAGTGGCTTCCATAGTAACCGCTCCTGCATTGAATGTCATAACCTAACTACGCCCTTCAGAAAGTTGTACCCATCAGCCGCCATTATCGCTCGTGGAAAGCTGGATTATTCCAACATATTTCGTTGCAATTGCTTATCTCAATCCCGCAAGGCAGCCGCAAAATCCCTTATGCTATACCAATGAAACTAGTGCTAAGCTACTATACAACAAAAATGTTTCTTGGGATGTATTGTTCTTCTGTTCCAATAGATCTTGAATGCCGCATGTGACCAGAGTGGGGTCAGTATTTTGCTTCAAAGGAAACCGCGGGTGATCATTACAGATCTGTACATTAGACGCAACGGAGTGCCAATTCCAACATAAGACCATGCCGCGTATCATCTAGAAGAGGCAAAGAAGTTCTTTGTACGCTACTTGACGAGGACACGTGTTTAGACGATTTAGAGTGGATCAATGCGAATTAAGTGAACGCTAGTGAGTTTTTGAGCATACACCAACATTTATTGACAACCTCAATGCTAAAATACGTTCTGTTCGTGAGTGGCCCATAAAGGGATTTACAAAAGATAATGGATATTGTTTTTTTTATTAATTTTTTTGAACTTTGGTTTTTATAAACTTGTTTAAACTTTGTTAACTGTTTCAATATTCTTTCAGTGTATAACTTTTCAAATAAAACTTGAGTTTTGATGTTTCAAAAAATCTTACTAAGATTTTTTTATGGGGGGAGGGGGAATTGGCCAAAATCTTACAAAATCTTATATCCAGCTTTTTACGCGCTATAATGGTGGCCGCTATAAATTGTGTTCGTAATATGCGAACAATCTTTTTGACAACTCTGCATACATCAAATCTGGCACTCTTCTCTTGCAACACTGCCGTGCTCTTTCTTTCGTTTACGCCAAAGAAGGAGAGCAAAAATGTGCGAAATGTAAACAAAACTATTGCTCTCCTTCTTTTGCGTAAACGAAAGAAAGAGCAACACTGCTGTACAGGAGAAGAGTGCTCAGTTTTGATGGATGCAGAGTTGTCAAAAAGATTGTTTGCATATTACGAACACAATTTATAGCGTCCGCCATTATAGCGCGTAAAAAGCTGGATAGGGGGGAGGGGGGGTTCAAAAATGAGGAAAAAGCCCTTACGTAATTATTGCACGGCCCCTTAGCGGTTACCTGGGTATAGAGGCATGAAAATTCAAGTAGAATCTTTAACTTGCATTGATTGGAATCCTGTGCTGTGTCTCGGGGTTCGTAACTACGAGCGCTAATTCATGAAACCATGTCTTCTATTTTTGACGTAGGACTACGTCTTACGGCAAGTTTTGAGATAGGGTGTCATTCCAAAAAATCGAAAAATGCGAGCGTCACGAAAAATGAAAGATTTTGAGCGCTAATAGCTCAGCGGTTTTCCGACCGATTTTCAATATTCTTACACCAATCGATCGGAAAATCTTCTAAGAATTGACCCAAATGAAGAAAAGTATGGATTCTTGATGTTGAACTATTGAAAAATTGAAAATAATGAACCTATGTTGTACCAGAATTCTCGATTCGTCATTGGTTGGAAGATTCTTTACGATGGTCTAAACCTATACCAATTTGATATCTGTGCTTGGGAAGTAAGCCAAAACAAGCGACCAAGTTTCCTCATTTCAACAAGATTTCTTAACTCCGCAGTTAAACCTAAATCATTTTGATGTCCTTGCTTGGGAAGTACGCCAGAAAGAGTGGCAAAGCCCCCTTGTGCCAACAGACTTCTTACGAACGCGATTAAACCTAGTCCAATTTGATGTCTGTGTTAGGGAAGTGTGCCAGAAAAAATGACACAAGTTCGTTGTCCCAACAGATCGCAAATGCTTTACTGCGAGACGATTAAACCTCGGCGAATTTGATATCTGTGTTGGAAAAATGTGCTACAGCTATAGTGTTCGGTTATAATACGACTCTGTATGAATATGAATACGCATGCTTGCCGTTTCATTAGAAATGTAGTGAAAAGATGTGCTGTTGATAAAATAGGATTGAATTGGTAAAACCCCTTCAACGTGGGGAACCATGGGTAATAAAAACAATCTTTAATTTCAGTAAGGTAACAGGAAAGCAATAGTTTGTGTTCTTGATTTTGTTAAATTCTTTCCAAATGCACATAGAAAAAACTCTGAAAAGTTTTGAGAATTGAACGTATACAATGTTACTACTTTGGTAAATGTTACATACAACGCATGTAGCATGTATGTATATATGTTGCATATAGCATGTATACATGAAGAATCGAACGACTACAAGCATGAATACATGCTACTATCACTACAAATAAACTTACGTAGTCCTGCGTCACCTATATATGCGGTCGTGTCCTGTACACAACTCCCCTGATTTTTTTAAATGGCCAACCCTTGGGGCTGCCAAAGAGTGGGGAAGTGGTTTCTATATGAAAACACAATTTTTAGTATTAGTTTAAAGTGTTATGTTCAGTATGCAGAAAACCCGAATCAATTCACTCTTCACGTTATCTAAAATAAAATATTTAAAATGAGGCAATCAAAATGATAACAATATTCCTTTGCCACCCGGACAGCATAAGAAGGTCGGATCATGGATTTAATTATGAAAATGGCTAATGCCGGATTTTTTTGGTGTGCTTGCAGCGTATAAAGACATAAACAGCATGGCAGGAGTATTTATTTTCACTTTTTGGGTGCGCAGAATTAGGAGAAAACATGCGCAGAATTAGGAACATGGGCAAGAAAGTGCGCAGAATTAGGCACCGTGGATAACTTTACAAAACGAAAAATATACTCAATTGTTGGTCGACTTATAATTCCCATATTTTTTACCAGATATTATAGACCAGCGGTTCCCAACCTATTTTGGTTCGCGAACCCCCTGGCGGAATTCCCTATACTATTCTGCAGCGAACTAAATTTTTGGCGTACCCCCGGGGTTCGCGAACCCCCATTTGGGAAACGCTGTTATAGACCGTAACACTACACGTTCCTGTTATCCACGTTGTTAATATAAATCTAGAATACTTAGAATAGCGGAACAATCATAAAAATGTCTTAACTGCGCAGAATATGGTACGTTCACGGTAAATACGCAATTAAGTTGTGTTATGTTAAGCAATGCACAATTAAACTATAAAATACTTTTCAATTCATGGTTAGCTTCGAAATAAGCACAAGAACGTTAATCTATTGATAAGAGTGATGAATAAATAGAGCTCTTGGCAAAACTGAAGGCAGTTATAACACAGAGAACAGACATCCATTCAGGAACAAATTTTTCGGGAATTCTTGGATAAAATTTTAAATTAAAATCACCTAATATGCTAGCGACACCACCACTATAGTTTCCCAACTAAATGATTCATTTGATTTGCACACTGACAACCTTTGGCTCCTCTGGCGCTAGTATATAAGGACTATATGCGTTATGCTAGCGCCAGAAGTTAGCTGTTGTGATTTTAGTGTAGAATTTCATGCGCCTTTAGCGACACCATCACTATAGTTTCCCAACTAATTTGACATAAGTTTTATCCAAGTAGGGACCTTTCGCTTGGATGTCTGTTCTCTGTGGTTATAACACAGAGAACAGACATCCAAGCGAAAGGTCCCCACTTGGATAAAACTTATGTCAAATTAGTTGGGAAACTATAGTGATGATGTCGCTGAAGGCGCTTAAAATTCTACACTAAACTCACAACAGCTAGTTTCTGGCGCTAGCATAACGCTTTTAATTCATATATACTAGTGCCAGAAGAGCCAAAGGTTGTCAGTGTGCAAATCAAAAGAATCATTTAGGCTGTGAACCATTTCGCGAAATTTTTAACTTTTTGGTTAAAATTTGACAGTTCGATGGTTATTTCTCATTGAGTGGTTAAAATCAGTTCAGAATGTGAACCATTTCATATTTGACGGATTGATAGTTTTTTTGCTCAATGAGAGCATATAAGGTGAGGATGAAAATATTGTTTTTTCTGTCCAAGTTAAAATCGGAGAAAATTTTTGATGTTCATTTGCTTTTATTTGAAAGATAAAATTCATCTCATTTCAACCCAGGTTGTTTGAACAAATTTATAATGCGATAAGCATCCATACCGATGTAAAAAAATCTAACGAAAAATCAGTGAATCTTGTCGAAGCTCTCTTCCTCACCTGTGCATATCTCATTGGCTCTCAGAACTTGGTTAAAACTACAGACGGTAGATAATCTACAGACGCGCAAAGAGCGTGGCATAAAACACCAATCGAACCGTCAAATCGAGACACCAAATGAGCAAAGTAAACAAACTTGTGTTTCGTATAGGCAGGGAAGACTAAGTTTTGTAATCTACCTGAAATATTAAAACTTTAACAACAACAACTAACAACATATGGATTAGTTACACTCGATATATCATATAATGCTTTGAAAAATTCAATTGGCTTGTTCAATTTGCAAAATATGCGTCGTAATTCGCGAAGTTCCATGGAACATACCTCGCGATTCACGCAACTTACTGCTGATTATAGGGAGATTGATCCAATTCTGACTGGTTGCCAAAACTGTTTAAATAAAATAAACAAAAAAAGTGTTGCCGAATTGGTAATTTTTCTCTTTGCGCGTCTGTAGATTATCTACCGTCTGTAGTTAAAACTACAGACGGTAGATAATCTACAGACGCGCAAAGAGCGTGGCATAAAACACCAATCGAACCGTCAAATCGAGACACCAAATGAGCAAAGTAAACAAACTTGTATTTCGTATAAGCAGGGAAGACTAAGTTTTGTAATCTACCAGAGATGTTAAAACTTTAACTATTGATTTACTAAAAACATGGATTAGTTACCTTCGATATATCATATAATGCTTTAAAAAATTCAATTGGCTTGTTCACTTTGCAAAATATGCGTCGTAATTCACGAAGTTCCATGGAACATACCAGGTGATTCACGCAACTTACTGCTGATTATAGGAAGATTGATCCAATTCTGACTGGTTGCCAAAACTGTTTAAATAATATAAACAAAAAAAAAGTGTTGCCGAATTGGTAATTTTTCTCTTTGCGCGTCTGTAGATTATCTACCGTCTGTAGTTAAAACTAACCATGCTCCCGAGCAGGGTTATTTTCAGAAAACCATCGAACTGTCAAATTTTAACCAAAAAGTTAAAAATTTCGCGAAATGGTTCACAGCCTTAGTTGGGAAACTATAGTGGTGGTGACGCTAGCATATTAGGTGATTTTAATTTGAAATTTTATCCAAGAATTCCCGAAAAATTTGTTCTTGAATGGATGTTTGTTCTCTGTGGTTATAAGGAGCACCATTTACCATTTCAATTTAGTTGGAATGAGTAGCATCTTGACTCAAATGTCGACCTCCAATGAAGGTAATGTTCGACTGAAAGGATTACCACAGAGAACAGACATCCAAGCGAAAGGTCCCCACTTGGATAAAACTTATGTCAAATTAGTTGGGAAACTATAGTGATGATGTCGCTGAAGGCGCATAAAATTCTACACTAAACTCACAACAGCTAGCTTCTGGCGCTAGCATAACGCTTATTGTCCATATATACTAGCGCCAGAGGAGCCAAAGGTTGTCAGTGTGCAAATCAAAAGAATCATTTAGTTGGGAAACTATAGTGGTGGTGACGCTAGCATATTAGGCGATTTTAATTTAATATTTTATCCAAGAATTACCGAAAAATTTGTTCCTGAATGGATGTCTGTTCTCTGTGGGAGTACTCTGCTTTTTAATTCGGAATTTTCCGGATTAGCGAGATCCGGACTATCGTGTCGTCGGATTAGCGGGAGGATACTGTAATCTAAGGTTGGAACTAAGCAAAACTAAAAACGCTATATATGTTTTGCGTGTTCTAAGCGAAATTTTTCCCGATGTACACAAACCAGAAATTACTAGGATAGGCGCAAATCAGCAATCGTTATATGTATTGCTGATTGCAATGAAAATTGTACCATCCAAAGTGCGATATCGCTCCTAAAAGTGCTATTTTGCATTAAATCGTTTCGGTATCTTCGGCGCACTTTGTCGTTATATTCCAAGCAATAAGTGCGCCGAAGAAACCGAAACGATTTAATGCAAAATAGCACTTTTATTAGCGATATCGCACTTTGGATGGTACAATTTTCCTTGCAATTGACAATATAAATGTTACCTTTTTTTTTTCATTTTCCAATATATCTTTTTCCTTGATTAGCAAGTGAATAACATCATCCTTTTGTTCCAAAACTTTTGTCAAGAACGATAACTTATGATTTTGCTCGTCTATTACATCCTTAAGCGCTTCAATGCTTTTGACATTTTCTGCATTTCCAGCATCCATTTAAGATTATTTATTGTCCATTTGGATAAAATTTGAAATTTAAATTCGCGACTACGAAGTTGCAGTTCAGAGAAAAATTCTCATCGGATCTGGATCGGGCGTAGTATAATGAGCGATGTCTCACATCGATAAATCGAAATATCGATGTTCCAGCATCGATTTTCCGATGTTTCGATTCGATGTGAGCTTTACAGAAAAATCGATCAAAGTAAATTGATATATAGGGTATTTTGCCTATCATTGAACGATTCCAATGATTGGACAGCGTCCAATAAAACACTAATTCTAGAATACATATACGCTCAAACCCTATCAAAGTGCACGAATTACTCACTTTGATCAGTTGTGGATCATTTCTTGTAATAATAGCGTTACATAAGGCAAGATTTAATAACAAAAATTCAAGTTAAACATTGTCATATACAATATGGGCTATAACCCTCAATTTTGTTAGCATTTCAGATAAGAAACATGTCTCGCTAATTAACGTTTAAAATAATTAAATTACCATATCATGCTGTACACAGCTAATGATATACATCTATGCACTATTTGTCAACATTTTCAAGCAAATTAAAAAATTACTTATAGTTCTTAAAGTATTAAAATTTGACTGTTTAATCATTGGACAAAAAAGCAACGATTGTCCTAAGCTTGTACAAGAACTGAAATAGCATGAAAAACCCGCATTACTGCTCATTATGCATGTGTATTTGACAGTTCTTATGTCTATGGCACTGTTTACAAATGGTTTTCATTTGTACGCAAAAGTTTTCCGAAGAAAATTTATGTAATGATATTAATTTTTTATTTTATACACACATATGCTTTTAACTTTTTTGTTTTAATACAACAATTTTGAGGCAAATAGTCCTATTGCAAACTAAAGCTACTCCAGATTTGTTTAAACTATTTGTACTTGTGCCTTATCTGAGAAATTGTATTATCGAGTATTTGATTTGGTGCTAAAAGTGCCTGCTCCTTAATTAGGGTAATCACAAAAATCATCATTTTAGTCTAAAGACTTGAAGAAAATTAAGAAGTTTGAATCACCGAATCGTTCCGGTCTTAATGGTACTGACAGCAAACGTAAGATACTTCTATGAATATTGTACATAGAATAATATTGGGTTGAAACATTTTTTTTATATAACGTCGAAAATATTTTTTTTTCTAAATTTTCGCCAACAATGGCGAGCAAGTTTTTGATATTTTTAAGAGCTAAATAATTTTTATCATTACTTTTGAAAAATTACAAATTTTATAATATTATTTCTTTTATAAATAAAGGTTCGATGATGAAACGAAGATGAATGGTGCATTTTTTCAACTTTAACGAAACGGATACTCGCAGTTTTTCAGATTATTATCTTGCTAACAAATTTGTTTCGAGTAACAAGGAGAGAAACAAACATAGTTTCCCTTGTAAAAAACAGGTCTTGTCATTAGGCCGCAGGAAATAGAAGAATAGGAAAAAGTATTCTTCGAGGGAACCGTAAAGAGAGAAAAATTTGCGGAAAGCAACAGAAATGAAGGAGAAGAGCATTGAAGTTTAAAAGGGGAAAATAACATTCCTTAAGAAATATATTGATAAATAGTAACATGATAACTAATTGCTGATTATTTTTAATGAATATATCTTAAAATGTATTTATTCTTAATAGTAAGCTATCAAATTAACTTTGAGGTTGGTGCAATACCGTGGACCCCCGTTCGTTTGACCATTTTTAATCTGAACACTTTTTAATTTGAACCCCGTTGGTTTGCACGACGTGCAAATTAAAAATGGTTCAAATGTCATACTCAACATGACATCATTTGTCCGATTCGTTTGTACTGACCTAGCGTGTTTAATCGGTTTCACATTTCGTTTTCCTAACGATTAAGAGAGAAATCCGATCGGAAAATGCAATATTCGCACTTGCAACTGCCAACTAAAACAAACCACCAAAACAATAACAAAGAGCAGGGCGGCCAGTTCACACAGGTTTCAGCATATTTCGGGTTACCAGTTGTTCAAATTAAAAAGTAACCCCGTTAGTTTGCATGAGGAATCGTTCAAACGAACGGGGGTCCACTGTATATTGCATGTCCAACCATTGGACAATAAGTGTTCAACTATAGGACAATACGGTTTCAGAACTGTTCAACGATTGGGCCACAGAGAACAGACATCCATTCAGGAACAAATTTTTCGGTAATTCTTGGATAAAATATTAAATTAAAATCGCCTAATATGCTAGCGTCACCACCACTATTGTTTCCCAACTAAATGATTCTTTTGATTTGCACAATGACAACCTTTGGCTCCTCTGGCGCTAGTATATATGGACAATAATACAGACGGTAGATAATCTACAGACGCGCAAAGAGAAAAATTACCAATTCGGCAACACTTTTTTTGTTTATTTTATTTAAACAGTTTTGGCAACCAGTCAGAATTGGATCAATCTCCCTATAATCAGCAGTAAGTTGCGTGAATCGCGAGGTATGTTCCATGGAACTTCGCGAATTACGACGCATATTTTGCAAATTGAACAAGCCAATTGAATTTTTCAAAGCATTATATGATATATCGAGTGTAACTAATCCATATGTTGTTAGTAAATCAATAGTTAAAGTTTTAATATTTCAGGTAGATTACAAAACTTAGTCTTCCCTGCCTATACAAAACACAAGTTTGTTTACTTTGCTCATTTGGTGTCTCGATTTGACGGTTCGATTGGTGTTTTATGCCACGCTCTTTGCGCGTCTGTAGATTATCTACCGTCTGTAGACAATAAGCGTTATGCTAGCGCCAGAAGCTAGCTGTTGTGAGTTTAGTGTAGAATTTTATGCGCCTTCAGCGACATCATCACTATAGTTTCCCAACTAATTTGACATAAGTTTTATCCAAGTGGGGACCTTTCGCTTGGATGTCTGTTCTCTGTGATTGGGCTTTCAACCGTTGTCAAAAAATCGCATATTTTTCCACGAAAGGCCTATTTATTTCGTGAAAATGGTCATGTATTGTGAACATATTTTGTATCTGAGTCAGATTTTTATGTTTCTGTCTATTTGTAATTATTTGTTTAGCAAATATCGTTAAAACTCAAAACTCAGAGGCTTAGCTGTGCGATCATTGGCAAATTACCCTACCAGGTATATGACAATGCGTGCTGTCATATACACTTTTCACTAACACATCTACACTAGTTCTGAGATTTCGAGCATTTTGTATGGAAAATTAGTTAGTTTTTAAAAAAAATCGTTGGATACGCAAGATTTGTCTATTTGTTTTCTCACAGTTTTTATGTTTATGCTTAGAACATTCTTTCTAGTATGTATTTTCATGAATACAATGAAGTGCAACATTCCAAATTGCAAGCGGAAATTTTTTCGTCAAAACGGTATCAAGATGTCTCAAAGAAATGTCGTTATATCGCTTTCCTACAAGTAGTAAAACAAAAAAGAATTGTTTTGAAACGCTCGGACATAATTGTTCAATAAGCAGCATGAGCAACATTGTTATCCGCCCGCGATATTTTTCGTCTGATTTCTGGTAAGCTTTTAAACACCCTTATTCTGCGAGGCGAGTGACGTAACTAATTTGGAGTCATCGCGAATGAGGTGACAATTGTCACCTAGGTGACTCACTTTGTCACCTAGGTGACTCGTTTTGTCACCTAGGTGACTCGTTTTGTCACCTAGGTGACTCGCTTTGTCACCTAGGTGACTCGCTTTGTCACCTAGATGACACGGTTTGTCATTTAGGTAGCACGGGGTTGTTACCTAGGCATAGAGAACAGACATCCAAGCGAAAGGTCCCCACTTGGATAAAACTTATGTCAAATTAGTTGGGAAACTATAGTGATGATGTCGCTGAAGGCGCATAAAATTCTACACTAAACTCACAACAGCTAGCTTCTGGCGCTAGCATAACGCTTATTGTCCATATATACTAGCGCCAGAGGAGCCAAAGGTTGTCAGTGTGCAAATCAAAAGAATCATTTAGTTGGGAAACTATAGTGGTGGTGACGCTAGCATATTAGGCGATTTTAATTTAATATTTTATCCAAGAATTACCGAAAAATTTGTTCCTGAATGGATGTCTGTTCTCTGTGACCTAGGTGACACCCAAGGGAATGGTGTGTTGCTATCTCTTTCCCATGTAGGAGTGAAGAGAGCAACTTTCAAATGGTCCTCGGTAAAGGGGAATTCCCAGCAAATTTTTTGGTTCTTGTCAAAATTAACATTTTGGTACCTATGCGTGGGACATCGAAAATGTATGAATTTGACAGCCACTTCACCCCGTAGGTGACACCGTTGTCACCTAGGTGACAGCACTCAATTCGACTCACCGTGGCGAGTCACGGCGAGTGACAATTGTCGTATTGAGTCACGTGACTCGCAGAATAAGGGTGAAAGTGGTAATTATCTTCTTAGACCGTTTTGTAGCAATCTAAGATTACTTTTTATGGTTTTCTACGTCGTGTTGAGACGGGTAAATTTATGATAAAAAGGTATCATCTTGGAACAGTAACTTCAACTTAAGGATTTTCAAGCAGTAGCACAAGCATCTATTCGAATAAAACTGTTTTTTTAAAAGAAGACATCAAAGGCAGATATTCAAGAGCATCATGCAAGCAAAATGTTGGATGGAACGTGTTTTAATTTAAGCAACCGTATACCGTATTGATCGTGAAATATTAGAAACATTAATTCATTTTTCAATTACACATCGAAATAGTTAGTCACCCATGTTCTTAAATTTTTTACACATAATAAAGAAGGCTAAAAGTGCAAATGACTTTAAAATATATTCCTTACATTTCATTGTAAATGTTCAAATATTTCTCTGGAATAATATAGCTGCATTCATTAATTACAATTAATTTAGTTTTAATTTTCATGTAAGTTCCACCATATTTCAGAACTATTTCTTCTTCTTTCTACACACACTAGGTAGGTAGGTAGGTAGGAGGTAGGTACAGAAACCACCGTTGTACCACTTTGCTTGCGTGATTCTATCACAGAGAACAGACATCCAAGCGAAAGGTCCCCACTTGGATAAAACTTATGTCAAATTAGTTGGGAAACTATAGTGATGATGTCGCTGAAGGCGCATAAAATTCTACACTAAACTCACAACAGCTAGCTTCTGGCGCTAGCATAACGCTTATTGTCCATATATACTAGCGCCAGAGGAGCCAAAGGTTGTCAGTGTGCAAATCAAAAGAATCATTTAGTTGGGAAACTATAGTGGTGGTGACGCTAGCATATTAGGCGATTTTAATTTAATATTTTATCCAAGAATTACCGAAAAATTTGTTCCTGAATGGATGTCTGTTCTCTGTGATTCTATCGTTGTACACGGTGACAGACATACAATTGTACAGGTACAACGCTGGTACAATTGTATGTCTGTCTCTGGTATAATGCAACCCTCGATGGTCACATACCTGGTATATATCAATTTACTTTGCACATCGATGTTATTTTTTCGATTCAAATCGATGTCCTGACAAAATTAATCCGCTGAAATCTGGACAATAATTCAGATTGGATCCAAAAGAATGAAAATTTAGGACTAGTAAGGATAATTCTGGTTTTAGTTTTCAGCGGATTAATAATGCATGTAAAATGGTTGATTATGCGGCCTTCTGAAAACCAAAGCCAGAATTCATAAAAACCAAATGTTTATGCAAGTAGTATTTCCATTTCTTCTCAAATAGGGTTGTCAAGTGGCCGGTTTTTGGCCGGCCCGACTGGTTTTTCACTTGCAAAGCCGGTGGCCGGTCAATCCAGCAAAAAGGCCGGTTTTCCGACGTATGAAGCCGGATTTGTACTTTTTGCCTGGTTTGTTAAATTTTCTGATAAATTTATTACCAATCCTGAACAGTGGATTATTGAAGATAGCTAGTTTTGCAATGATAATACCTTGCTTTTGGCGGTAATATACATTAAATTGTCCACTAGCGCCAGAAGCAAGTAGTTGTCACTCAAAAACTAGCTATCTTCAATAATTTACACATGAAACTGTCTAACGCACGTTACACGTCACAGACAAATCCTCTAATATGCTGCCACAACCCCCCCCCCCCCCGCATTTTTTGAAGGCAGGACCGACCGGCCGGTTTTTGTAATTTTCAGACTTGGCAACCCTATTCTCACAGCTACTAAAGAGTTTCATAGGACTTGCCATTCCTGATTATACGAATAGTCCAGAGTTAAGTACTGGAGAGAAATGTCTCTTTTTTACAGTTAATTTAGAAAGGCGGTTTAATCACAGAGAACAGACATCCATTCAGGAACAAATTTTTCGGTAATTCTTGGATAAAATATTAAATTAAAATCGCCTAATATGCTAGCCACAGAGAACAGACATCCATTCAGGAACAAATTTTTCGGTAATTCTTGGATAAAATATTAAATTAAAATCGCCTAATATGCTAGCGTCACCACCACTATAGTTTCCCAACTAAATGATTCTTTTGATTTGCACACTGACAACCTTTGGCTCCTCTGGCGCTAGTATATATGGACAATAAGCGTTATGCTACTGTTTTACCTGACTCACTGCGAATATGCGCATTATTGGAATAAAACGTAACCATACGTTTTATTCGTTTATAACGCATATGCAGGCAATATCGATAACAAACGATTTTTTATAAGTTGTGCTTTTGTTATAGCATTTAATTTGTAAAAAGTTGCATAAATAACAATTCAGTTTCACAATACAATTATTGCGTACTACTCGCACTTGAAATATAACGTTTAAGTACGTTATTTTTAGTGATCAAAATTAACGATGTTTTCGATACAAAGGCGATATTTTTCGAAACCTTTCGAACCAACACGATCCCGCGAACACAACGCATATTCGCAGTGAGTCAGGTAACACAGTAGCGCCAGAAGCTACTGTTTTACCTGACTCACTGCGAATATGCGTGTTATTGAAATAAAACGTCACCATGCGTTTTATTCGTTTATAACGCATATGCAGCTAATATCGATAACAACCGATTTTTTATAAGTTGTGCTTTTGTTATTGCATTTAACTTGTAAAAAGTTGCATAAATAACAATTCAGTTTCACAATACAATTATTGCGTACTACTAGCACTTACAATATAACGTTTAAGTACGTTATTTTTAGTGATCAAAATCAACGATATTTTCGATACAAGGGCGATATTTTTCGAAACCTTTCGAACCAACACGATACCGCGAATACAACGCTATGCGCAGTGAGTCAGGTAACACAGTAGCTGTTGTGAGTTTAGTGTAGAATTTTATGCGCCTTCAGCGACATCATCACTATAGTTTCCCAACTAATTTGACATAAGTTTTATCCAAGTGGGGACCTTTCGCTTGGATGTCTGTTCTCTGTGTGCTAGCGTCACCACCACTATAGTTTGCCAACTGATTCTTTTGATTTGCACACTGACAACCTTTGGCTCCTCTGGCGCTAGTATATATGGACAATAAGCGTTATGCTAGCGCCAGAAGCTAGCTGTTGTGAGTTTAGTGCAAAATTTTCTGCGCCTTCAGCGACATCATCACTATAGTTTCCCAACTAATTTGACATAAGTTTTATCCAAGTGGTGACCTTTCGCTTGGATGTCTGTTCTCTGTGGTTTAATTTCTTTAAAGTCAAAAAAATCAGGATTTTTCTCAACATCAGCAAGAAACAAAGGTTTGTCAGCATATCAGCAGACGCGCAAAAAGTCGGAATAATGCTGAATGATTAGGAACATCTGCCGTTCGGTTATTTTCAAGGGGTTTCCAACAGCAATGATTACTACGCACCTTTGAAAAAAGTTACTTGTGATTACTTTACTTTACTTTACCACAGAGAACAGACATCCAAGCGAAAGGTCCCCACTTGGATAAAACTTATGTCAAATTAGTTGGGAAACTATAGTGATGATGTCGCTGAAGGCGCATAAAATTCTACACTAAACTCACAAGAGCTAGCTTCTGGCGCTAGCATAACGCTTATTGTCCATATATACTAGCGCCAGAGGAGCCAAAGCACAGAGAACAGACATCCATTCAGGAACAAATTTTTCGGGAATTCTTGGATAAAATTTTAAATTAAAATCACCTAATATGCTAGCGACACCACCACTATAGTTTCCCAACTAAATGATTCATTTGATTTGCACACTGACAACCTTTGGCTCCTCTGGCGCTAGTATATAAGGACTATATGCGTTATGCTAGCGCCAGAAGTTAGCTGTTGTGATTTTAGTGTAGAATTTCATGCGCCTTTAGCGACACCATCACTATAGTTTCCCAACTAATTTGACATAAGTTTTATCCAAGTAGGGACCTTTCGCTTGGATGTCTGTTCTCTGTGGCCAAAGGTTGTCAGTGTGCAAATCAAAAGAATCATTTAGTTGGGAAACTACCCAGGTAACCAATAAGCATTTCCAATGCAATTTAAATGCAAGCCAATAAGCATGTAAGTTGCCTTAAATGCTACTTAAATGCTTGTTTGGCAAAATATGCGGCTACTTTACTGCAGGCCCTCTTATAGTGCTGACAATGCTTATTTGCAGCTAGTTACCGACAAGAAGAATTTAAATAGAATTGTGGATGCCGATTTACAACAGTTATGCAGTCAAAAGGCTGGTAAACAGCAACCTGCAGTATAAAACGCCAGGAATGCTAATAAACGATTGATTTACTGCTTATACTAATGCTTATTGGTTACCTGGGTATAGTGGTGGTGACGCTAGCATATTAGGCGATTTTAATTTAATATTTTATCCAAGAATTACCGAAAAATTTGTTCCTGAATGGATGTCTGTTCTCTGTGACTTTACCTCTGATTACCACTAATCATTCTCTTGTGATTACTATAAACACAGAGAACAGATTAACAGCCTCGAAGGAAGTAATCGAATTTTTGTGTGTAAAATCTGTTGGTAGCGCCCTCCAGAAATAGTTTGCCAAACGCATAAAAAAATAGCCATGTACCTTTATCAAAATTTCATTGTGCTGGGGTTACATGGCAGCGACGGCAGCGCCATCAAGATTTAGTTTGCCACTTACTGCCCGAGGGGTGCTCTATTGAAGGATTTCTCGTAGATTACATAAAAACCTTTTACACACTTTTTGTCAATTACCTGGTAGTCTGTTCTCTGTGCTATAAATTAATCATGATTACCAATGATTACTTAAGATTATCATTGATTACTCTACTGATTACCTACCATTGATTACCTAATTCAGGGCTATGGTGTGCTTGTCAAACTCCATATATTCGATGCGTTACTAACATGCACCAAAAATTTGGCTCTTAGGGTTACCATTTTTTCCAAATTAGAGTGACCAAGAAATTTTTGCAATATTTTTATAAATTTTTTACTTTCAATTAAGGCGTTTTTTTAATTGGTTAGAAATTGAAATAACAGCGAAGAAAAAATTTGACTTACATATAAAACTAAATCGCTTGTGAAACTTTAAGCTCGTTTTAATTAATTACAATAAAAATTCATTACGACAATTATCAATGACCTTCAAACAAAACAAGTTTGGTTAGCTTATTATGAATAGACTGAATGCTTTTTACTATTGAGTATTTGTGTTTTTATGAAGAACGAACATTGGAAGAACTGGGATTGTTGTTTTTGAAATACTACTGCAAATACTAAATAGGAGGAATTTTTTATGGGGATGATGATTTCGATGCTAGGTACGAAATTTTCGCTTGACACCACCCCCCTGACCTAATTAATTCGTAAATGTTTACAAAAGTAATCTCTGATTACTACGCACTTATACGCCTTACTGGAGTCCCCTTGATTATTTTCTTCATTTCTCGGGAAATTTTTCAAATGGCCTTATCTAACATTTGCATCGAACTGAGAAAATCAACATTGAAACTATTTACTCATCATTTTAAATCCTATTTAAAAATCCGGCAATTTTTATTTTAGTGGATACTGCCTAACGATACTTTTTACTATGGTTTTGCATTATTGTAGTAAGGATTCTAAGTATTTTTAAAAATAACTGAGTTTTGAGCAAAAATAAGGTATACAACGCTTCGGTTCAGTAAAAAACACATACACCCGATCATAAGACATAATGACAGCTAGCGTGTTACTCTCCACTTGGCGTAACGCACGCTATAAACTAGTGCGTTACCTTACGTCAAAATGTTGTGTCAGATTGAAAACCGTTATGTTATATGCGTCAAAATCGTCAATATGTTTACATCGTTCAATGCAATCGAATGTTACTAACGTCGAATTGAACATAAGCATATTATGCTGCATTATAGGCTTTTACGTAAACAGTGTTGTGTTTTGGTTCGTTGTTCGTATCATTGTGAGTTAGAAAAACTCGAGGAAAAAGTAAAATAAAGCTATCAGAATAAAAACCACAAGTTCACACAAAATGACGGAAATGACTGTGGTGCATTTCTTTTTTCTTTAGTTACTTCGGCTGATATTATAAGAGCGTATGTCAAATGACAATTCGTTTCATACATTCGTCCCGAAGCGGTGCAAGTAAAAAATGTAACTGTAGGGATGTTCGGTCATATTGTCAAAATTGTTTAAACTTATTCAAGAGTCGATTTTCGTGAATCTAATCTAATAAGTGCTTTCATAACATGTTATATAGTAACATAGCATAAAAAAACCGTTTTTTGACATTTTGCGACTTAAGTCCCTTTGAAAAATTTCCCGAGATTTCTAGATAGAATTAACAAAAGGGCGAATGTCGCAAATGGAAACAAAACGGGTGAGAGTTATTTTTTGCTGGGCCAGCATAGGAAAATCAACCCTCACTCGGTTTGTTTACGCTTGCGACATTCGCCCTTTTGTTAATTCTATCTTCATTTTTGCCAACATCGAACATCGATTCAATTAACATCGATGTCTCACACTCGATTTAATCGATGTGCCGATTGAGACTATTGACATCGATTCAAAAACATCGATTACTTTTTTTTCGATGCCTTCGGGCGATTTTGAACGAAAAAGGAGAAGCAACCCCGCAGTCTTGCCTGCAGTTGTCAAACTTCTCAAACACTGAAACAAAAACGCTGTTATGAATAACACGTTATACACCAAGGGGTCGGACACTCAGCACATTGTGCCGGGGCACTAACCGGCACACCCAATATATCAACCGGCACCACTGGTATACCACTGGTTCAATTGTATAATTGAAATGGGAGCACTGCTGTCATTAAAACTAATTTTAGTTTGTTATTGTCATATCATGTTCAGCCAGATCCTTGTCACGATAGCTGTCAGCTGAAGCCGCCCTCCGATAGTGGTGGTAATAGAGGTAGACAACAAATTTTGAAACAAAATTTATACGAGACAACGCATGTATTTAATGCTGCGCAATATGACGAATGCAGCGTGTTGTTTCCCATCTTTCGTTTATGGTAAAAAATAAGACTATCAAAAGTCAGAATTTTTCCTTTTTTATGTTGCCGATAACAGAAAAAACAAACATGTATCATTATCTACATCCCAAATGCAACAAATTTTCTGAAGCATAAAACCGTATGATTGTGTAATTCTTACAGCTGCTGTCAAATTTGACGTAAAATCGAGCCAGCAAGCCTGGCTCAAACGGCTTCAAGAAAAATGTATGAGAATGACGTTCGTGCCAGGGATGTGTGTTCAGCATGTGCTTAGGTGAGAGGACTTTTAATTTTATTTTAAATTTAATGCATATTTTCTACCTCAGGAGACCACGTAATTTAATTTGCGTTCGAAAAGAATTCAAGCTTTATAGCGAATTCATAAATTAACCTGGATTCGTGCTAACTCGAACCCGAAATTTATGAACGATACGGGCAGTTTGACAGATCGACCCGTAAACCGTAATGCTAGACAGTTTTAACCTGCGCTTCAAACTGAATGCTGTCAGTTTAACCGAGATGCAATCTCGGTTAATTTATGAACGCTTTGACAGCACTTCGATTAAAACTGAGTGCTAATCGACCTGAACCAGGTTAATTTATGAATTCGCTATTAGTTTCAGAAGGTCGCATAATTAACCCTTTTACATGCATTGTTCGACCTTTTGAAACCTAAGCTAGAATTAATCGACAATTATGATGAAATGATACACAAACTAAATCCTGATTTAAAGTCAGCGGACCGAATAAAACTCAATCCACAGGACTTCTGTCCGATCTAAAAAAATTTAACGACAGGTACTGCTTACTAAGGATGTAATAATCATGCCGCCTATTTAACGCATAGCTGAAATTTGCTAGCATAACATGACTAATGCCAATCAATTTAACATAATTATTGCCGTCGCTTACACTTGACATGAAATACACAAAATCCACACGTTTATGAAATGAAAACGCATTCTGTGACTACATACCCAGTAAACCATTTAGTTTGTATATCTCGATTGCAACTGAGGTATACGAAATCATATCTGAACGAAAAAGTTATATTTCACGCCATATAAGAACATATATGTACCAAAGTGGAGGCGATATACGTGCGAAAATTTTGACAACTATTTGTAATTCTATTTTGCGCAGTTTTTATAACACGCAACTTAATATTACTGAATATATGATATAGATATAATCAAATATTGCAATTGTCTATCCTGCTTTATATTCACAGTCATGAATTGTATATGAAGACACGCACGACTGCAAAACAACTTATTGTTCACTTCGATTTGACATACTCTAATCATTATACAACTCCAATATGAAATTGACATGAAAACGATTTAATGTGAACTTTCTATTACGATTTTGTGTTATCTGGGTAGTGTGTTATTGACGATCATTACAAGATATGAACGTTTCGAAACCTTATCCTTCGTTATCGTAACCTTATCAGTAGATATGCGATTAAATGTCAATTGTCAACAGCTGGATTAATGAAATTCAGCGATTGAATTTCAAGTAAAACAAATAAAACCACCCAGTATTAAAGGATAATCTCTTCTGGGCAAATTTTTGACGTAGGACTACGTCTTACGGCAAGTTTTGAGATAGGGTGTCATTCCAAAAAATCGAAAAATGCGAGCGTCACGAAAAATGAAAGGTTTTGAGCGCTAATAGCTCAGCGGTTTTCCGATCGATTTTCAATATTCTTACACCAATCGATCGGAAAATCTTCTAAGAATTGACCCAAATGAAGAAAAGTATGGATTCTTGATGTTGAACTATTGAAAAATTGAAAATAATGAACCTTTGTTTTACCAGAATTCTCGCTTCGTGATTGGTTGGAAGATTCTTTACGATGATCTAAACCTATACCAATTTGATATCTGTGCTTGGGAAGTAAGCCAAAACAAGTGGCAGTGCCTTCATTTCAACAAGATTTCTCAACACCGCGATTAAACCTAGACCATTTTGATGTCCTTGCTTGGGAAGTACGCCAGAGAGAGTGACAAAGCCCTCTCGTGCCAACAGATTTCTTACGAACGCGATTAAACCTAGTCCAATTTGATGTCTGTGTTAGGGAAGTGTGCTAGAAAAAATGATACAAGTTCGTTGTTTCAATAGATCGCAAATTCTTTACTGCGAGACGCTTAAACCTCGGCGAATTTGATATCTGTGTTGGAAAAATGTGCTACAGCTGTAGTGTTCGGTTATAATACGATTCTGTATGAGTGCCGTTTAATGCATGCTTGCCGTTCAATTAGAAGTGTAATGAAAAGATGTGCTGTTGATAAAATATGATTGAATTGGTAAAATCCCTTCAACGTGGGGAACCATGGGTAAAGGTACCATTACACTGTTTGCATAAGAACCAAACATTTGATAAAATTGACCAAATTTATTTGATGTCAGTGTAATGGCTCAGCAAATTTTTGATCAAACACAGTTTGCCATAAGTTTGCCGAAGTAAATTTTATATTGTTTGCCACACAGTGTGATGGGCTGTGACCAACATCATCAAACCATGTTTGTACTCGTGACGCTTCACTTTGCCACTTAATTTGACAGTAGATTTGCTACCAAATTTGACAAGGGATTTAGCGAGAGTTGATCAGTGTACCCAGATAATTTTCGAGTTCTATCGCAATTAAGTTTATTTGAGAATAATTTGAAATGCAGCAAGATAAAAGGTTGGCTGTTTACGACATAGGGTAACTAACGTATTTTGGACCCCATCAACAGCTGTACTTAATTTGGACACTTCCATTTAATTTTGCTGTAAGTGTCCAAATTATGTACAGCTGCTGATGGGGTCCAAAATAGGTTGGTTACCCTAGTTGTTCGGCTACAAAAGACGCGTTTAGTAATAAATAAAAAAATTGGAATTGTGTTGCTAGATGGCACAGGCGGTCAAATTAAATTATTTCGGTAATATCTCACGAGAGTGATAAGATAGAAGCTTGTTGTTTTCGATAAAATTGTTCAGCTGGACAAGACTTGCCGGTAATGAATAAAACAGCCCGGAATTTTCTCGCTAGATGGAGCAGGCGGTCAAAGCAAATTAATTCTGCGATATCTCTGGAGTATGATAAAATATTGAGTTGCTGTTTTCGACATAGTTGTTGAACTGGATAAGATGCTTTTGGTAATAGACAAAAGTTAAGAATTTTCTCGGCAGGTGGCAAGGTAATCAAATCAAATTATTTTTATTGATATTTCGGGACTGTGTGGAATAATCACGAGTGCCCTAACGAATTGCTTTTATACTATGGATTTCTGAATGAAGATATTAGGCCGTATGAATAAAAGAGTTAGAGCAAATGCTCCCATACGATTTAAACGGGAAAAGCAAAGCAAACTGGTTTATTCATACGACCTATTGTCTAAGGACCGGAAATGAGTAATTGATGCCTCTTTGGAACCCTGGATAACAATTTTCAGTCTCAGAAAACACCGAACATTTTTCAAAATAACAAATTACATATTTTCTGAACATCTTACTTACTTAATTGGCCTAGCGTCTTTTTTACGAGTAGAGAAATCTGCTGAGCACCTGAGAAGATACGGTAGTATCAGATACTTGAGAAGACTCAGGGTGTGGGGTTAGGTATCCCAACCCTCCAAATGGGGCGTGAGGATCCCGACCCACTAAAACCCTACTGGAGTCTCTAGTGTCAATCCTCCCTGGCACCACCTTATCAGTATCACTTCAAGGAGGGGCTATTGTACTTAACGCATTCTCTTAGATACTTACTGGACCATGGTAATTAGGTTGTTTATTCGCCGTTGATCGGCTCTCCAGTGGTTTTGTAACTCAAGTACAATCTGGATAGCAGCCGCATTGACCGCTCTCCAGACGTCCGAGCTAAGTTATGCCGAGTAGTGTCCTGTCCGCTCACAACCATCACTCCGCCAAAAATAGTCCGCAACACCTTTCGTTCAAAAACGGCCAGTGCACGTATGTCTTCCGTAAATAAAGTTACTGTCTCAAGTCCGTAGAGGACTACCGGTCTGATTAGCGTTTTGTACATCGTCAGCTTTGTGCGGCGGCGTATGCTCCTTGATCGAAACGTCTTGCGAAGGGAAAAGTAGGCTCGATTTCCAGCTGGAATGTGTCGTTGGATCTCCTTACTCGTATTATTGTCGGCGGTGACCAGAGATCCGAAATATACGAACTCCTCAACCACTTCCAGTTCATCGCCGTCAATAGTCACTGTCCGTGGGAGGCAAACGTTACTTTCTCGGGAGCCTCTTCCTTCCATATATTTGGTTTTCAACGCAATAATTTGTAACCCCATCCTCCTAGCCTCCGTTTTTAGTCTGGCGTAGGTCTTCTCCGCCGTCCCACGGTTTCTAGTAATGCTGTCAAGGTCGTCTGCAAAGGCTAGGAGTTGGCTACTCTTACTGAAGATCGTTCCCCTCGTTTCGATGCCCGCTCGCCGGATCACACCTTCAATAGCGATATTGAATAACATACAGGATAGTCCATCCTCTTGCCGTAACCCTCTGCGCGATTCGAACGGGCTTGAGAGTGTCCCCGAAACGCGCACGTAGCACATCACTCGTTCCAGAGAAGCTTTGATCAGCCACGTCACACGCTATGTCCGAAGGTACTTATTAGTTAACTCACATGCACCTCAGATTTTTCTTCACAGGATGTTAGTATTAATCAAAACAATTAATTTAGAAAAGGTCTTAAAATATTCTATCTTGGGTTTTTTGAAAAATTCAAATTTCAAGGTTATTTAGGGGTCATCCCCTCTCAAGAGATCATATTCGTTGTATTCGACCACCTCCGATTTCAACCAAATTCGGTATAATTGCCTATTCCGTCCCCATATCTAATTTCGCCCAAAGTTTTGTATGGATTGAACAATCCCCCTTGCAGTGACATGCAGTGAAAAATGAGTATTTTCGAAAATCTGAGAAAAATGAAGAAGTGCCACTGCAAGGGGGATTGATCAACCCGTGCAAAACTTTGGGAAAATGAAGGTGGGGTCGGAATGAGCAATTTTACCAAATTTGGTTGCAATCGGATGTGGTCAACTACAACGGATATGATCACTTGAGAGGGAATGACCCCTAAATAAACTTGAAAATTGAATTTTTCAAAAAACCCTAGATAGAATATTTTAAGACCTTCTCTAAATTAATTGTTTTGATTAATACTAACATCCTGTGAAGAGAAATCTGAGGTGCATGTAAGTTAAATAATAAGTGCCTCTAGACATAGCGTGCGTCAGTTTGTCCGGAAACCCGTATTCGTGTATTATCTGCCATAGCTGTCCGCGTTCAATGGTATCGTATGCTGCTCTGAAATCTACGAAAACGTTGTACTCTCGACATTTCTGAAGGATTTGTCGGAGAGTAAAAATTTGATCTGTAGTAGCACGGGCCCCCATAAAGCCTGCCTGATACTGCCCTACGAATTCTCTTGCTATTGGGGATAGACGACGTAACAAAATCTGGGAGAGCACCTTGTAGGCGGCGTTGACCAGCGTAATGCCGCGGTAGTTACAGCAGTCTAGCCGGTCGCCCTTTTTGTAGATGAGCCTTCCATCCACTCCTCAGGTAGTTTCTCTTGTTGAAATCAGCCAGTGAAGTGCCGTTACTAGCGGTTCTTGGCCATTTTTGAAGAGTTCTGCCGGGAGTTGGTCCTTTCCGGCGGCTCTATTATTCTTCAGCAGACCGATGTCTCGTCGGATCTCTTCGAGATCGGGAGCCAGTACACTGTTGTCGTTTGTAGGTACTCCGAGGTTAACTTCCATTGCGTACTATATCGCCATTGAGGTGTTCATCGAAGAACTGCTTCCGCCTGTCGACCATCTCGCGCTCGTTTGTGATTAGATCCCCTTCCTCGTCCCTACACATGTCAGGATTTAGTGTGTGGGCCTTATGAGTTTGGTTCACTTTCTCGTTAAACTTGCGGGTATCATTAATCCGGAATAGTTGTTCAAGCTCCTCACGATCTCTGTCCTCCTTCTGGCGCTTTTTCCTTCTCAGGATCGTGGTCAACTCATTCCTCGCTTGTCGATACTTTGCCAAATTCTCTCTCGTGGATATGCTCAGATAATTTTCCCAAGTTCTTTTTTTCCTCTCTATCGCTTCTTGGCATTCCCCGTCAAACCAATCATTTCGTGCACTCGAGGTGCGTTTCGTTGCGGCCTCGTTAACGGCCGAGCGTATCCTACTCCATTCGTTTTCGAGGGTCGAAGCATCTAGCTCCACAGAGGAAGGCAGAGCTTCATCCAGTACGCGCGCGTAGTTTTTGGCAGTTCGCGGGTTGACTAATTGCCGAATGTTTAGTCGAGGAGGGCGACTTTGTCGCGAGGTATAAACCATCACGTTGGTGATGTTCGAGAAAAACCGGCCCTCGATGAGAATATGGTCGATTTGGTTCGAGGTTCGTTGGTCAGATGATCTCCAGGTGGCCTTGTGGATATCTTTGTGAGGAAAGAAGGTGCTTTTGATCCCCAAGCCTCGGGAAGCCGCAAAATTGATGCATCGCTGGCCGTTATCGTTCGTGTCGGTGTGCAGGCTATGGGGCCCGATCATGGGTCTATACATTGCTTCCCTGCCGATTTGGGCGTTCATATCCCCGAGGACGATCTTGATGTCCCGTCGTGAGCACGTGCATGATGGTGTAGTTGAAGAAACGGCCTTTTATCCTCAACACCCACATCCTCTCATTGATCGATTTCCAGTCCATTACGCGATCCTGCATTTTGCCCAACACTACGAAGCCCGTTCCCAGCTCGTTGGTCGCTCCACCACTCTGGAAAAATCGGGCTCTGCCGCCACACCTTCTCGCCTTTGCGACAGATCTCCTGCAGTGCCACGATGCCAAACTTTCGGGGTTCCAGCCAACCCATCGGCAGGCAACCATGTTTTCGCTGCCAACATCTCGTGTGTGCAAAAATGAGATAGCATGTCAGCACTTCGTTTCACTCAACTGCCAACAGTCTGATTTGGGCCCGCTGTCAAAATTTTGAGCCCAGGACATGCTGTCGCTGACGTTTACTGCAGCTCGATATAGAGATGTCGATGTGGTGGTTCCAGCTGATCGAGCAGCACCCTGTCGCCACCAACGAAATTTAGCGATCTGCAGTTCCAGGTACCAAGTCTCCATTCCATGTCCTTTTTTCGTCGCCTTGGTCCATGCCGAATATTCCGAGAAAATATTTCTTGACTCTTGTTGTAAGTTTTTTTTGGTTTAGATAGGTAGCCGTACTAGGGCTTGCGCTACCGAGTCTCGTGATGGGGCTGCCATCTTGCAGTGTCGAGACACACTGTGCCTCCTTCCCTGTTGATATACGACCTTAGTTTCCACCGGGGTTGGTTACCCGATCTCCGCTAAGGTTGCTAGTATTCCAGCTGGTACCACGAGGAGGTAGGAGTTGCTAGATAAGAGGCTAGGGACCACAATGGGATCTGTTTTACGCGTTATCCAACCATTTACCAACCTGACAAGGCCTGCACAGTATAATTCCTCCATCTATTTCGGTCCATGGCAGCTGCTCTTCAGTTCCGCGGGCACCCAGTGCTCGCTAGATCGCGCTCTACCTGATCTTACCACCTCGCTCGCGATGCCCCTCTTCGTCTTGTTCCTACCGCATTCGATGCTAAGACCATTTTTGCAGGATACTTGTCCAGCATTCTAGCAACATGTCCTACCTAACGTATCAGCTTTAGCTTTAATCATTTTCTGAATACTGGGTTCGCCGTAGAGATGCGCGGTAGATTCTCATCCTCCCAAATCTTGGAAATAATCCAGGGTAGAGTCGCTGCCAGCGTTTCTCGGCCATATTTATGAAGCTCTTCCGGTAGACGATCTTTACCAGCGGCTTTCTTGGTCTACAGCAACCCGTTTTTTCGTTTGACTTCTTGAAGATCAGGTGCTGGGGCAATACTATCTTCCATTGGCACTCCCAGGTTAACTTCCATTCAGCCTCCTTCTGCACCTTTGCCATTGAGGAGTTCATTGAAAAACTGGTTCCACCTGTCGACCACCTCGCGCTCGTATTGTTTACACTATATTTTTATCGCGGTCAATTTCTAGCAAACTGGAAAAATAACGTCACCCGAAAAACGCCGCGGATTTATTTTGCGTAAGCACCTGGAAAATTCTCAACTCTCTCATCATGGATGATGAGACTAACGTCAAGGCGGACTTTCGGCAGTTTCCTGGGCTACTGTACTTCACCGCTCAGCACAAGCTTTATGTTCCGAAGAATGCAAAAACTTTTAAAGTTTGCCAAGTAATATATGATTCGGCAAGCGATCTGCTCATGTGGCAAACAGAATGCGCCGTTTGTGACTACCGGGACTGTAAACGGGCAGATGTACTTCAAGGAGTGTCTACAGAAGCGTCTGCTTCCTCTGTTAAAGCAACTCGAGGGTCCTTCGATCTTCTGGCCGGATTATCTTCCCAAGGACATGGACATGGAGTCACCTATTTATTACCTAAATCCTATTATTTTTTCATGTCGCTCACATATTTTTGATTTTTTGAAATTACCCCCTAAAGCAGCTACTTTCCACAAAGACGTAGTCCTACGTCAAAAAAAAGAAATGAAATGTCACGCCAAAGCTACGTTTGTTTGTGTTTCTTTGCAGTGCTCAAAATCAAGCATCTGCAAATCTAGCCAAATAAAGGATACATGGCATCATATTTGCAGTTTTCCTTCCTTTGACATTGTCCGACAAACAGTGTAATGACCCAAAAAATAAGTTTGTTTCTATTTGGCCTATATTTGCTTCGTAACGCTTAAGTGACGCTTCGATGCAAACATTTGCCAAACACCCTTGACAAACATAGCGCACAGTGTAATGGGTGCTACAAATAGGTTTGACAAACTCACTTATTCGACCAAATTTTTCTCATGCAAATATTTGCAACTTCAACAAACAGTGTAATGGTACCGTTACTATCATAGCGTTTATACTATGAAATCCTTTACGGTTAAAGTACATGTGTTCGTCCTGCGTTGGTCTTAAAATAGGTATATGTGTACCATCTATACACCCTACTACACCAGGAATTTTAAACTTATCAAAGAAATAAGTTTTAGTATTGTCAAACGATGCTGGCTCTAGATGTATCCAATTTTCACACAAATTCTTTTCCAAGATTTTAATTGTTTCATTGAAAATCAACGAAATGGTAGGTTGAGCCATTCCTATTAGGAAGTTGCTTCCTACATTTATTTGGTATGATCCATTCGCGAGTATATTTAATGTAGCTGCTAATTTCAACACAACAGGAACTCCCGTTCTTCTGCAATTTGGAGGAAATTGAATTGTATCCAAAATATATTGGAATGCCTCCCGACTAAGCCGAAAATATTGACGAAACCTTAAAAAAAATAAATAATTTTTTCACACCAAGAATTAGGCTTAAATTATTTAACTCATTCTCGCATACAGAAAGTGGATTACTTCTATCCCGTAACTCACGCCTTTGAATATTATTAGTTTCGTTGTCACTTTCACTTGAGCTGTCGAAGAAAAACATTTCTAGCTTTTTAAATGCCAACTTAAAAACGATTAACTGCAGAGGCAAAGCACGGAAGTATAAACATTCTCAGGCAAACATAAAAATATGACATACGTCTTCGAGTATAACTGGTACATCATTTGCTCGAAATCTAGTACGGTTAGACGATAAACTCGAAAGAGATACGCAATGCCAAAAACACTTCGAAACGAGTTGCATTTCTTTCGAAACGAGTTACTCGAAACTTAACGGTTACGTAATCGAACGGATGCGGCCAGATATGTCAAAATTCGACATTTTTGTCGATTTGCGGCCCATCTAATGATATGTAGCTTCCAAAGCTTGGCATTGGGTGGACACTTTCTTTCCGTCCTCGACCCCTGAGCAGTACAGAAGTGCGCGTCGGGAGGCCTAGTGTATTGTGCTTCCCGAGAAAATATTTCGTTTTCCAGTTTAATATAGTTGTGCGCAAAGGTAAATCATATTGTGCTTCCCGAGAAAATATTTCGTTTTCCAGTTTAATATAGTTGTGCGCAAAGGTAAATCATATATTATTGACAGTGTAAGCACGTGTAAGTTTTTTATGTTTATGCTCTTATTCTTTGCTTAGATAACATTTGTTTTGTCCTATTACGTACAGACTTGCAAACAACACAGTTACAATGTCTTACGTTAACCGAAAATGATAAAATTTAAATGTTGATTGCGTTTGTAAAAAATTTGTCCATGTTTGAACGGGCAAACACGAAGCAAGCTACCCTAGCATTCAGCTGATGAGCGAGAGAGAAATATTGTTGTTTTTCTCATCACTCTTGCGTTGACAGTTTCTTACGAGATTTCGTAAGAGTGTAAAAGAGATACTTTGACTGCGAGCAACCAGAACAGAGCTGCGCGCAACTGTTAGGCGCACAACTAAACCGACGAAAGAAAAATTTTAGATAATAATCGCAATATATTATTGACAGTGTAAGCACGTGTAAGTTTTTTATGTTTATGCTCTTATTCTTTGCTTAGATAACATTTGTTTTGTCCTATTACGTACAGACTTGCAAACAACACAGTTACAATGTCTTACGTTAACCGAAAATGATAAAATTTAAATGTTGATTGCGTTTGTAAAAAATTTGTCCATGTTTGAACGGGCAAACACGAAGCAAGCTACCCTAGCATTCAGCTGATGAGCGAGAGAGAAATATTGTTGTTTTTCTCATCACTCTTGCGTTGACAGTTTCTTACGAGATTTCGTAAGAGTGTAAAAGAGATACTTTGACTGCGAGCAACCAGAACAGAGCTGCGCGCAACTGTTAGGCGCACAACTAAACCGACGAAAGAAAAATTTTAGATAATAATCGCAATATTTAGTAGTGATAAAGTGTGTAAAATAATTATAGGGTAAATTAACTTAACGCTTATTATGTTCTTATTTTTTCTAGAGCTCAAAGTAAAGTAAAAAGTGCAAACTTAATTTGGAAAGTGCTTAAAATTAGATTTAAAATACCACGGTTAAAACAAAAAAATCAAATTAAAAAAGGTGATCAGTAGTATAGTAACCTAACCTAAAAATGGTATACAGAAAGCTTATTTCTATTGTTTAACTTTAGCTGAATACCGAATTAAAAGTGAAACGAATACCACGTGTAAGCACAAGAGAGCCAAACTAAAAAGATACAAGAAAAGGTAATGTGTTTAAAATTGTCATTTAGCATTAAAAACTTATAAAATTGTTATTGGCACGCACATGTTAAAAATCTTGTTATACTTAAATTAATAAAAACCGACAGGTCCATGTAAGGGCCTTTTTTTCTTTGTATCGGAAAAAACTTTCCGAGTTTTCTTCATAGCGCATGAACAACCCCCGGCTTTCCACGTGATTGGGTGGAAATAGAGCCAATTTCACTTGGTCGAACCTAACGGAAATCCACTTTGTATTATACGACGGATAAAGAGACATTCGTTTCATCGGAGATAAGACGACATCACGGGTATACCACAGCATGCTCAGGTTATCTGACGTTAACCTTTAATTTCAACGGTGAGCCTTGGTCGAGGCACGTGGAAGTGTCGGACCTTCGATAACCCCAAAAGTACGTCGTAGTCGAACACCCCCGAAGATTCAATGGTTGACGACCCCCGGCTGTTTAAAAAATTCACGTGCTGGAACTGCGGGACTATCACCTGTATGCAGGCCAGTGAGTGTTTAGAATTAAGCCTAGAAATATTAAGTCCGAGATAGAACACATAAGTTTCCGTGTATTTACCCTACTTTTGAATACATTTGTAATATTCGTAGCCCACAAAAGGGGTTTTCAGTCCTCGCTGGTCGAGGGTCAGCTCAGAATCAAAGCGTTCGCGGCTTTTGAGCATTCCCCATCATTAGGTTCCGTTCGGTGAAAGTAGCTGTAAATGATCGCTAGTTCATGTACTAAATTCACCACGTCGGATAGTTCCGCTCCCATGCCTATAAAGTTGTTCACCGCGGCTCGCAGGCATTAGCCAGTCAGCGTTTGTCAGTGTGCGTGATACCGATCCTGAGATCCCCTTTCTCCTGGTGCATAAAGCATGCGTAGATAGGGATGTCTATAACCAGAGAGTTATAATATGAGGCATTTTCTGTAGAAGATGGTTATTTTTGCCTCTCTCTACCTGCGCTGCGCTACCGCTTGTTTGCAGCGTTAGAAAAGCAAAACGTCTGAGCCTTTCAGTTGGCTTGGAGGTACGGCGCTGGTTTAATAACCCGATCATATGAATATATCAAATTTATAACAAGGTGAGTTCTAGATATTGAGTATTTTATAACAAAGTCTCCTTTGCGTTTTGTTATAAACTTGGTCTCGTTAGCAGTTGAAATAACTAAAATTGTAACAAAATTTGCTCAAGACATATCAAAAATATATCAAATTATGATATATTGCACTTTTAGACTGCGGTGTCCAGTAAGGTGCAAAATGCGGGATAATTTTATCTAGTTTACATCCATATGAGTAACAAAAATCAGTATTCTGTCTTGCTGTATAACCAAATTGTGACAAAGCGATTTATAAGTAACAGAACGAGATAGAATCTTGGTAGAAACATTTATAACAAAGTTTGATAGAAATATCAACTTGAGCAACAATTCTGTAAGATTTTTGCTAGAATCATCTGATCAGGAAGCTAGACGTCACATGTTCGAATCTCGACTGAAAGAGTCAAAGGATTTGTAGCACAATTGTCCCATATTCTTACAGGCTACGAAGTCTGTCGTATAAAAACAGAAGGTCAAAATTCCAAATCGGAATGTAGCACCTAGGCTATGCTGTGCTCTGTAGTAAATAAAAAACACGCAAGTTTATTTTGCTTCTTTGTCTTGAATCAGCAGCAGCCACAAGCTTGGCGTCTGTATTGATCAGCACGCAGGGACCTGATAAGGTTGCACAAACAGGAGCCATCATTTTGTAATTTTCATCGGTCCTGGTCAATAACGGAGTAGCAGCACTCGTGCGGAATCCTATGCTTGTGCCTATGCTTATGCTTGCTTATGGTAATCAGTTCCAGCCACAAGCTTGGTGTGTGTAATATGTATGAGCGTGGTGCGGAGAAATCTTCCATCACACTGTACTATTAAGAAGTACGTCTTACCTCTGATGCGGCTGGAATACGAAAGAGCCGAATGGTGGAGTCGAGCCTGTATGTACACGATGACCTGACGGTCGGTTGCGTATCGGGTGATGCCATAACCGAAGTTGGACAAAAGGGCGAAACAACTACTAGTGCTGCCAGTATTTATTATAGCATCCACACATCTCCCCCCCTCTTAAAAAAAATTACCGCTTGGGGATAACAATGCCAGGAAAAGAAATACTTGCATTTTCGTAATATTTATTTTTGATTGTACATCTCAACAATAATGTTTCAAGTAAGCAGGTTTCCTTCTATCGCGTACCGGACGTTGGATTTCGTCAGGGTGCAGCTTAGCTTCTTGTCCCTTGTGCTTTTATGGACCTATCGATGGATCAATGCTGATAGATTCCTTAGATCCGATGGCTTTAGGTTCCCTCCACTCATAAACTCTCTTGACTTGTGACACGTGTCTTTTCAGTATTTGTCCATTTTCATCGCTTAAAACGAGCATTCCATTACGCTCCTCTATCACAGTGTACTTGCAAGGGTTAAATCGCGACTCTGCCTTTGCGCGAACCTGGCGTTCTACAACTACCATATCCCCTTGTTTTACTTGACACTTACGCGCTCCTCGTTTAGCATCTTCTCGCTTCTTGGCTTCTAGCTTAGACTTCCGATCTCTCGAATTTAGTAAGTTGTCGTCAAATGTTGCTTTACTACGGTTTAGAAGAGGTAGCCCGCGTTTGACTTTCCTTCCCGTCATTACCTCCTCTGGTGGTATCCCCGTGATGGAATGTGCAGCAGAGTTGTAAGCACAGATCGCGGCCTTCAATTCATCACGGTAATTTGCCCCACTTGAAGACGCAGCTGCCTTCGCCTTATTTATTAGTTTCATGCAGCTCTCGGCCAATCCGTTTTGCTGAGGATAAAATGGTGTGGAGAAGATGATATCAATGCCACGCTCAAGGCAATACTGTCTATACTCTTCCCCGTTGAAAGGGGGACCATTATCCGACTTAATATGCGCTGGAAATCCTTCTTTCTCGAAGATTTCGTCCAATATGCTTCTCGTATGCTCAAAACTAGTAGATTTTACCGGTTTAGCTATTATGTATCTGGAGCGATAGTCAACGATGACCAGAATTAAAACATTACCGAACTTAGAATAGGGACCGTTAAAATCTAGAGCGATCGTGTCCCATACGGTATCAGGAGCAAAGACTCTCATCATAGGAGTCGGCCTTTCGGGTCTTCCATTGGTTACACAAACTGCACATGAATTTGTCCAAGTTTCAGCATCCTTTGTCATGCCAGGCCACCAAACGCGTTCTCTTAGTATGCTTTTAAATTTGGCAACTGACGGATGGCCCTCATGTGCGATTGTTAGCGTTTTATGGCGAAGATTCTCCGGTATGATCGCGCACCCGGTTTTAACCAAAATCCCGTCACGTATCGTTAAATCACTACCAAGCGCTTCAAATCGTCTCAATTCCTTAGGCCAAACTCCCGTTTCAAGAGCATCGATTACCTGTTTGTTAACGGATTCAATGTAAAAAACGGAAATTTAGATTGAGTAATAAAAATATACCTTTTTAAGCTGTACATCCACAAATGTAGCATGTTTAATTTCGTCCTCGGTTAAGAATTGAATTTGATTCATTTCAAGTGATGCGACTTCCCACGGGCTTATCTCTTCTTCGAAAGGACCATCGGTGCCAGCGTAAAGCCTTGATGACGGATCCGCAATATTTTCCCTTCCACGCACGTATTCCACGTTAAAGTTATATGGACTAAGTCTAAGAGCCCAGCCATCTGCACGGTTTAACGCTCGCTTGGAATCTTCGCGTAATCTATTTAGGATAAACGTGAAGCCCTGCGCATCGGTACGAAGTGTGAAAGGTCTTCCAAGCAAAAAATAGGCGAAATGCTTCACCGCCCACACTGCAGCCAAAGCCTCGCGTTGGTTTTGTGGATACCTCTTCTCGGTCGTTGTCAGAGCTTTTGATGCGAAACTTATAACGCGTGGAGGTTTTCTACCGTCATCCTGAATGAGAACAGCCCCCAGAGCATATGGGGAGGCGTCCGTGTATAGAATTGTTTTGTCTGTTTCCGAAAAGTATCCTAGGGAGGTTGTGCATTGTTCAATGCGATCCTTAAGGCACTCATAAGCCTTCGTTTGTTCCTCGTTCCAGGACCAAACACTATTGCTAGTGACCGCCCATAATGGCCTCGCGAGATCGGCAAAACCCTGGATATACGGACTTAGGAACGAGGCCAAGCCCAGGAAGCTTCGGAGTTCGGAAATCGTGCTAGGTTGTCGGAATCTCCGAATGTTCTTTACTTTCGCTTCATCGATGTTAAAACCATTTTCATCAACCTCATAGCCCAGAAACTTTAATCTAGTCTGATCGAATTCGCATTTACCAGTATTTACCGTTAAATTATTCTGCCTCAGGATCCTCAACACTTGGGATGTAGTTTTGCGAAGTTGCTCCAACGTATCCCCGAAGATGAGAATATCATCTATGTATGTAATAATATTCTCTACTCCTTCGAGTATCTTCGTCATTTCGCGCTGAAAAATTTCAGGGGCGCAATTTACCCCAAACATTAGCCGGGTAAACCGAAACATGCCATTTTCCGACATGAAAGTTGTTAAATCCCTCGACGACTCATGTAATTCCAAATGGTAAAATGCGTTTGTAAGATCAAGTTTTGAAAAATATTTGGCCCCATGGAGCTTAACTCTCATCTCATCTAGCAATGGTAGGCGATAATATTCGCGTTTAATTGCTCGATTTGGTGCTCGCATGTTTACAACCAGGCGAAAATCTCCTTTGCCTTTTGGAACCGCCGACATGCCGCTAATCCAGTCGGGTGCTGTTGTTACACGCTCTATGATACCCTGTTTTTCCATTTCCGCGAGCCTAGCTCTCGCACTCTGTCTAAAAGCAGCGGGTACATTATAGTAAGCATTTTTCGTCGGAGGGACGCTCCTGTCAACGCAAAACTTCACTCGAACGCCCGGTACTTTTGGAAACTTGGGTAGCCGCTTCGATGTTTCACAGTTGTTGACGGTTACCCCAACTTTCAACAATTTCAGATCACTTGCTGTGGACCGCCCCAGCAGTGAGCGAGTTCCTTCGCTAACAACTAAGAAATCAGCATCGATTACTGGTTTTTGCCAGCCTACCACTTCTATTTTAGCCCTAAATGCGCACGTAACGCCAATGGACTTATTCGACGCGTAAGGGCGCAGTTCGTTGTCACTCGACAACTGGATTGGTTTTAGGTTGGCTGTGCCCGTATGGAGTTCATGCTTTAATCGTTTCCAGTCATCGCCACCAATAGTATTGACATCCGCTCCTGAATCTATCAGGAAGCGTATCGGTTTGGAGGATCCTACCCGACAATCGATCAGTGCATCCGTTAAAGAAATAGTGTTTATTTGCTGGAAATGAGCGTAGAAATAATTTTAAAACTCAAGGGAAATTAAATACTTATTCTTTATTCAAGAGAAATTGCTGAGCGCAAGTGATAAGACAAGAACGATAATAAACCACCGGCTGAAATTATTCGTTTACCTTTTTTTTCTTTATCTTCTTCTTTGCTCCAACCGGGAGAGCTGCTTCGATCAACTCGAACTCGGCTTGCGGATTTTCTTCGGCACACTACTGCGAAATGGCCACGCTGGCCACAAGAGTTACACTTGTTGTTAAGTGCCGGGCAGGACCCGAATTTGTGAAACAGCCTGTTGCATTTGGAACAGCGTGATCGACGTCCTCGACCGCGATATTCATCATAATTTGCATCCCGCTTCTTCTGCTGGTTCCATCCACTATCAGTCTCCTCGTACTTGCGTTTCCACTGTTGGGCATTGGGATTCCTTTGCCTGTTTCGCAAGACGGCAAACGTTTGTGATGACTCAGGTTGCATTATTTGTGGAGCATAAGCTTCTTGGCGTGTGGCTGACTGCACGATAAAAGCGGTTTCGTATCCATACATTCTTGATGGATCGACCAAATCTTGATTCCTCATTCCATTCAATAGTTGGGTACGAATTAACCGATCTTCGTCAACGCTGCTATATCTGCAAAGTCGTACTTTCTCCATTAGACGAGCATGAAAACTTAGGACTGATTCATTTGGCTGTTGTTTTAACCTAGTAAATGCTTCATGTTCTGCTGTTATATCTACCATTGAACGCAGGTACCCTTCTATATTTTCCACAAATTTTGAATAACAGTTAGGCTCTTGCAAACTCGGGCGAAGCCGTGCAGCTCTGACAATCCCCTGCTATTTTTCCCCCATCGACAGGAACAAGGTCTGTGCGCGCTTTACGGGATCGTTTATGTTCGAGAGAGAAACAGCGATTTCAAAACGATCTATAAACTTATGCCACTGTTCCCACATTTTATTTGCAGGAACATCATCGGGGAATGGTTGAATATTCTGCCACCGAATGCTGGCTGTGTTTGATGCTGGCTCTGAGGTACCATTACCAAGAGTCCAGCTGTGATCAACTTTATCTGGGGTCATAATAGGTCCATTAACCGGCTGACGGGAGTTCATAGCTCGCATGAGTTGGTTTAGAGTGTTCTCTATTTGCTCCATACGTTGGTAGTACCCTTGATTTTCACCCCGAGTCATAGGAAGTACTGTGTTTTCACTTCGCTGACCTCTCTGCATTGCGATTTCCTGGGCGCTCCGCGAGTTTTCCCGGATTTCTCCTTCATATCGGTCACCGTCCATTTCAGAGGTGGATTCCTCTCTTTCTACGTAATCATCTGCACGGAAAAGATTACCGGCCTTATTGCTGTCCTCACAGCCTTTAGATCTATTCAGCTCCTCTTCCGAATCTTCGTAGTCCGATTCGCAGAACAGGCGTTTATCGAATTCTTCCGAATCACTTTGGAATTCGGGGGCACGAACATATTTTCCATTTGACGACATTTTCAACTAAATATCTAAAAAAAAATTCGAAAGAAAAAATAATGCAATTTTTTTGTTATCATAATGCGTGCGATAATTCTACGCATTTAACTTGGGAAATAAAATAAGTCTGTAATTGTCCTGTTACTATTTAAATTTATAATCTCTAGCCTGCAATTTAAATGGCCAGGCGAAAGAACTGTATTGGTCGCCTCAATTTCCTTTTTCAACACATTCCTGCCCGCCATTGAACCAAGTAAATACGGTCATTTCAAATCACTACTAAGCCGACGCGGTCGTCCCGAGCCGCTACCAAGCCTGAAAAACGCGGTTGTCCAGAGCCGCTATCAATCAGAATAACGAAACGCGGTCGTCCCGTATCGCTTCCTTTTATTTTCGAACGCGGTCGTCCCGAGCCGCTACCAATCAGAACCTAACGCGGACGTCCCGTGCCGCTTCCTTTTATTTTCGTACGCGGTCGTCCCGAGCCGCTACCTATCAAAACAAGTGCGGTCGTCCCGAGCCGCTACCAAGCAGAAACAAACGCGGTCGTCCCGAGCCGCTTCCATTCTCATTCAGATGCGGTCGTCCCGATCCGCTACCTATCGAATCTAGCGCGGTCGTCCCGAGCCGCTTAATTTTACATTCACGGTCGTCCCGAACCGCTACTAGTCAGTTTAAGCACAGTCGTCCAGAGCCACTACAAATTGAACAAAACACTTTAAACTATTCACTTTTATTGTAACCCGCTTTATCAATGATGCTGTTGACGCTGGCCGCACTTAGTATGAGAATTTTTTCGGCATTTTTTTCACAAAACGAACGTCGCACAAACACGACAGTGTCCGGGAAAGTTTGTGTCTGTTACCTCCATAAATGCAGCGCCGGCCATTTTGTTCGCACAGAATCATTCGTAATTCTCTGTATATTTTTTTACCTTTGTTATACTATAACAAAGGTTTAAAAATTGGTCGAAAAACACGAAATTGATCCGAGGCCCGGAGGGCCAAGTCACATATACCAATCGATAGGGTTCGACGATTTGAGCAATGTCTGTGTGTGTGTGTGTGTATGTATGTAATGATTTTTTCTATCGCCTGTTTCTCAGAGATGGCTGAACCGAATCGTTCGCTATTACTTTTGTTTGAAAGGTATTATTGTCTAGTAGATCACTATTGAGTTGTTTCGTGATACGACGTTTCGTTTAAAAGTTATAAGCAAAAATGTGAAAAATACGTGACACGGGTTTCTCCGGAACTACGTGACCGGTTTCAACGATCTTAGTATCAAATGAAAGCCCTTATTAAAACTAAATTGTTCAGGATTTTTTTTATTGAAAACAAACAAGTAGTTTAAAAGTTAGCCTTAAAAAACCTGTTTTGACAAGGTAATAATTATCGCCTGTTTCTTAGAGATGGCCAAACCGATTTATGCGCTATTAGTCTCATTTGAAAGATAATATATCCTAATAGATCACTATTGAATGATTTTTTGATTGGACGTTTAATTTGAAAGTTATGAGCAACCGTATACACCACACCAAAATTAACAATAATTTAGAATGATTTTAACGAAGAAAATTTACCTAATTTCAATTATTTTAATATCAAACGAGAGGTTTTCACACTACGAATATATATGCAAAAGTTCATAAGAATTGGTTTTATCGGTCAAAAGATATTAACCCTCGAACACTCGCGCCAACTTTTGTAATACAGTTACTCGCGCGCAAAATAGTCCGAAACCAAAGAAAACGTGTGCAAGGGAGTTTTGACTGGGAAAACTTGGTTTTAAGTTTATTAAACCATTGTAAGAGTTTCTTTAAATTGAAAGCTCTATCGTCTGGTAGAATTTAAATTTTGATTAATCCCCCTAAAAGTGAAATAAAAAATTTATTTTTCTTCAGTGTCAATATAACATATTGATGTGTTCTGCAAAGTTATAGAACATATTATTACAAGAAATTTTGTTGAAGACTGCAACCTTCTATCTCTGCAGCGAAGATAGAAAAATCTTATTAATTGTATATGAATTTGTAAAATCAGTTTTTCTATTTTTGCTCTTTTTGTAATTGCTGTATAACTTTTATATGTACTACAAAATTGTACAAATAATAAAAATACACAACTTTGCTGAAAATAGTATACCTGTATGTTTTCTTGTTTAGGAACTGTAGAACTTTGATTATAAAGAATGCCCCAATTTTGACTCCGAATTACTCGACTACCAGCAGACGGATACATTTTAAACATTTTACATTTGCTGATAGTTTTGCTCTATACATTTTCCCAACAGTTTAAATTATTAATGCATTGAATAATTATGACATTTTGCGCACAATAAGTTTGTTGAAGAATATACGTTAGTTAAACAACGTTTTGTAACTTTATAACAATATGGCGTTGGAAAACCTACACGTGTTGTACAAAATACAACAGCGTGAGTAACCGAAGGTTAATAAAAATTGATGAAAATTATACAAGAAAACTCTACTGATGTGATTCAAATAGAATAGCCACAGAGAACAGACATCCAAGCAAAAGGTCCCCACTTGGATAAAACTTATGTCAAATTAGTTGGGAAACTATAGTGATGATGTCGCTGAAGGCGCATAAAATTCTACACTAAACTCACAACAGCTAGCTTCTGGCGCTAGCATAACGCTTATAGTCCATATAAACTAGCGCCAGAGGAGCCAAAGGTTGTCAGTGTGCAAATCAAAAGAATCATTTAGTTGGGAAAATTGGGTGGTGACGCTAGCATATTAGGTGATTTTAATTTGAAATTTTATCCAACAATTCCCAAAAAAATTGTTCGTGAATGGATGTCTGTTCTCTGTGGAATAGCATTACAGGAAACTATGCATAGTTCAAAAACCTATAAACTAGACCTTTACTAAACAATGTATATGTTAAAGAATAAGATTTCCTCTTACAACTTACTCTTATTTGCACTTACTCAGATTAATAACAACAGATTAATAATAACTTACTTATCCTTACTCAGCAATTTCACGAAAAATGGATCTATCAAAACTTAAAAGTGTTCTTATTTTGATCAAATTTTGTAAACTTATTCAATTTTCAAAAATTTTATGTAAACCAACGCACTGCGTAACGATAACCAATAGATGAATTATTTTCCGAAGCCGTGTCGATTTCTATCTCAAATAGCAAGTAAGACCGTATAACAAAGGTTCCTTTCACCACTAGGTAGATTAAATCGGGTTTTTTTACAAAATTCTCACTACACTTGATAAAGGAAATATTCACAGCGGAATGATAGATTTCTCGACAATCAACGCTCAAATTGTTTGCTTATTACTGCTGAAAATTTCAGCAGCCTGGCACAGATCGCCATATGTATGAGCGTGGTGCGGAGAAATCTTCCATCACACTCTACTATTAAGAAGTACGTCTTACCTCTGATGCAGCTGGAATACGAAAGAGCCGAATGGTGGAGTCGAGCCTGTATGTACACGATGACCTGACGGTCGGTTGCGTATCGGGTGATGCCATAACCGAAGTTGGATAAAAGGGCGAAACAACTACTAGTGCTGCCAGTATTTATTATAGCATCCACACATGTAATGGTCGTCCGTGCCTGGGAAGCAAGACTATCAATTTTTAGCTTGAAAGCTTTCGTTAATTTTCACTATTTAGCGATTGGCAAACAATCTTTTCAAGAAAGCCATACAATTGCTGCATCGTTTATGATCAAAATCCGTTTTAAATTGGAAGAGCTATTAGCGTTCAACATCTTTTATTCTTTCGTGACGGTGGTTTAACTCCAAATTTTGATTGACACCCTGCCGTAAGACGTAGTCCTACGTCAAAAAATTTCGATAATCCTACCATGTTATCACGTTGCAATCAATCGTAAAATCCAAATAGTAACTTCGTTAGCTTACATTTTGCTAGTTTATAACTTTGATATAGTGATCGGAATTAGAAGCAGAAAAAAAATTATGTTCATAATTCCGATCAATTACTTTAACCTTCCTAATGCATTAGAAAAAAGTTACATATTATGCATTAAGGGTCGAAAACGACCCAAGTTTTGAAATTGCTCTCATTCATCCATTTTCAATCCGAATTTCGTTTTCTTTACCTCGTTTGAAAGATATGGCCAAAAACTAGCACCCAAGGTATGTTGGGGAATATTTGTTGACTGATGGCCACTTCTGCGTCGGTTCCGGAACACCCACTACCAGGTCCCGGGGAACATTTTTATATTTTGAGATAATTCATTTTGCGGCACATCAAATCACATTGGCTTGATAAAATAAGATTAATGGAAGTACAATGGGAACATTTTGGACCCAAGCGGCCATTTCCTCATTGGTTCTGGAACATCCGGTAGCCGGTTTTTGAGGCCATTTTTAAATTTTAGGATGATTTCTATTGCGACACGTCAAATTTCATCTCATTGATAACATAAGACTATTGAAAGTATTTTTGCTTCCGTTTTCGCGGATAATACCGCCTCTGATGGTGATGCTGATGTAGCGGCAGCGCATGTACCGGTTAACCTTCCTAGTGCATTGGGGTCGTTTTCGACCCATCGGCATACTTACAAAGCTTGATACTCAGTAACGGTACGAGCTAGAGACTTGAAATTTTCTGACTTTTCCTAACTTTGGAAAATTAGCATTGTGGGGGAGTTTCAGCTTTCAGCGACATCTAGAAGAGCCACAGCAAAAAAAGTTACATATTATGCATTAAGGGTCGAAAACGACCCAAGTTTTAAAATTGCTCTCATTCATCCATTTTCAATCCGAATTTCGTTTTCTTTACCTCGTTTGAAAGATATGGCCAAAAACTAGCACCCAAGGTATGTTGGGGAATATTTGTTGACTGATGGCCACTTCTGCGTCGGTTCCGGAACACCTCCTACCAGCTCCCGGGGAACATTTTTATATTTTGAGATAATTCATTTTGCGGCACATCAAACCACATTGGCTTGATAAAATAAGATTAGTGGAAGTACAATGGGGACATTTTGGACCCGAATGGCCACTTCCCCATCAGTTACGGAACATCCGGTACCTGGTTTTTGAGGCCATTTTTAAATTTTAGGATGATTTCTATTGCGGCACGTCAAATTTCATCACATTGATAACATAAGACTATTGGAAGTATAATAAACACATGTTGAAGGCAAATGGCCACATCAGCATCGGTCCTGGAACATCCGGTACCCGATTTTTGGGGACATTTTTGTATTTTAGGATAACTCATAATGCGACATATCAAATCACATCGGCTTGATAAAATAAGACTGATGGAAGTAAAACAATGTCATTTAGAAGCCAAATGGCCACTTTACCATCGGTACTGGGTCATCCGGTACCAGTTTCGGGGGACATTTTTGGCTTTTGAGATAATTCACCATGCGGCACCTCAAATCACATCGCGTTGATAAAATAACAACAATGGAAGTATAATGGGGCGTCAGTCGCATATAATCCGGTACCCGGTATTTATAATGAACCGTAAAACGGGGTAACTCGGGGCAGATGAATTACCCTGTAATCCAAAAATGTCCCCAAAACCCGGATACCGGATAGTCCGGAACCGATGATGAAATGGTAATTTTGGCTCCAAAATTTTTCCATTGTACTTCCATTAGTGTTATTTCATCAAGCCAATGTGATTTGATGTGGCGCATGATGAATTATCCTATCCAAAAATGTTCTCATAAACCGTGCACCCGATGTTCCGGAACCGATGATGAAATGGCCATTTGTCTTCAAATGGTCCCCATAGCTCTTGGAACTGTTTTATTTGATCAAGGCGTTGTGATTTGATGTGCCGCAAGATGAATTATTTCATAATCCAAAAATATCCCGCGGAACCAGGTACCGGATGTTCCGGAACCGATAGTAAAATGGCCATTTGGCTTCTAAATGACCTTGTTTTATTTTCATCAGTCTTATTTAATCAAGCCGATGTGATTTGATGTGTCGCAAGATGGGTTATCCTAAAATACAAAAATGGCCCCAAAACCCGGGTACCGGATGTTCCGGGACCAATGCTGATGTAGCCATTTGCCTTCAAAATGTCTTAATTATACTTTCAATAGTCTTACGTTATCAAGCTGATGTAATTTGACGTGTTGCAAGATAAATCATCCTAAAATTTAAAATTGTCCTCATAAACCGGGTACCGTATGTTCCAGAACCAATGAGGAAATGGCCGCTTGGGTCCAAAATGTTCCCATTGCACTTCCATTAATCTTATTTTGTCAAGCCAATGTGATTTGATGTGCCGCAAAATGAATTATCTCAAAACGTAAAAATGTTCCCCGGTACCTGGTAGTGGGTGTTCCGGAACCGACGCAGAAGCGGCCATCAGTCAACAAATATTCCCCAACATACCTTGGGTGCTAGTTTTTGGCCATAGCTTTCAAACGAGGTAAAGAAAACGAAATTCGGATTGAAAATGGATGAATGAGAGCAATTTCAAAACTTGGGTCGTTTTCGACCCTTAATGCATAATATGTAACTTTTTTCTAATGCATTAGGAAGGTTAATTTGGCGGATTTGAGCTTATTTACTATTACTACCGAAATGGTGTTAACTGCCACCAAAAAACTCAAGCGTTCTTTCTCTGCGGGACCTGATGGCATCCCAGCCGTAGTTTTGAGCCGTTGTATAGAAGTGTTGGCTGAGCCGTTATGCACAATGTTTAACAAATCTTTCGAACAAAGTAAATTTCCCGATATTTGGAAGCAATCGTTTATGTTTCCAGTATATAAATCTGGCGATCGCCATGATGTAAGGAACTACCGCGGGATTACTAGTCTCTCTGCGGCATCAAAATTGTTTGAGATAATTGTGAGTGGTGTAATACTGTCCCGAACTAAAAACTATATATCCACTGTTCAACACGGCTTTATGCCTGGCCGATCCGTCTGTACTAATCTGTTAGAGTTTACCTCGACGTGTATTTTGCAAATGGAAGAGAAAAAACAGGTTGATGTCATCTATACCGACCTGAAAGCGGCTTTCGATCGGATTGACCATGTAATACTTTTGCGAAAGCTCGTACGACTTGGTGCATCCCAGAAAATGATTGATTGGCTTCACTCATATCTTAGCGATAGAGTACTACGTGTGAAATTAGGATCCAGTACTTCGTCAGTGTTTAGCAACAAATCTGGAGTTCCTCAAGGTAGCAACTTGGGTCCTTTGCTTTTCTCGTTGTTATTCAATGATGTTGCGATTCTGCTAGAACACGGCTGCAAGTTAGTTTACGCCGATGACCTGAAATTATTTGCTACGATAGATAATGAAGATGACTGCCGCCGTTTGCAACATTTGCTCAATCTATTTACTGAATGGTGCAGACTTAATTGGCTTATTATAAGCATCTCAAAGTGTGAAGTTATGAGCTTTTACCGGATTAAAAATCCAATTTGCTTCGGTTATACTGTCGACGACATTGAACTTCGCAGAGTGGATCAAGTTAGCGACCTGGGTGTCTTGCTGGACACTAAATTGACGTTCAATTTACACTGTGAATCAGTCATTTCCAAGGCGACCCGACAACTTGGATTTATTGCTAAGATTGGACGTAACTTTAGAGATGTTCACTGCCTGAAATCATTATATTGCGCTTTGGTTCGTCCGCTACTTGAGAGCTGTAATTTGGTTTGGTTCCCCAGTCATCTTACTTGCAACCTACAGATCGAACGTGTGCAACGTAGGTTTATTCGGCTGGCTCTACGACATCTCCCATGGCGGCATCCTGATAACCTGCCACCTTACCCGAATAGATGTCGTCTACTTGACCTCGATACACTCGAACGCAGGCGTAAAATGCATCAGGCTATATTCGTGGCTATACTTATCAACGACGAAATTGATTCTCCAAAATTGCTATCTACGCTTAACTTTCGGGCATTGCAACGGACATTACGCTCAACTGGCTTGCTGCAAATATCGTTTCATCGGACCGCGTTTGGAGTTAATGAACCGATTACGGAATGCATCAGGTTGTTCTCAAAAGTCGAAGAACTATTTGACTTCGGTATGCCTTCGCACTTATTCGCGCAAAAGATAAGATCTAATTTACTGTAATGTAATCAATCAATTTTATTCATGTAGACAATTTATAGTCAGATAAAGTACTCAAATAAATAACAAATAACAAATAACAAAACAATCACTTCATGGCCAGAAGCATACATGCAGAACTTGTTAGCAACTAGGGTTACTTCAGAACTTCATGTAGCATCCTAACAGCTTTGAGGTATCTGTGAAGCACTCACAGCACTTCGTGAAGCATTTAGTTCTACGTACACTTGATATACACTACTAATCAGCAAGAAAGTTCTACAGAACTGAAATTGAACTAATTGTGAACTTTCGAGTTCGCTTGACAAGTAATATTCGAACTCTTGGTTGCTTGGGTTCATTGTCAAAATTGCTCATTGTTATTTATCTGTTCTATATCTGTGCGCTGGTTGGTGCTGTCATCAGTGCGTTCATCGCTGTGTTTTGGTGTTTTCATGCCAGTGAAATGTTTTTAAGGCTGTGAACCATTTCGCGAATTTTTTAACTTTTTGGTTAAAATTTGACAGTTCGATGGTTATTTCTCCTCGAGTTGTTAAAATCAGTTCAGAATGCGAACCATTTCATATTTGAAGTTAGAATTAACAAAAGGGCGAATGTCGCGAGCACCCCGTAGGCAGGCAACCATGTTTTCGCTGCCAACATCTCGTGCACACTTAAACGATTCGGTAAAATTTACCGAAATCTAAACAGCTGAACGTTCGGTAAAATTTTTTATTGCACCAAACATTACTAATGACCTGTAAACGTCGATTGGCACCATCGAAATTTTTACCGAACGTTCAGCTGTTTAGAATTCGGTAAAATTTTACCGAATTCGGTGCTTTTTGTTAAGTGTGTGTGTGCGAAAATGAGATACCATGTCAGCACTGCGTTTCACTCAACTGCCAGCAGTCTGATTTGGGCCCGCTGTCAAATTTTGAGCCCCGGACATGCTGTCGCTGACGTTCACTGCAGCTCGATATAGAGATGTCAATGGGGTGGTCGCGAGCGTAAACAAACCGAGTGAGGGTTGCTTTTCCTATGGTGGTCCAGCAAAAAGTAACTCTCACCCGGTTTGTTTACATTTGTGACATTCGCCCTTTTGTTAATTCTATCTAGATTTGACGGATTGATATATAGCAAAAACATCCCATCAAGAAGACTGGCAACTCTGCCAAAAGTCGAGCGACAGTAACAGCAATGCTATCTGCCGAGTTAAAGTTGAACTTTCACATACTAGTGTGTGTATATTAGAATATGGATGTACACAAACACGTATGCAATGCCTTACCACGCTCGCACACTTCTTTTCCCACCAATACATGTACACACAGCTTCAACTTTTGTCGGGAGGGAAGCGCTGTTGCTTCTGTTACTCGTCATTTGTATGGACGCGAAGAAGAGATGCCAGTCTTCTTGATGGAATGTTTTTGTTATATTGCAAATAGACCAAATCAAGGTGACGTCATCTGGCAGATACTGGCGCCCTTGTTTACAAACAGACCGCAGAGTCCAAAAAAGTTTCAGCCGTTTAAACGGCAAGTTTGTTATTTAAACCGAGTTTAAACAGCATTAGGACTAAATTTAAAAGCCATTATGCCTGTAAAATGTTAAAACACACGCTACATTCGCTATAAACGGAAAGGAAAGTTTTCCAAAATGTAAACAAGGGCGCCAGTATCTGTCAATTGACGGTATGATGATTTGGTCTATAGACCAAATCAAGGTGACGTCATCTGGCAGATACTGGCGCCCTTGTTTACAAACAGACCGCAGAATCCAAAAAAGTTTCACCTGTTTAAACAGCAAGTTTGTTGTTTAAACCGAGTTTAACCAGCATTAGGACTAAATTTAAAAAGCCATTATGCCTGTAAAATGCTAAAACACACGCTACTTTCGCTATAAACGAGAAGGAAAACTTTCCAAAATGTAAACAAGGGCGCCAGTATCTGTCAATTGACTGTATGATGATTTGGCCTATAGATCATTTTGCGATGACGTCATTTTGTCGTCAAATGACACCACTTGGTGGTTTGTTTACATGTTTTTTGTCACATCCAGCAGTTTCGATTTAAAATTTCGTGAAGGATTACTGCATCAGTTTCTGTAAAATGCATGTAAGGCACTTTCTCTTAAATAAAAACTATAAATTTCTATCATTATCTGCCGGACAAAGATAGAAAACTCAATTCAAAATTTAACACCATGTAAACAAACCACCAAGTGCTGTCAAAAAAGTGTGGTTAGGAGCTCCCGTGAAATGATCTATAGACCAAATCATCATACCGTCAATTGACAGATACTGGCGCCCTTGTTTACATTTTGGAAAACTTTCCTTTCCGTTTATCGCGAATGTAGCGTGTTTTTTAACATTTTACAGGCATAATGGCTTTTAAATTTAGTCCTACCCAGGTAACCAATAAGCATTAAAATAAGCAGTAAATCAGTCGTTTATTAGCATCCTTGGCGTTTTATACTGCATGTTGTTGTTTATCAGCTTTTTGACTGCATAACTGTTGTAAATTGGCATCCACAATTCTATTTAAATTCTTCTTGTTGGTAACTAGCTGCAAATAAGCATTGTCAGCACTATAAGAGGGCTGGCAGTAAAGTAGCCGCATATTTTGCCAAAATAGCATTTAAGTAGCATTTAAGGCAACTTAAATGCTTATTGACTTGCTTTTAAATTGCATTGGAAATGCTTATTGGTTACCTGGGTAATGCCGTTTAAACTCGGTTTAAACAACCAACTTGCCGTTTAAACAGCTAAAACTTTTTTGGACTCTGCGGTCTGTTTGTAAACAAGGGCGCCAGTATCTGCCAGATGACGTCACCTTGATTTGGTCTATAGACCAAATCATCATACCGTCAATTGACAGATACTGGCGCCCTTGTTTACATTTTAGAAAACTTTCCGTTTATAGACCAAATCATCATAGATCATTTTGCGATGACGTCATTTTGCCGTCAAATGACACCACTTGGTGGTTTGTTTACATGTTTTTGTCACATCCAGCAGTTTCGATTTGAAATTTCGTGAAGGATTACTGCATCAATTTCTGTAAAATGCATGTAAGGCACTTTCTCTTCAATAAAAACTATAAATTTCTATCATTATCTGCCGGACAAAGATAGAAAACTCAATTCAAAATTTAACACCACGTAAACAAACCACCAAGTGCTGTCAAAAAAGTGTGGTTAGGAGCTCCCGTGTAATGATCTATACCGTCAATTGACAGATACTGGCGCCCTTGTTTACATTTTGGAAAATTTTCCTTTTCGTTTATAGCGAATGTAGCGTGTGTTTCAACATTTTAAAGGCATAATGGCGTTTTAAATTTATCCTAATGCTGTTTAAAACAACAAACTTGTCGTTTAACAGCTGAAACTTTTTTGGACTCTGCGGTCTGTTTGTAAACAAGGGCGCCAGTATCTGCCAGATGACGTCACCTTGATTTGGTCTATAGCGAATGTAGCGTGTTTTTTAACATTTCACAGGCATAATAGACCAAATCAAGGTGACGTCATCTGGCAGATACTGGCGCCCTTGTTTACAAACAGACCGCAGAGTCCAAAAAAGTTTCACCTGTTTAAACGGCAAGTTTGTTGTTTAAACCGAGTTTAAGCAGCATTAGGACTAAATTTAAAAGCCAATATGCCTGTAAACTGTTAAAACACTCGCTACATTCGCTATAAACGAAAAGGAAAATTTTCCAAAACGTAAACAAGGGCGTCAGTATCTGTCAATTGACGGTATGATGATTTGGTCTATGGCGTTTAAAATTTAGTTCTAATGCTGTTTAAACAAAAAACTTGCCGTTTTACAGCTGAAATTTTTTTGGACTCTGCGATCTGTTTGTAAACAAGGGCACCAGTATCTGCCAGATGACGTCACCTTGATTTGGTCTATAGACCAAATCATCATACCGTCAATTGACATATACTGGCGCCCTTGTTTACATTTTGGAAAATTTTCCTTTTCGTTTATAGCGAGTGTAGCGTGTATTTTAACATTTTAAAGGCGTTTTAAATTTATCCTAATGCTGTTTAAAACAACAAACTTGCCGTTTAACAGCTGAAACTTTTTTGGACTCTGCGGTCTGTTTGTAAATAAGGGCGCCAGTATCTGCCAGATGACGTCACCTTGATTTGGTCTATAGTTTTGTTTACATTTCGCACAGTTTTGCTTTCCTTCTTCGACGTAAACGAAAGAAAGAGCACGGTAGTGTTGCAAGAGAAGAGTGCCAGATTTGATGTATGCAGAGTTGTCAAAAAGATTGTTCGCATATTACGATTACAATTTATAGCGGCCACCATTATAGCGCTTTAAAAGCTGGATATCCAGCTTTTTACGCGCTATAATGGCGGACGCTATAAATTGCGTTCGTAATATGCGAACAATCTTTTTGACAACTCTGCATACATCAAATCTGGCACTCTTCTGTTGCAACACTACCATGCTCTTTCTTTCGTTTACGCCAAAGAGGGAAAGCAAAAATGTGCGAAATGTAAACAAAACTATTGCTCTCCTTCTTTTGCGTAAACGAAAGAAAGAGTAACACTGCCGTACAGGAGAAGAGTGCCCAGTTTTGATGGATGCAGAGTTTTCAAAAAGATTGTTCGCATATTACGAACACAATTTATAGCGTTCGCCATTATAGCGCGTAAAAAGCTGGATACAGAGTGGCGACAAGTCATCCCAAATGTATGCAATGCGGTTTTTCCAAGGTTTTTCTTTCTCTTTCCTGCATACGCGTTGGATAGGTCGTCTGCTCGATTGGAATGACACTGACAGATAATTATCATTCCAATTTTGACATTGTCGCCACGAATTCATAAATTAACCTGGCTCAGGTCGATTAGCACTCAGTTTTAATCGAAGTGCTGTAAAAGCGTTCATAAATTAACCGAGTTTGTATCTCAGTTAAACTGACAGCATTCAGTTTGAAGCGCAGGTTAAAACTGTCTAGCATTACGATTTACGGGTCGATCTGTCAAACTGCCCGTATCGTTAATGAATTTCGGGTTCGAGTTAACACGAACCCAGGTTAATTTATGAATTCGCTAATAGAGTATTTTACGTGACGTTTAATGCCATATGTTTTTTGTTTGTTTACGATCTTGACACTTACTGGTAACGACAACATGTACTAGTAAAAGAGAGACAGAAATATATTTGGTTTTGATGTCACAAATTCTCTGAAAATTGCTTACGCGACTCCGTGTAATAGCGAATTCATAAATTAACCTGGGTTCGTGCTAACTCGAACCCGAAATTTATGAACGATACGGGCAGTTTGACAAGTCGACCCGTAAACCGTAATGCTAGACAGTTTTAACCTGCGCTTCAAACTGAATGTTGTCAGTTTAACCGAAATGCAATCTCGGTTAATTTATGAACGCTTTGGCAGCACTTCGATTAAAACTGAGTGCTAATCGACCTGAGCCAGGTTAATTTACCCAGGTAACCAATAAGCATTTCCAATGCAATTTAAAAGCAAGCCAATAAGCATTTAAGTTGCCTTAAATGCTACTTAAATGCTATTTTGGCAAAATATGCGGCTACTTTACTGCTAGCCCTCTTATAGTGCTGACAATGCTTATTTGCAGCTAGTTACCAACAAGAAGAATTTAAATAGAATTTTGGATGCCAATTTGCAACAGTTATGCAGTCAAAAAGCTGATAAACAACAACCTGCAGTATAAAACGCCAGGGATGCTAATAAACGACTGATTTACTGCTTATTTTAATGCTTAATGGTTACCTGGGTATGAATTCGCTATAAGTGTGAGCGGATACCAGAAGCGTTTCCTTCTTCTTCTTCATAACAATGTAGACAACAACAAACTGCACTGCTCGAATATAAACCTTAAACTGTCGTCGTAAACAGCCTTATTGACCTGTTCGACAGAAACTTATGCGCTGACGGTGGTGGTCTTTGGAACTAGTCGAACGGTGAGAAAGTTGACAGTTTGCTTGAAGAATCGGAAAAAAGTTCACTTTTTAAATTTTCTTAATGTAGTGAAACAATGTACAAGTAAAATTATTATTGCAAAATGTAAGAAAATTGAGTACTTTATTTTTGGTATATGCTTTGTCAGTGGTTTGTTTACAGTATATACGAGAAAATAATGTTTTTGTATATTTATGCAACAACAAACAGGTTACATATCACGCTAAATTATAAAAATCCACGTGCTTGAGTGGTAAAAAACTTGCTTTTTGTGAAATTAATATAAACCAGGCTATTGCAAGCAAGATACAGGATAACTAAAGAGAACAATCATATTTGCATGTAGTGCCGGAGCAACTTGGTTCGATGAGACTGAAAGATATTCGAATCTCCAGAACTTTGACTTGAACCGATACAAAACAAGCATAAGGATCTTGTAAAGTAGAAAAACATTCCAATAATATGCAAAAACCGCTTTAGGATCACTGCTGTGTTCGATTAGTTAAGTCGCCACACTAACTTTTACAGTATTCTTCAAATTTATGCTCTTTCAATTCACTATTTTAAAAGTGTTTTTAAAATAACTTATAAAATAGCAAATTTCTTACAAAACCTGATAAAAATTTAGTAAAGTTTTCAATCGAAAACCAGTTAAAAATTAAATTTACTGAAAAATTTTTATGAATTGTACCGCATCTGACATTTGTTTTCGTTTTTCTCACCATCGCAGCAGGTAGCGACACGCCGGCAGTTTTTAGTCAAATTTGTCAATAGTCTACCCAAAACGACAAAATCGGGTTATTTATCCTACACTCAAAATAATCCGCACATAACTAATGGAAAATTTCCATATGAAAATCCTTATGATTATTATGTGCCACATATAAACACAATCCGCCCAGAAGTACACATGAAAATTATATGCATATGAATAGTATGTGCAAATTTTAAAGATAAATTTAAAAACACATGAATGGTAGCTGTTTGGCATATAAAGTTCATTTACTGGGCACATGGAAAAAATCTATGTGTGAAACACATAGGCTGTGAATCATAGATCATTACACGGGAGCTCCTAACCACACTTTTTTGACAGCACTTGGTGGTTTGTTTACGTGGTGTTAAATTTTGAATTGAGTTTTCTATCTTTGTCCGGCAGATAATGATAGAAATTTATAGTTTTTATTTAAGAGAAAGTGCCTTACATGCATTTTACAGAAATTGATGCAGTAATCCTTCACGAAATTTCAAATCGAAACTGCTGGATGTGACAAAAACATGTAAACAAACCACCAAGTGGTGTCATTTGACGGCAAAATGACGTCATCGCAAAATGATCTATTACGCGAATTTTTTAACTTTTTAGTTAAAATTTGACAGTTCGATGGTTATTTCTCCTCGAGTGGTTAAAAACCACCCCATCGACATCTCTATATCGAGCTGCAGTAAACGTCAGCGACAGCATGTCCGGGGTTCAAAATTTGACAGCGGGCCCAAATCAGACTGCTGGCAGTTGAGTGAAACGCAGTGCTGAATTGCTATCTCATTTTCGCACACACGAGATGTTGGCGGCGAGAACATGGTTGTCTGCCATGGGCTTGTTAAAAACAGTACAGAATGCGAACCATTTCATATTTGACAGATTGATAGTTATTTTACTCAATGAGAGCATATATAAGGTGAGGATGAATATATGTTTCTGTAACAGCGAATTTATTTATTCAGTCCAGGTTGGAATCGGATGAATTTTTGGAGTTCATTTGCTCCTATTTGATAGGTAAAATTTATCTCATTTCATTTCGGGTTGAATAAACAAATTTCTTATATGTTAAACATCCATCCAGCTTTTTACGCGCTATAATGGTGGCCGCTATAAATTGTGTTCGTAATATGCGAACAATCTTTTTGACAACTCTGCATACATCAAATCTGGCACTCTTCTCTTGCAACACTGCCGTGCTCTTTCTTTCGTTTACGCCAAAGAAGGAGAGCAAAAATGTGCGAAATGTAAACAAAACTATTGCTCTCCTTCTTTTGCGTAAACAAAAGAAAGAGCAACACTGCTGTACAGAAGAATAGTGCCAGTTTTGATGGATGCAGAGTTGTCAAAAAGATTGTTTGCATATTACGAACACAATTTATAGCGTCCGCCATTATAGCGCGTAAAAAGCTGGATACATTGGTGAAAAAAAAATTCAAGGAAAAATCAGTGAAACACTTCGAAGCTCTTTCCCCACCTGCACCATATCTCATTGACTCTCAGAAGCGAACCATCGAACTGTCAAAACTAACCATGCTCCCGAGCAGGGTTATTGTTAAAGGCGTCTGCGGCAGGTCAGAAAAGCACAAAAACTGCCATTCCGAGTAGTTTAGAGGGCGACACTGCTGAACAATCATTTTAACCCGCATTCTAAGTCGATGTAAACAAACCACTGATAGACGCCAGGGGCTTGCGATGGGTGCCATGTTTTTGTTGCCAACATCTCAGCACATCTCGACAAGGTTGGCAGCAAATCTACCTGTCAGACGGGCGCTATTTCTTGCATTTCTTGAAATAGCGCCCTTCGTTAAGTCCACTGTCAAACACCGTTCGTTAAGATAGGGATAGCACCCCGCTGATAGACGCACCCCATCGACATCTCTATAACGAGCTGCAGTAAACGTCAGCGACGACATGTCGTGGGCTCAAAATTTGACAGCGGGCCCAAATCAGACTGCTGGCAGTTGAGTGAAACGCAGTGCTGACATGCTATATCATTTTCGCACACACGAGATGTTGGCAGCGAAAACATGCACGGAGCGAAAAAGCTCCAGTTTGTTTCAAACAAAATGATTGTTGCTTTAAGCCTCAATAATATATTTTTATAACAACCTGAAAATATTGTTGTTTCAAAACGAGATTCTGTTTGAATCAAGAAAATAACAGTTTTGAATTAAATGTAAAGTATTTTTAGATTTGAAGTTAACATTGATATCCAGCTTTTTACGCGCTATAATGGCGGACGCTATAAATTGTGTTCGTAATATTCGAACAATCTTTTTGACAACTCTGCATCCATCAAAACTGGGCACTCTTCTCATGTACGGCAGTGTTGCTCTTTCTTTCGTTTACGCAAAAAAGGAGAGCAATAGTTTTGTTTACATTTCGCACAGTTTTGCTCTCCTTCTTTGGTGTAAACGAAAGAAAGAGCACGGTAGTGTTGCAAGAGAAGAGTGACAGATTTGATGTATGCAGAGTTGTCAAAAAGATTGTTCGCATATTACGAACACAATTTATAGCGTCCGCCATTATAGCGCGTAAAAAGCTGGATAGCAATAAATATTTTCATTTCAATCATACATTTCAGTTTGAAACAAAACGAATTTTTTGTTTATGCGTAAAACAACCATAAATATGGTTGAAACTACATTTTTATTCTCCGTGTGGTTGCCTGCCGATGGGGTGGATAGACGTCAATAAAACGAGGTCCGTGCAAAACCTTATTCCGCTTCACCCCTACAGTAAACTTTTGGAGGTGGCAGCAGCTTACGTTCGTCAACGCGAATATCCCGCTTAGGCACGCCCAGGGGGGATCTATTGCTGTCAAATGCCTTACATGTGTGCGTTACCGCAGATGGTGTTTGGTCCATGACGTTTGTATTGTCATGGACCAAACGGCTTATGATTGATTTCGAGCCAAGGAACTCGCAACTCTAGTTTTGTCTGCTGCAGTTGACAGAAACTCAAACCCAAACACGCAGCGCAATTGTCGTTTGTATTGGTTTGATCCCGATAATGTATTTATCTGCTCTTTAGCGTAAATAAAACAAACTAAGAAACTTTTCGTAAGCTACATATACAGGCAAGAGCAGCAAATCGGTAAGAAAAAAAGTAGCAAGAGCGGCATTGAAAATTATGGTCACCTGCCTGCCCCTTCACATGTGAGTTTCACAATTCCTTCCCGATAGATCCCCCCTGGGCACGCCCGGCCGAAATCGAACAAAAATCTGGCAGCGAAAAACTTTTTCTGCCAGACATTCTGCCGGATTTCTGGCCGCCGTCACCCGTGAAAACTAGCAGAAATGCAACAACCGTTTCGGGCAGAAATTTCGCCTAACGGTTTTGTTTTGATTTTTCTGTCCGAGTTCTGTTCGATTTCTGCCAGTCATTTCGAACAGAACCGGTTCGGCTGATTTTCCTTTTTTGTATTATTTTTCATTATTAAAGATAGAATGTCATCATACAAATTACGTTAAACCAAATTTATATTTATTTTTCTAGCTTTTTATTTACATTATCATAAGCACACACACATAAAGCGCATAAATGGCGCACAAAAGAACACCGGTACTGGAAACACTTGTCTGAAAAAAAGGTCTGGTTATTAATGTATCACACTAAACAAAACAAACATTTTTGTGATTAGTTATAGATGCAGATTGTTTGATTTGTTTAGTGTGGCTATACGAACAAAAACTGAAGTTTGCAGATATGAATTTGTAATTTCCTTACCTATAGAATCGGAAACTGCAACGAGCAGCGCGTGTCATCTCTTGTCACTTGTTCTGACATAAAGAGAGTAGAGCGAAAAACGAAGAAGATGAACAAAGTAAATTGATATATACCAGGTATGTGACCATCGAGGGTTGCATTAGTGTGTGTAGAAAGAAGAAGAAATAGTTCTGAAATATGGTGGAACTTGCATGAAAATTAAAACTAAATTAATTGTAATTAATGAATGCAGCTATATTATTCCAGAGAAATATTTGAACATTTACAATGAAATGTAAGGAATATATTTTAAAGTCATTTGCACTTGTAGCCTTCTTTATTATACGTAAAAAATTTGAGAACATGGGTGACTAACTATTTCGATGTGCAATTGAAAAATGAATTAATGTTTCTAATACTTCACGATCAATACGGTATACGGTTGCTTAAATTAAAACACGTTCCATCCAACATTTTGCTTGCATGATGCTCTTGAATATCTGCCTTTGATGTCTTCTTTTAAAAAATAGTTTTATTCGAATAGATGCTTGTGCTATTGCTTGAAAATCCTTAAGTTGAAGTCACTGTTCCAAGATGATACCTTTTTATCATAAATTTACCCGTCGCAACACTATGTAGAAAACCATAAAAAGTAATCTTAGATTGCTACAAAACGGTCTTAGAAGATAATTAACACTTTAAAAGCTTACCAGAAATCAGACGAAAAATATCGCGGGCGGATAACAATGTTGCTCATGCTGCTTATTGAGCAATCATGTCCGAGCATTTTAAAAACAAATCTTTTTTGTTTTACTACTTGTAGGAAAGCGATATAACGACATTTCTTTGAGACATCTTGATACCGTTTTGATGAAAAAATTTCCGCTTGCAATTTGGAATGTTGCACTTCATTGTATTCATGAAAATACATACTAGAAATAATGTTCTAAGCATAAACATAAAAACTGCGAGGAAAAAAATAGACAAATCTTGCGTATCCAACGATTTTTTTAAAAAATTAACTAATTTTCCATACAAAATGCTCGAAATCTCAGAACTAGTGTAGATGTGTTAGTGCAAAGTGTATATGACAGCTCGCATTGTCATATACCTGGTATATATCAATTTACTTTGGAAGATGAACCGGTTCTGAATGTCAAATTCAGCCGGCGCCATATTGGTCTGTTCGACCAATTTCTGCTAGGCATCCGACTTTTTCGTCAGCGGGTAAAATATTTATTACTTGTCATATGCAAGAGCAATGTTGACTGATGGTGATTGACGGCGACTGACGGTGCGTGGGGTGCGTGTGAAGAGCAAAATGATTTGACGTTCCGTTGATGGATGGCTGACAGTCAAAGTCAATGTGAGTCGACCCTAAAATAAACAGAAATCACGAAAGTGGATATTTTTTGTGGAGCATGGAAGTAATTAATAAACTTTATTACTCTGTAACTCAAACTGTCTCTCAACTATCGTTAGTACTACCAGGAAATCCAGTAATTAGGGAATATGACATAAATCGGCACATTGGTAGTGCTGGTAAAGGTGAGTAATGTAAAAATTATTGCTACCATCACGAAAAAAAATGTATGGCAAAAACAACCATATTTTAAGTGGCTTTAACCAGCTTTTCACGTTGAAATTTGCGTAAATAAATATATACTTGGATATTTTGACCAGGGCCCGGCATCGTCGAAACAAATAAATGAAACTGACTTTCTCTTACCTTCGCTTCATACATGAAGTGACTTGCTTCGTTTGTTGAACTGAACGTTTCAAGCAAGCTTCAGTTGAAGTTGGTGGATGTTTCAATTGACGACGGCAGAAAGTCAAGCACGATTTGTCAACATAGACAAGGTTAACTTTAATATGCGTTGCATTGTAGGAATTGTTACTCAAATTCAATTCATTTGCATTCATAGTTGCTGGTCTTCTTCGGAATATTTGATAGAAAAGTACTAATGAAAAGTTGAAACTGATTGTCATAACGAAGTGAAACCCGTTTTGCCCGACGCTGACTGAAGGTAGTTTGAAACTGAAGTGGTGCTGCTTCTGTAGAAACCGAAGCTTCTTTGCTTCATTTATGAGTGACGCTATGCAATTGAAGGTGACGTTGTAGGGCCCTGATTTTGACAAACCGCGATGCTTGAAATTAACTAAAATATTAGGGTTGCCAAGTGGCCGGTTTTTGGCCGGCACGACCGGTTTTTCACTTGCAAAGCCGGCAAAAAGGCCGGTTTTCCGACATGTGAAGCCGGATTTGCACTCTTTACCTGATTTGTTAAATTTTCTGATAAATTTATTAGCAATTCTGAGCAGTGGATCATTGAAGATAGTCAGTTTAGCAGTGACAATACCTTGCTTCTGGCTGTAATATACATTAAATTGAAGATAGAATTAACAAGAGGGGGAATGTCGCAAGCGTAAACAAACCGAGTGAGGGTTGCTTTTCCTATGCTGGTCCAGCAAAAAGTAACTCACCCGTTTTGTTTACATTTGCGACATTCGCCCTTTTGTTAATTCTATGTAGAATTGTCCACTAGTGCCAAAAGCAAGTAGTTGTCACTCTAAAACTAGCTATCTTCAATAATCCATTCATTGTTCGTTGTGGTTGCGATTGCGACTGCGATGTCCAGCCGTTCGCTATCTCCACAACTGACTGACTTCCACTTTCTCTCTGTGCACTGTGCTGGTTTGTGTTACCTGACTCACTGCGAAATGCGTTGTATTCGCGGGATCGTGTTGGTTCGAAAGGTTTCGAAAAATATCGCCCTTGTATCGAAAATATCGTTAATTTTGATCACTAAAAATAACGTACTTAAACATTATATTTCATGTGCCAGTAGTACGCAATAATTGTATTGTGAAACTGAATTGTTATTTATGCAACTTTTTACAAATTAAATGCAATAACAAAAGCACAACTTATAAAAAATCGTTTGATATCGATATTAACTGAATATGCGTTATAAACGAATAAAACGCATGGTTACGTTTTATTTCAATAATACGCATATTCGCAGTGAGTCAGGTAAAACAGTAGCTGGTTACTCCACGCAAACCCACTAATATGCTGCCACAACCCCCCACCCCCCCGCATTTTTTGAAGGCAGGACCGACCGGCCGGTTTTTGTAATTTTCAGACTTGCCAACCCTATAAAATATTAGATCATTTTTGCTTTAGGAATTAACTTCAATTCAACAAAAATATTTCCTTGAAGATCCAGAATATTGGATGTTTGGTTTTAACAGTTGATATCTTTTAGGTAGGGTTGACAAGTGGCCGGCCCGGCCGGGTTTTTGGCCGGCCCGACTGGTTTTTCACTTGTAAAGCCGGTGGCTGGTCAATCCGGCAAAAAGGCCGGTTTGCCGACATATGAAGCCGGATTTGTACTTTTTGCCTGATTTTTTAATTGACTGATTTGACCCGACAAACTTCCCAAGTACCCAAGAGCAGACTTCCTGTGCGCGCGCCTCTGTTTCGTGCGACGAGATTATTTTTACTCTGCGCACAGTATTTCTATCTGCAAGCGATGCGACAACGTATGTCACGTACGATTTGTTGTTTGCTCTTTTGCTTCTCCTTCGTTAACCAGCGAGGTGCGTTCAAAGATTTCTCGTCGCTTTACAAGTTGAACGAGATACTTGTATGGCATGTACGTGAGACAGTTCGTGCGCTTGATCTCGCAAGACTTGCTCGTGTGCCTGTCACGCTGCTTGTCGCATCTCGCAGGTCGTGTGTTACATTTTGTGCTTTTGGGTAAAGCTTGGATTTTTTTTCTTTCGTCGTCGTTTTTTCTGCAATCTGACGCGTATAGAATAGTCAATTAAGCAGGTAGCAACAGATTGGATGCAAATAGTGCTAGAAAGTTTACCTTCTGCGGCTGAGGTTGTAGTCTGAGAAACATCAGAAATCAGACAAATGCAACAGATACGCTATGTATTGTATTTTGATTCTGAAGTTTCGGTGGCTTCCCGACTTATATCTGGGGTTCTATTACATTTATATGGTCAATTGCAAGGAAAATTGTACCATCCAAAGTGCGATATCGCTCGTAAAAGTGCTATTTTAGTTTAAATCGTTTCGGTATCTTCGGCGCACTTTTTCGTTATCTTCCAAGCAATAAGTGCGCCGAAGAGACCGAAACGATTTAAGGTGAAATTAGCAGTAATCGATTTCTGTTATTTGTTTGAAACAAAAATTCTGTTCATAAAAATATATTCGCTGTGTTCAGATTGGCAAGAAGAATGCAGTATTTACATTTTTACAAACAGAACCCCGCTTTTGGGCCTAAAAACTGCTTCCGAAATTCCCTCCCATGGGTAGGTGGTTTGACGACTACTTTGGCCAAACGACCTAAAAATTCTTAGCTCCGCATGTAGAATGTTTATAGTTTAAGTTGGATATATGTGTAGTATGTAGTATTGCATAATTTAGCTTTATGTGTAGCATGTGTCTCGTAAAGCGGAATGGAGCGAAATCGAACGGATTTGATTTTAAATTCAATCCGTTTGGGCCGAAGCACCGGGAGGGCTTACTCGGTTCCCTAGATGAATTGCTGGTATGCACAGAAATTTCTCTAGAAAACTGAAACCAAATCCTACCCACCATTCATGAGATTTTGACTTACTCATGAAAATTAAAATGTATCGCTAGTTAGAACGAACGAGTGTTCAAAAATGATGTGATGTCTTTATTTGCGTAATCGAGACATTTTCTATGAGATTGCCATAGAATTTGTGGCTGTTATGCGATTATGGACAGCACAGCACTGAAAATATACACACACGTACATGTATACATGTGTATGCATGTATGAGTGTGCATGGGTGTATAGGTACGAATGAATATATGTTTGAGTGTTCTATGATGAGTCGGAAATTCTTATACCTATGCTGCCAAATTACAATTATTAATGGGCAGGAAGTTATAGTCAGTAGCTGTGTTTCCTGTATCAGTTTCCTATGCTTTTACTATTATTACTAATATTGCTATCGTTGCTGTTACTGTCACCTCTATTGTATTGTTTTGGATGTAATTATAATTTTTTTTATTTATTTTTTTTTTTTTTTTTATTTCCCTCCTTTATTAGAATGATTTGCATGTCTTGTGACTAACCGCGTTAACAGTATTCAACTAACAACATAAAATGATCATGTATGACGCTGTTTGTCTCCCAAGGGCCTTCCTAATGCTGATGAGCCTCTGTCGGAGAGTCCATCAAGTCGAACGGTGGCAACTCACCGGCGGCCTGCTCCTCTCCATTCTTGCGGCTGTCGTCGCGGTCGGACTTAGTGGATCACTCGAAAAGATTTATAGCCTCGATATACCGTGGACCCCCGTTCGTTTGACCATTTTTAATCTGAACACTTTTTAATTTGAACCTCGTTGGTTTGCACGACGTGCAAATTAAAAATGGTTCAAATGTCATTCTCAACATGACATTATTTGTTTATGCAGACAATGCACATAAACACGATTCGTTTGTACTGACCTAGCGTGTTTAATCGGTTTCACATTTCGTTTTCCTAACGATTAAGAGAGAAATCCGATCGGAAAATGCAATATTCGCACTTGCAACTGCCAACTAAAACAAACCACCAAAACAATAACAAAGAGCAGGGCGGCCAGTTCACACAGGTTTCAGCATATTTCGGGTTACCAGTTGTTCAAATCAAAAAGTAACCCCGTTAGTTTGCATGAGGAATCGTTCAAACGAACGGGGGTCCACTGTATATCTTGTTCTGTCCATTGCCCAATGCTGGCAGACTTCAACTGAAATTCCATTTCTAACTAAATCTTTTTAGAGTTAAAACTTCTTCAAGTAACAACAGGTATTCGATTCTCTGGCTGATTCAAGCGATAGCGAAGGGCTGTCCTCAATCATTTCCACTTCCTAAAATGGGGTCATAGTACATAATATATGGCCGTGGTATGAGGATTTATTTTTCGATTCAATACCATCCTCACAGAATTATCAACGTCGTTAACATCTTATTAAGTCTTGCTTTAGTGACAGCTTGCACTTAAGACCTAACACGGCATATATACATATCTCCAAGTGAAGTTCTTTTTGATCCACCTCATCCCTTCTTAGTTACAGAATCATTTCAATTGACCACGGTCTGAAGAGCATACCGACAAATCGGTTGACTACCGCTACAAATATGCAATTAATGCCACCGGGAATAATACGAGCGAGTACCAGTCCCCATTACATCGCATCTGCTCTATTTTTCGGAAGTTCAAGTAGTTTTTCGATAGTTCTGAGCGATAATATTGCTCTTGAATAATATTCCGCACAAAATATTCGAAAATTTACGCCATCAGCTACAATACTGCAAAGATGGGAGATAAAGAGGCAGCTGTGGCTTTTAATGAGCATAGGTTGTGGAACAGCGCTGGGTCAATTGTGATGACATGGGTATTTGGGAGATGAGTAGCGTCCAGCCTAGCGAGTAGTTAGTCGGTAGTAGCATAGGTGATGGACAGACATAGAATTCTCGTGATATTACTAACTTGAAAATTGCAATCAACATGTTGACTAAAAAATTCCTCTTTTCTTTTCTTTTCTTTTCTTTTCTTTTCTTTTCTGCCTGATCTCTATCGCTTCTTCTCACGGCAACAATAATGTTGCTGTGAGGGGAGGCAAGAGACCAGCCACAGATGACCACACTGGTGACAACGATGGAGAGGACGGCCGGCGTGGAGCCTGCTTCAGGTTTAATCAAGATTGACTACGAACAAGATGAGGAAACAAACAAAGGAAGGAGAAAACAAGATAAGTACAAGCCATCTTATGCTATATTGACCAAGCACACAATTATATCAAGCCAAGTTCTGTCACTCTTCTTCCGCCCATTAATCCATAATCACCAATACATTATGGAGCTAGCGTAATCCGCACGGATTCTTTTAACATTATCACAACCACCTTATCTCAGCCCTGGACAGACTTGGCTCTAACTGCCCCACCTTGTGCTGCAAACAGAAACAGAAACAGAAACAGAAAAACTGCTTCCGAAATTGGGCTCTCCGACGAAAAGTCAATGATTGCTAATTTCCCGTTAACGGGAAACTAGCAGTCATTAACTTTTCGTCGGAAAGCCCAATTCCGGAAGCAGTTTTTGGGCCCAAAAGCGGGATTCTGTTCATAAAAATGTAAATACTGCATTCTCCCTGCCAATCTGAACACAGCGAATATATTTTCATGAACAGAATTTTTGTTTCAAACAAAAAAACTGCTTTTGAAATTGGCAGAATCGATGACGACTAATTTCACCTTAAGCTAAAATAGCACTTTTATGAGCGATTGCGCACTTATTGATTGGACAATTTTCCTTGCAATTGACAATAATAGGTTGAAACGATGATTCTACAATTGATGAAGGGACGGTAAGGGAAAGTAATGAAGAAGGATTTTTTTCGGGAATGAAGGGGAAGGGTGGAAAGGAAGGGGGGGGGGGTAATAGGTAGCTATGCTTAACAAGTTGTCGTTGTGACTCCTATCTTTTGTCCAATGCTGGAAGGTGCATGGGTCGAACCAAGCTGTAATCAGAGATTATAACCGGATTTGAACCCACAACACCTGCCAGGGCGTGTCGCTCACTGGTATACCCGTGTACCTTTGAAAGGTTTGATTCAAACATAGGTTTGATTCAAAGGCATAGGTACATCACAGAGAACAGACATCCATTCAGGAACAAATTTTTCGGGAATTATTGGATAAAATTTTAAATTAAAATCACCTAATATGCTAGCGACACCACCACTATAGTTTCCCAACTAAATGATTCATTTGATTTGCACACTGACAACCTTTGGCTCCTCTGGCGCTAGTATATATGGACTATATGCGTTATGCTAGCGCCAGAAGTTAACTGTTGTGATTTTAGCACAGAGAACAGACATCCATTCAGGAACAAATTTTTCGCGAATTCGTGGATAAAATTTCAAATTAAAATCACCTAATATGCTAGCGACACCACCACTATAGTTTCCCAACTAAATGATTTTTTTGATTTGCACACTGACAACCTGTGGCTCTTCTGGCGCTAGTATATATGGACTATATGCATTATGCTAGCGCCAGAAGCTAGCTGTTGTGAGTTTAGTGTAGAATTTTATGCGCCTTTAGCGACACCATCACTATAGTTTCCCAACTAATTTGACATAAGTTTTATCCAAGTGGGGACCTTTCGCTTGGATGTCTGTTCTCTGTGATTTTAGTGTAGAATTTCATGCGCCTTTAGCGACACCATCACTATAGTTTCCCAACTAATTTGACATAAGTTTTATCCAAGTAGGGACCTTTCGCTTGGATGTCTGTTCTCTGTGATAAAACCACAGAGAACAGACATCCAAGCGAAAGGTCCCCACTTGGATAAAACTTATGTCAAATTAGTTGGGAAACTATACCCAGGTAACCAATAAGCATTTCCAATGCAATTTAAAAGCAAGCGAATAAACATTTAAGTTGCCTTAAATGCTACTTAAATGCTATTTTGGCAAAATATGCGGCTACTTTACTGCTAGCCCTCTTATAGTGCTGACAATGCTTATTTGCAGCTAGTTACCAACAAGAAGAGTTTAAATAGAATTTTGGATGCCAATTTGCAACAGTTATGCAGTCAAAAAGCTGATAAACAACAACCTGCAGTATAAAACGCCAGGGATGCTAATAAATGACTGATTTACTGCTTATTTTAATGCTTAATGGTTACCTGGGTAGTGATGGTGTCGCTAAAGGCGCATGAAATTATACACTAAAATCACAACAGCTAGCTTCTGGCGCTAGCATAACGCATATAGTCCATATATACTAGCGCCAGAGGAGCCAAAGGTTGTCAGTGTGCAAATCAAAAGAATCATTTAGTTGGGAAACTATAAAGTGGTGGTGACGCTAGCATGTTAGGTGATTTTAATTTGAAATTTTATCCAAGAATTCCCAAAAAATTTGTTCCTGAATGGATGTCTGTTCTCTGTGATAAAACTACGTTTTACCGCAGGGGGTCAAAAACTTGCTTGCGTCGGTCTGACGCTCTTGTCGGGCTTTTCGAGTATAAAATTGTTGCAATCGTAGATAAATCATTAATTGTTTATATATAGCCCATTTTGACTCATTTTTGCTCAATTTTTCCATTACAAAAAGGGTCTCGATTTAGACAACCTAGTCGAGACGCTTTTGTTGCCAAATATAAAATCCTACTGTATTTATATAAAAAAGCATTTCATATTCATAAATTTTTATTTTTTATTGCATTGTGGATCCCGTCTTGTGCGTTGATTTTTATACGTCATACATATATGGATCTGATGACTGCAAAGTTGTTGCAGTTATCGAACTTGCAGTTAAAAGAATTGTAGCGAAAAATTGGGTCTGGGAGAGGAGAGGCGAAATGATTATGAACTTATCTCTTTACATTTTGGAATTATGTTTCATTGGTTTTCTTAACACAGTAGGATTTCGTTTTTGGCATGGTTCTATTTTGGCATGCCTCGATTTTGGCAACAAAAGTATGTATTCGTTTTTGGCAACACGTAAACAAAAATATGCTTAAACATCAATCAATTTTTGAATACATGTTCAAAATGACCCAAAATGATGACATCAGTATGTGCAGGTTTTTAAACTCTGCGGCAAGACGTAGTCCTACGTCAATAAAAATATTACTTTACGAAACATTCTACAACTACAAACTTTTTCTCGTGTACAGTTGGATTTCGAATTTAGCATGGTTCGATTTTGGCAACAAAAGTATTCGTTTTCGGCAACAAAAGATAGGGTAAATAACCGGTTTTAAGCAGTCTAAGCGGGTCACTGATTGTTTTACCTTTGTAATGGTTTGTTCAGTGATTATTCACAAGCTTTAAATTTTGTGGACCATTTACCGTCAAGCTTGATATACATCGCATCAAGCAGATCAAGTGTCGCCTCAGCAGCTATAAAAGAGAGCGACCGGGCCCGATCGAGGAAAAAGATTTTGACTGCTGATCGAAGAACAGCAAGATAAAAGCCTGCATCCATCAGGACGCAGCACCTAGTCGTTTAAAGTGTAATTTCGAATCAGCGATTGTCATCGCTTAAATCTCGAAGATTGCAAGTCTGCAACCTGCGAGTCGCAGCACAAAGCCTGTAAGTGAAACACCAAGTCAGCGATTTTCATCGCTATATTACTGAAGACGAAAGTGACCTGTGAACAAATATTATCACCGTAGTAAAACGGTGTCGTGCTTAGAAGAACCAACCGGCCGGTTCGCGGGCTCCAGAAACGCTCTAAATCAAAGGAGCGCACCGTGAAAGCCAGCTAGCTTCGCGAGTGTCAGAGAAACTTTCGCTAATACGCACGTGCAGGGCAGTAGACCAGTGATTTTTGCTAAATTGTGGTGTAAATGAGGTTTTACGGTGCGTCCTGTGTGGAATTTGTTAAGGTAAGTTTGCGAAATTGTTCCTGAACAAAAGTTTCAAGTAAACCCGGTCGTTTCGAACCAACGACAGCCGGCGAGCAAGCTGGGCATCCTCTTAAGAAAACGAAATTTGGCAATCCGTAAGGATTTGGCGCTTAAGTCAAATTTTTAGTAAAGGGTTTTGTTCGGGATCATTTTCTGCTTTCTTTTCGATTTAATATTGCGACCACCGGGAGAACGTTACACCTTATTACAAGCGATGGGTTGACTAAGTGGGGGATATCAGCATACCAATCTTCTTGCTATCTATAGTTCTTCAAGCTGTTACCATTGGAAGACACTATTGTTGTGCTAAACTTTTAATTTTGATCAGACCGAACATATTTTCACATGCAAGGTGCTTTTTTAAGCAATCCTGAAATCTGAATTTTTTTACGTCCCCTTAAAAAATCCCTCGACCTTTTCCCCCTATTCAGTAAGTTCGCGTTCCTATCCGCGACCTACTAATCGGCATCTGATGCGTAATCGGCATAGCGTATCGGCATAGATGCGTGAAATGCCATCTTTCTAAATTGTTTATCGGGGCATACACTCACCGCACCGTTCGGCAAACGGTATTCGTCGTCTCTTTTATTCTCTAGTGTTCTTATGGGAAACTGCGAGTTTGACGTCTCACTCGCTGTTCATGGAAGGATGGTGGGAGAACAAAAGAGGTAAACATAGCAGTACACACGGTCCGACTCAGAACAGTGTTGTCAAAGCAAATAACATTGAAACACATCGTTGCTTCATTAAATCACTGAGAAAATCTTCGAAAATTATTGAAAAAGCTGTCTTTTCTGTTGTTTTTAATAAAGAAAAATTAATTATGAACATACACTACACACACTACATACTACATACATACACATACACTGCTTAACTCGTTCCTTACCATATTTCACTTCCAAAAATATGCTTAAATATCAATCAGTTTCCGCATACATGCTTTAAATGACGAAAAAATGATGCCCTGAGTATGTTCATGAAAAAAAGTTATGTGTCAATAACTTATTTGCACGGATAGCTCTTGTCGGACTTTTTAAACATAAAATGGTTGCAATCGTTGATTAATGATATTTAGTCAACTTCTAAATGCTTGAGAATTATTTTTGACGTAGGACTACGTCTTACGGCAAGTTTTGAGATAGGGTGTCATTCCAAAAAATCAAAAAATGCGAGCGTCACGAAAAATGAAAGGTTTTGAGCGCTAATAGCTCAGCGGTTTTCCGATCGATTTTCGATATTCTTACACCAATCGATCAGAAAATCTTCTAAGAATTGACCCAAATGAAGAAAAGTATGCATTCTTGATGTTAAACTATTGAAAAATTGAAAATAAGGAACCTATGTTTTACCAGAATTCTCGCTTCGTGATTGGTTGGAAGATTCTATACGATGATCTAAACCTATACCAATTTGATATCTGTGCTTGGGAAGTAAGCCAAAACAAGTGACAAAGCTTCCTCATTTCAACAAGATTTCTTAACACCGCGGTTCAACCTAGACCATTTTGATGTCCTTGCTTGGGAAGTACGCCAGAGAGAGTGACAAGCCCCCTCGTGCCAACAGATTTCTTACGAACGCGATTAAACCTAGTCCAATTTGATGTCTGTGTTAGGGAAGTGTGCCAGAAAAAATGACACAAGTTCGTTGTCCCAATAAATCGCAAATCCTTTACTGCGAGACAATTAAACCTAGGCGATTTTGAAATCTGTGTTGGAAAAATGTGCTACAGCTGTAGTGTTCGGTTACAATATGACTCTGTATGAATACGCATGCTTGCCGTTTCATTAGAAGGGTGGTGAAAAGATATAGGCGAATTCGAGCAAAACTAAGAGCTACCGTTCGCTACCTGGTTGTGATTATTGGAACTACAAAAAAAGTGCAATTCCCAAAATGCTTGCTGGCACCTATATGGAACTCGACTTTAAATGTAATATTTTATTGAATTAACAACAGTGGGAATGATGAAAATGGATAATAAAGGTGAGAAAAAGCATTACCTTTCATTTGATATATATTGTTTCTGTTTCGGGAGATTATTAGAGCTTCGCAAGTGTATTTATGTTTCCGAACTGATAGGTTATATGTTTGGTTCTTTGCGCAGATGATGCTTATCACGAAAATAAATCCGTTAGCATTTGAAAACACATTGGAAAACACTGAAGACTGAAAATAATTGGTGATTCTCTATCCAGGATATGTAAACTTTACAGCTGACTTCATGTACTTTTGTTTCATGCGGTACAAAATTAAACATTAACATTTTTCTGCCATAAAGTTAATTAATTCGAATATTTTCACTTACCTTAACGTAGATAAACAAATTTCTTCCAATATTTCGCTATCTAAATTCCTGACAATTGAAAGGGTTAATCAAAAATTGCATTTTATTTCAGCTTTTTTCAAAAATGTATGGAGCTTGACAGCGATTTTACTTTTCATCACTTTTTTTATGCAGCGCCTCCAAGCGGGCGATAGCTTGTCAAAAACGCCTATGCTGTTGATACAATAGGATTGAATTTGTAAAATCCCTTCAACGTGGGAAACCATGGATAATTAAAACAATCTTTAATTTCAGTAAGGTAGCAGGAAAGCAATAGTTTGTGTTCTTGATTTTGTTAAATTGTTTTCAAATGCACAATCTTTTGAGAATTGAGAACAGACATCCATTCAGGAACAAATTTTTCGGGAATTCTTGGATAAAATTTCAAATTAAAATCATCTAATATGCTAGCGTCACCACCACTATAGTTTCCTAACTAAATGATTCTTTTGATTTGCACACTGACAACCTTTGGCTGCTCTGGCGCTAGTATATATGTCCTACAAGCGTTATGCTAGCGCTAGAAGCTAGATGTTGTGAGTTCAGTGTAGAATTTTATGCGCCTTTAGCGACATCATCACTATAGTTTCCCAACTAATTTGACATAAGTTTTATCCAAGTGGGGACCTTTCGCTTGGACGTCTGTTCTCTGTGATGTTACTACTTTGATAAATATGTTGACATACAACGCATGTAGCATGTATATATGTTACATATAGCATGTATACATGAAGAATCGAATGATTACAAGCATGAACACATGCTACTATCATTACACAAAGAGACTTACGTAGTCCTGCGTCACCTATATATGCGGTCGTGTCTTGTGATGCATCAAGATTTAGTTTGCCACTTACTGCTCGAGGGGTGCTCTATTGAAGGATTACTCGTAGATTACATAAAAACCTTTTACACACTTTTTGTCAATTACCTGGTAGTCTGTTCTCTGTGCTAAAACTATTTGAGATTAATTATTTTTATTTAACTTGAATAAATTTAATGCTCGCACATTTCTAATTACAAATATAAATTAGAATGCAATGCTCTTCATTATTGTGTTGTGTTGTGTAGCATATGTTGTCGGTATCTCACCACAGAGAACAGACTACTAGGTAATTGACAAAAGGTGTGTAAAAGGTTTTTATGTAATCTACGAGTAATCCTTCAATAGAGCACCCCTCGAGCAGTAAGTGGCAAACTAAATCTTGATGTCGCTGCCATCGCTGCTATGTAACTCCAGCACAAAGAAATATTGATAAAGGTACAAGGATGTTTTTTGATGCGTTTGGCAAACTATTTCTGGAGGGCGCTACCGACAGATTTTACACATAAAAAATCGATTACTTCCTTCGAGCCTGTTAATCTGTTCTCTGTGGTTTTAGGTTCTGCTGGTTTGATCACCAAAAATATAAACAAAAAAGCAGCACGCAGAACTTGTTAGCAACTAAAGTTACTTCAGAACTTCATGTAGCATCCTAATAGCTTTGAAGTATCTATGAAGTACTTACAGCACTTCTTAAAGCATTTAGTTCCACGTATACTTGATATACACTACTAATCAACAAGAAAGTTCCACGGAACTTAATCTGAACTAATTATGAACTTTCGAGTTCGCGTGTCAAGTAATATTCGAACTTTTGGTTGCTTGGGTTCGTATTGCCACAAACAAGGCCACAAATTAAACTGTGTTGTACATAAATCGTGAATCTCGGATGACCTTTGTCACAATCTTGAGTTTTGCAAGTTTCTGGGGAGTTTATGGGTGTTTTAATATACAAATTTTCCTCACAGTAAAGTAGAAAACAACTCCCCCCATTGCTTAGCCTCATAAAATAAAGCGGATAGCATTTAAATATTCGCCATTATTACAAACCATTTCGCCGAATACCATTTTGCCGAACACCAATTCTCGGTTGACCATAACGCGGAATATAGAGTTTCGCTGAATACCATTTCGCGAAAAACCTTACACGGAATGTACCGTTTCACGGAAAATCTTTTCGTAGAAAGTACCATTTTGCAGGGGTGACCGAACTGACCGAATAGAGGTCAGTAGATCTAGGAAAATAAATAAACCTAGATAGATGTGATCTCTATGGGGGCTGCCCCCCGCAGTGGCCGGCGCTTCTGACGGCAGGTTGCCGGCAACACTCGCGGCCTGTGGCCGTCTCGCGCTGAATTATCTAATGTTACTATTGATAGTTTTTGGTGGTCTTGTTATTGATTAATGTTTTATGGAAGAGTTTAAAATTTCTCGACTTCGATTAGTTTTTGAGTTACGCAAAAATTTCTGTTTTATTTGTATGAGAGTCCTTATCCCCCTACCACAGGGGTGAGGGGTCTCAAACCATTATTAAAAATAATTCCTGCTTCCAAAACTCCCCACATGCCAAATTTGGTCCCATTTGCTTGATTACTTCTCGAGTTATGAGGAAATTTGTATTTCATTTGTATGGAGTCCCCCTCCTAAAATGAGGGGGGACCTAATTCATCATAGAAAAAATTCAGGCCACCAAAAACACCCACATGCCAAATATGGTTCCATTTGATTAATTAGTTCTCGAGTTATGAGAAAATTTGTATTTCATTTGTATAGGAGCCCCGCCCTTCTAAAGCAGGGTGAGGTTTCAATTCACCATAGAAAAAATTCTTGTCTCCAAAAATGCCCACATGTCATATTTGGTTCCATTTGCTTGATTACCCAAGAAACAATTCTTGATTTAAGAAATGTCACTAAAAGCAGTATAATCAATATATATATATATATATATATATATATATATATATATATATATATATATATATATATATATATATATATATAGAATGCCAGTGTCGCTGCGATGCGCGTGGTAAACATCATACATGTTCAGATAATGTACTTACTTAATTGGCCTAACGTCTTATGACAAGGCCTGCGCAGTATAATTTCTCCATCTGTTTCGGTCCATGGCAACTGATCTCCAGTTCCGCGGGCACCCAGTGCTCGCCAGATCTCGCTCCACCTGGTCTTGCCACCTCGCTCGCTGTGCCCCTCTTGTTCCTACCGGATTTGATGCGAAAACCATTTTTGCAGGATAGTTGTCCGGCATTCTAGCAACATGTCCTGCCCAACGTATCCGTCCAGCTTTAACCACTTTCTGAATACTTGGTTCGCCGTAGAGACGCGCGAGCTCGTGGTTCATTCTTCGCCCCCATACATAGTTCTCTTGCACTCCGCCAAAGATGATTCTTAGCACCCGCCGTTCGAAAACTCCGAGTGCTCGTAGGTCCTCTTCTAGCAATGTCCACGTTTCGTGCCCGTAGAGGACAACCGGTCTAATTAGCGTTTTGTACAGTGTGCACTTTGTACGGGGGCTCAGATTGTTCGACCGCAAGTGTTTGTGGAGTCCGTAGTAGGCCCGACTTCCGCTGATAATACGTCTTTTAATCTCACGGCTGGTATTGTTGTCCTCTGTTGCCAGCGAGCCAAGGTATACGAACTCGTCGACTACCTCGAACTCATCCCCGTCGATTACCACGGTGCTGCCCAAGCGAGCCCTGTCGCGCTCGGTCCCGCCCGCCAGCATATACTTCGTTTTAGACGTATTTATCTGCAATCCAATCTTCTCTGCTTCGCGTTTCAGTCTGGTGTACTGATCTTCCACCGCCTCAAATGTTCTGCCGACAGCATCCACGTCGTCAGCAAAGCAGATAAATTGACTGGATTTATTGAAAATCGTGCCCCGCATTTCGATCGCCGCTCGCCTTATAACACCTTCAAGCGCAATGTTGAATAGCAGGCAGGAAAGACCATCTCCTTGTCGAAGTCCCCTGCGAGATTCGAATGGGTCCGACAATCCACCCGAGATTCTCACACAGCACTGGATCCCATCCATCGTAGCCATGATAAGTCTAGTAAGCTTACCCGGAAAGCCGTTTTCGTCCAAAATTTTCCATAGCTCTTGTCGGTTTACGCTATCATATGCGGCTTTGAAATCGATGAACAGGTGGTGCGTGGGGACTCGGAATTCGCGGCACTTCTGGAGGATCTGCCGCAGGGTGAAGATTTGGTCTGTTGTAGACCGACCCTCCATGAAGCCGGCCTGGTAACTTCCCACAAATCTATTGGCTATTGGCGATAGTCGATGAAAGAGGACTTGGGACAGCACTTTGTAGGCGGCATTCAGGATAGTGATGGCTCGGTAGTTCTCACAATCCAGCTTATCACCTTTCTTGTAGATAGGGCAGATAACCCCGTCTTTCCACTCCTCCGGTAGTCGTTCCGTATCCCAAATCTTGACAATCAATTGATGCAGACAGCCGGCCAACTTGTCCGGGCCCATTTTAATAAGTTCCGCTCCAATGCCATCCTTTCCCGCTGCTTTGTTGTTCTTCAGCCGCTGGATGGCTTCTTTAACTTCCCTTATCGATGGGGGTGGCACATCTTCGTCGCTTGCTGCACCAATGTGGTCACTTCCTTCGCTATCATGGTCTTCCGCCTGCACGCCATTCAGGTGTTCATCGTAGTGCTGCTTCCACCTTTCGATCACCGCACGGTCATCAGTCAAGATACCTCCATATTTATCTCTGCACATTTCGGCCCGCGGCACGAAGCCTTTGCGAGATCCGTTGAGTTTCTGATAGAACTTCCGTGTGTCGTGAAAGCGGTACAGCTGTTCGAGTTCTTCGCACTCCTTCTCCTCTTGGTGGCGCTTCTTTTCCTTGAAGAGTCGGGTTTGCTGCCTCCGCTTCTGTTTGTATCGCTCCATATTCTGACGGGTGGCTCTACGCAGCATTTGTACCCGCGCTGCGTTCTTCTCATCCAATATCTGCTGGCATTCCTCGTCAAACCATTCGTTACGTCGATTCGGTGCCACACTGCCTAGGACGTTCTCCGCTACGCTGTTAATGGCTGTTTTCACGGCATTCCAACAGTCTTCAAGAGGGGCTTCATCCAGCTCTCCCTCTTCCGGCAGCGCGGTTTCGAAAGATAACGCGTAGTTTTCGGCGACCTCTGGTTGCTTCAGTCGCGCTAGATTATACCGTGGCGGGCGGCGGTATCGTATGTTGTTCACAACAGATAGTTTTTGACGTATCCTTACCATCACTAGGTAGTGATCCGAATCAATGTTAGCGCCCGGATAGGTTCTGACGTCGATAATGTCTGAAAAGTGCCGACCATCTATCAGAACGTGGTCGATTTGTGATTCTGTCTGGTTGGGTGATCTCCAGGTGTACCGATGGTAGAGGTTATGCTGGAAGAAAGTACTACGTATGGCCATGTTCTTGGAGGCGGCGAAGTCGACAAGTCTTAGGCCGTTTTCGTTCGTTTGCGGGTGAGCGCTGAACCGTCCAATCACCGGTTTGAATTCCTCCTCCTGACCAACCTGAGCATTACAGTCCCCGATGATAATTTTGACATCATGTCTTGGGCAGCGGTCGTATTCACGCTCCAACTGCGCGTAGAATTCGTCTTTGTCATCATCGGTACTTCCGAGGTGAGGGCTGTGCACGTTAATTATGCTTATATTGAAGAATCGGCCCTTGATTCTTAATCTGCACATTCGGGGGTTGATCGGCCACCACCCGATCACCCGCTTCTGCATCTCGCCCATCACTATAAAAGCTGTGCCCAGCTCGTGTGTATTGCCGCAGCTCTGGTAGATGGTATGACCATCTCTATACGTACGTACCATCGTTCCTTTCCAGCATACCTCCTGCAGCGCTACGATGTCGAACTTGCGGCTCTTCACTTCTTTAGAAAGCGCGTGGGTACTTCCGAGGAAATTTAGAGACCGACAGTTCCATGTTCCTAATTTCCAATCGTTAGTCCGTTTTCGTCGCCTGGGTCTGCCGATTGTTCCGATTAGAGTTATTATTATTACTTACGGAGTCCATTGCTTTGGTTTTTTTAGTGGTTCAGGCTTGCAAAGCCCGCAACCAACCCCACAGTATCGCCGGAGGGCCAACGTAGCTCGAAGGAGCCCTCCCCCCTGTCAGCATACGACCTTGGTTTCCACCGGGGTTGGTTACCCGATCTCCACCCGAGGTTGCTCGTATCCCGGCTGGTACCACGAGGAGGTTGGGGTAGGAGTTGCTAGGTAAGAGGCTGTGAACCACTGTGGGGTCTATTTTATGCCCAGTGCACAAGGCACCGATGGTACGCATTACCTAGCCATTTACCAGTTCAGATAATGTATTTACGTTATATATGCATATGTGTGTGTGCCTGAGATTCATCAAAAGAGGAATCTCATTGTCAAACCACAGAGAACAGACATCCATTCAGGAACAAATTTTTCGGGAATTCTTGGATAAAATTTTAAATTAAAATCACCTAATATGCTAGCGACACCACCACTATAGTTTCCCAACTAAATGATTCATTTGATTTGCACACTGACAACCTTTGGCTCTGTTGCGAAACAGAGATAGAATAGGCTAACGCTAGTGCACAGTGCTACCGGGCATCGAGCTACTAAACGCACACATCGCATATCAAGAGACAATCTCTCGATCGTTATCGGTTCAGTTAGAAATGTAGAGCATAAATCACGAATGGGATCAGTCCCGAATAAACGTTCGATCAGAACAGTAGCCAGTTCACTCCGTTCTCTAGCTTCCCGTCTGAATAAAGGCTCGGATTTCCCGGCTTAGAGCCAAGTTGAGTGCCTGTGTATCTTGTACAGTCCACCGAAATTCCCGATAGTGTGGCCGCGCTGATCCGGCACAAAGTTTTAGTGTTGAACAGGCTCCTCTGGCGCTAGTATATAAGGACTATATGCGTTATGCTAGCGCCAGAAGTTAGCTGTTGTGATTTTAGTGTAGAATTTCATGCGCCTTTAGCGACACCATCACTATAGTTTCCCAACTAATTTGACATAAGTTTTATCCAAGTAGGGATCTTTCGCTTGGATGTCTGTTCTCTGTGGTCAAACTTTGACAACCAGTTTAAAATTTCAAATATGGCTGCCAAGTAATATGATTGGAAACTTCGCTTGCCTCAAATTTCTGAAAAAAAATCGGTGCAAAAGGACGCAGTTGTAGGATTCAATTCATCCGGACGAAAAGAAAAAGAATGTTTAAAAACATTTCATTGGCATGAAAACAGCGATGAGCGCACTGATGACAGCACCAACCAGCGCACAGATGAAGAACAGATAAATAACAATGAGCAACTTTGACAATGAAGTTCCCGATTCACAGACTTGATACAGATTGTTAGCATCATGTTTACCACAATAAGTCCTGTAGAAAAACAGCGACACTGGTATTCTATATATGGGTCATTCCATCTCAAACGTACACAAGGTTTGGATCCGACCATCAGCGATTTCAACCAAAGTTGGCATAATTGTTCATTCCGACCCCACAACCAATTTCCCAAGATATTATGCCGATTGATCAATCCCCCTAGCAGTGGCGCTATTTCCTTTTTTACAGATTTTCAAAAAAAGTCATTTTTCGGGTTCAAATATCTCTGAAACAGTTTGATGTGAAGACATGCCAATATACTTTTTCTATGGATTTTTGGCCGCGGAATCGAATGATGGTATCAGTTTTTATCTAATTTATCAACATCATACATTTTTTTTGCAATTTAAAACGAAAAATGCGAATATCTCAAAACACCCCCAATTTTATTTTCAAATAAATATGCTCAAAATGTTCGTCAGAAAATTCTACATAAGAATCACTTAACTAGAAAAAACAATATTGGTAGTTTGCGAGATATGGCGTTTTGAATATCTGGGGCATGCGTAATTTTAACTGAATTGTTAACGAAAGTATGTTTAAACACGTCTACTTGAAACGTCCGGACATTTTCAAGGCTTCATAATGTATTTTAATGAAAAATATGCATTTTCAACATAGAATCAGCATAATAAATTTTGATGTTCTGGATTCTTTTGTATATATTTAAATAAAAGTAACAGATTCGTACAAATTTTTATAGTTTTATTATTTAAGTGTCCTAGTTATTTGAGCGATATAATGCATTGTTATGTCGACTAATATGGTATTTCACTCCTGAGATTATTCAAAAGTTCGAAGTAATTTCGAAACTTGAAAATGGCTCTGTTAATACTTCATTGCACTATGGGGAAAACTGGCTTAAAAACGAACGAAATTCAGAAATGGTTTGCCAACTACTGAAATATTAGTGATCTTATGTAAAATTTTCCGGCGAATCCCATGATGCCTACCTCATTCCTAATTGCCATCGGAAAGTATCAAGTTTTTCTAATTTTTGTCTATTTATAGCAATATTTAAACTGATTAGATTACACCAGACAAGATTTTGAGAAAATAAAACTTGGAATAATCATCCTCGATTCTACGAACTTCTTTGCATAATATAATTGGGTTTTTAGGCTCTGCTTTTTTAAAGTCTTGCCTGATAAAGTCCATTATGTTAAAATATTGTTAAGAATGGGGAAAATCAGCAAAAATTGGTACTTTCCGATGAAAATTAAGGAAGCATTGGGCACCATGAGATTCGCCGGAAAACTTTACATAAGATCATTTATATTTCATCAGTTGGCAGACCATTTCTGAATGTCGTTCGTTTTAGACTAGTTTTTCCCATAGTGCAATAAAGTGTTAATGAAGCCATTTTCAAGTTTCGAAATTACTTCGAACTTTCAAATAATCTCTGGATTGAACTACCACATTAGTCGACATAACAATGCATTATATCGCTCAAATAACAAGGACACTTAAATAATAAAACCCGAATTAATCCACCTAGCGGAGTGACCTAGCCTTTCTACTGCTACAATAATCATTATTTAATTTCTCAGGAACATCTATAATTAACTTGACTATATTTTTACATATCCGTTTCGTATTCCTCAAAATCCTCATTTGCCAGTAAAATTCACAACGTATTGCGTAGAATAATAATATTTTCTTTCCTTGGGTGCGTAAATACTTGTAAGCGTCATTTATGTTACTTGATGAACACCTTATTTAGTTTTATAATCGGTCGGCCTTAACTTTCGGACTTCAGAGCCACATACGAAACTTGTTTTGAATTGACAATATGAAATATGTATTCATAGCAGATTTTTTGATATTTTGATTAATACCATGCGTTCAAAAGTTAGCATCTTTGAAAAACAAGAGTTCAGAAAAATTATTATTATACTTCGCTTTTGAAGAAAAAGGATATCGACAACAAAATGATTACCTAATCTCAAAATTTTACTATAAGTTTGCTTGGCTTCACTTTTTCAATAGGCCGTATGAATAAAACAGTTTACTTTGCTTTTCCAGTTTAAATCGTATGGGAGCATTTGCTCTAAATTTTTATTCATACGGCCTAATATAACTAAATTAGAAAAAATAACTGAATAGAACATTAGATATGAAAAAGAGAAATTGAACTTTTTTTTAGCTGGCGCTCCTTCAGATAATCATTTTTGCATGAAAATCAAAACTTAAGCTTCTTTTGAATGTACTTTCATGAAAAGATAGTCTTGATTAGCTTGATCGCATCGTTTTTACAATGTTAGAGGGTTAGGAAAACAAGATGAGCTCGAAAAATAATGCAAAAGCTGCGCCATAAACATGCTTGAGAATGGAAAATATGATCGATATGATGTCCAGTGCTTGTCATTTTTGATTTATTTATTAAAACATGATACATGACATAAGACATCTGTACTTTAAAATGTCACTAACGAACACAAATCTTACAAATTTACTACCGTGCAACGTTTACTTCCTATTTTTCATGTAAGATTTCCAAGCTCTAGTATCTATTGATTGAAAAGAGCATCTATTGATGCGCAAAATTTGTTTGAAATTTGTATAAATTTATTTGGAAAAATCAACCCACTAGTATTTTTAATCCTATACACCACTATACCTACATGCTTAAATTAATGGCTTTTCTTCGCTTTTTGCTTTTCTTGTACAATTGTGAGTAACAACAAGTGAAGAAAATGACAATTGAAATCTGAAATCAAAGAAAAGAAAAACTTTTCGATTGAATCCCACTATTTAATATTTATTTGCAACAGATACGTAGTTCTCCTACGACGTGCAGGCTTCATCAGTGTCTTATTTCAAAGCGTATACGTATCTGTCGCGAATAAATATCAAATAGTGGAATTTAGTCGGAAAGAGTTTTTTCTTTTCTTTAATTTCAGAGCTCGTATTCCACTAAGAGGCTTCAAAAACTTCAGACAATTGGCATGTTTCTCACTTCTCTTAAATTTCAATGCAAATTTAAAAATTGCAAATTGTCCTCACATACACACATGCATACATACATAGATACATACATACATACATACATACATACATGCATACATACATACATACATACATACATACACACATACATACATACATACATACATACATACATACATACATACATACATACATACATACATACATACATACATACATACATACATACATACATACATACATACATACATATATACACACATACATCACACACATTGAATACAATCAACATTTGATTGATATGTTTTGATTTCACACGTTTTAACGGTTTAATATACGGTGCTTAAGTGTTAAAGTTTGAATAACTTTTGAATGAATCGTCCGATTTTCAATAACTCGGTTTTGTTTGATAGATCTCAACAGTAATTTTCAAATAATAATAAATTGTGTGATGTTTTACATTGAATTAATGCTTATATGTTACAAAAATATGTTTTAAATACAATTTTTTCACATTTCTTTATGTAACTTTTAAACTACAACCCCAATCGTCATGAAATTTGGGAGTTAAGGTTTTTAGAGGCTCCCCTTTCATATGCAATCAATTTTGTTCAAATCGGTTAAGGGACCTATGAGATAATGAAGTCCCATATTTTTCGTATTTTTATACATAACTTTTGAACTAAAAGTCCGATCAAAATGAAATTCAATAGCGACCTATGGGACACCTAGACCTTTCATTTGACACTAGGAACATTAAAATCGGTCCAGCCATCTCCGAGAAAAGTGAGTGAGATTGAAAGCGTTACACACACACACACACACACACACACACACACACACACACACACACACACACACACACACACACACACACACACACACACACACACACACACACACACATACACACATACACACACACACACACACACACACACACACACACACACACACACACACACAGAAAATGCTCAGTTTTCGAAACTGAGTCGAATATGACATGGTATATGACATTCGGCCCGCAGGACCTTCTTTCCATTTCCGGTTTTCCAAGTGATTTCTATACCTTTATACTATATATTTATATAGTAGAAAGGCAAAACTATAAAAATTTGTACGAATCTGTTACTTTTATTTAAATATATAAAAAAGAATCCAGAACATCAAAATTCATTATGCTGATTCTATGTTGAAAATGCATATTTTTCATTAAAATACATTATGAAGCCTTTAAAATATCCGGAAGTTTCAGGTAGACGTGTTTAAACATACTTTCGTTAACAATTCAGTCAAAATTACGCATTCCCCAGATATTCAAAACGCCATATCTCGCAAACTACCTATATTGTTTTTTCTAGTTAAGTGATTCTTATGTAGAATTTTCTGGCGAACATTTTGAGCATATTTATTTGAAAATAAAATTGGGGGTGTTTTGAGATATTCGCATTTTTCGTTTTAAATTGCAAAAAAATGTATGATGTTGATAAATTAGATAAAAACTGATAATATCATTCGATTGCGCGGCCAAAAATCCATAGAAAAGGTATATTGGCATGTCTTCACATCAAACTGTTTCAGAGATATTTGAACCCGAAAAATGACTTTTTTTTGAAAATCTGTAAAAAAGGAAATAGCGCCACTGCTAGGGGAATTGATTAATCGGCATAATATCTTAGGAAATTGGTTGTGGGGTCGTAATGAACAATTATGCCAACTTTGGTTGAAATCGCTGATGGTCGGATCCAATTTTTCCGATTTTTGTGTACGTTTGAGATGGAATGACCCATATACAGGTATACCTCGATATAAGACAATTTATAATTTCTAAAAGTTGTCTTATGGTTTTTTCAAAAAAAAATTGCATTAGCGGTCGCCAGTTTTGCTCTGTTTTATGTGTTTACGGTTTTTGAACTATTTATTATTGTTTGAGCTATTAGTTTTTTACTATTTTTGGGGTTATTTTGAAATAATGAACATCTTCATGGCACCGATTTCAGAATGGAAAACCAGCTCTGGTATCGTTACCAGCTATGTCAAAGGGATTTGTTTCGATATAAGACAAAATTGTCTTATATCGAATTGTCTTATATCGAGGTTGTTTTATAACGAGGCTGTCTTATATCGAGGTATGCCTGTCCTGATTCTACTCTAAAAGCAATACAATTAAGCTATATATTGATGAAAAATCGATTTATTAAAAATCAAAACATTTGTTCGCCCAAAAGTGGAGAATTTATTCAACATCAGCATGCTGCAGTAGTTACATATAGCTTCAAAAAATAAGCGTCAATAAAATTATTATGCCACAACTGTTCAACTAATCAAAAGTAGAACCTTTCTAAGGAGCATTTTTTTAAGGAGCGTTGCATCTGCAACGCTTCTCAAACCATTGTAACCAGAAGGTGTAATCAAATAATCCAAGAGCACTTGTCAAATGTTTTTAACAATGTTGTATGATATATTGTTGTACAACCGCTGTACAAAGGTGGAAGATGATATTTATGATTTATATAGCTTTATATTTATATAGCTTATGATTATTAGGATTTGCGACAAGCATTACCTAAGGAACAATTTTTGCTTATTGAACGTTTATTGCGTGGAAGATGCGTTTGTATGACTGTTATGTAACGTATAGTAAGACGTTTATTCAGTACAAATTTCAACATTTAGATAAGCAAAAAGAAAAAAATGTGTAGAAAGTATTTATTTTATTTTTTAGGTTTCGTTATTTTCATGTCCATTTTTATATTCGTATTATTATAATTTAATGAGACTTAGTAGGAAATCACTGATTGACTCAAAATTCATCAAGGGCGCCATTATACTTTTTTCACTCACCCGGATTCGAATGTACATCCTGTCGGTCGGAAGCCGTCGACGAACACATCTCAGACAATCTAACATATGATAGGCGCCGAGTTTTTAGCCTATGTAGATTTTCCAGTTTAAATTTGTCAAGCGTGGAACAAAAACGGGCTAAAATACATTTAAGCGCTGAAGAGCAGTTTCTTAAATCATGTTACGCATCTGCTGTACAAGATTACTTTAGAAACATTTATTCCGAACATGTTAAACATTTAATCAACTATTTGTACTAAAGCAATCTATTTCGCTTTATCACATCTATTCATTCTTAAACAATCGTGCACATAACAAATTTGGTAGCTCTATCTGAGTATGGTTGCTAATTGATTATTTAGTGTTGATGTAAGTTCATCGGAATGTCCCCAGATAACACAAAATCATAATAGAAAGTTCACATTAAATCGTTTTCATGTCAATTTCACATTGGAATTGTATAATGATTAGAGTATGTCAAATCGAAGTGAACAATAAGTTGTTTTGCAGTCGTGCGTGTCTTCATATACAATTCATGACTGTGAATTATAAAGCTGGGCCAGTAAAACCATTTGGTTTGTATATCTCGATTGCAACTGAGGTATACGAAATCATATCTGAACGAAAAAGTTATATTTCACGCCATATAAGAACATATATGTACCAAAGTGGAGGCGATATACGTGCGAAAATTTTGACAACTATTTGTAATTCTATTTTGCGCAGTTTTTATAACACGCAACTAAATACTACTGAATATATGATATAGATATAATCAAATATTGCAATTGTCTATCCTGCTTTATAATTCACAGTCATGAATTGTATATGAAGACACGCACGACTGCAAAACAACTTATTGTTCACTTCGATTTGACATACTCTAATCATTATACAACTTCAATATGAAATTGACATGAAAACGATTTAATGTGAACTTTCTATTACGATTTTGTGTTTGGGTATGCTGGCAGATTGGTATTATTTTCAAATCTTAGCCAGATTTTTGCAAATAATACCCACGTCGGCAATAGATGTTGGCTACTGTCAAACACATAGAGTAAGGATAGGGTTGCCAGTCCCTTGTATCTGACAGATAAAATTCATCCAGTTTCAACCCGGATTGAATAGTGAGGTCCGAAATTTTCAATTATTCGATTACCGATTAATCGGTGAGCGTTGTCTCCACTAATCGATTAATTCAACTATTCGTGCCAGTTGGGTTCGATTAAAAATATTAGAATATTTCTTTGATAAATTCGAATATTTCATGTGTTATTCGATTAGTTGAATTAATCGAACGATTAACGGACATCACTATAAACAAATTCGACATAAACTAAAGGTACCAGTACACTGGTTGCTGAATCATCCAATATTTGATCTATTTCATCAAATAAATATGAATACCCGTGTACTGACCCAACCAAATATTCGAACAAACTTTATTTTTCAAAATGTCGCCGAGCTTTTCCAATAAAATTTGGCTGTTTGTAAGACAGTGTTATATGTCAATAAAATTAAATTTGTTTTCGTAACGTTTTGCGCTGTTCGCCGGTTTGTTTGCTTGGAATTTATCAAAAAATCCATCATAATGAAATGGTTTAGTGAAATATATTTTATGATTGAATTGCTGTCAAGCTTAATGCAGAAAATTAGTACAGAAAGGCATTATTATGTCTATTGTACTATGTGAAACATTACTCTAGTAAATGAATAGTCAAATTATTACAATTAATAGCGGACTAGCTGGTTGAATTATTTTGTTGATTGTACTGCATATGGTCGTTTTCGGTTTTATAAATAAACTAAAACTAAACATAAAAATTTAACTGACGTTTTATTAAATTGCCTGAGCATAGAATTGCTGAAGCTGTTGGGCTCATTGTTCTCGTTGCTGTTGAGCCAGAATCACAGAACTGGAATGAACGATATTTGGTGACTGGAACTGTTGTTTGCCATTAAGCATCAGTGCCAGTGGTCCCATCCGCTGTTATTGTGGCTGTAGGATGGTGGAGTACAGTTACATCTGATAGTTATCTACAAGAAGAAAGTTGCGGTTCAATATCTAAATTCAACGTATTCTACTCACACATACAACATTCATAGGGTAAGGAACGAGTTAAGCAGTGTCACCTATTTTAATCAGTTGAAAATAAATGAGGCGAAAATGCACTTTTTTATTCTTATTTTCAAAATCTTTTGATAGGATCATCTTCACAAATCACTTAACCATACATTTGATTCACACAAACACAATTTACTGGGTTTCAGACAAGAAATATGATGAATTAAAAATTGTCCAAAAACGTACATTTTTCAGCTACTAACGAATCCATCACATTTTTCAGCACTGATTACAACCACTCTAAAAGTCAAGCACTCAATTGTCACATACCATATTATTCACTCTCTTTTTTTTCTATTATCTAAGGCTTTGTCACTAGCCGAAAGTTTTATCATTTTATAACAAAACTGAAAACAAATTCTGAATTGACGGAACCTGTTCACCAGTAGCAGCAGCTGCAGCAAAACTGATAAACTATCGTGTTGCCAAGACACTGTTTTGGTTCTGGAAACAAGAATTGACCTGTTCGATAGAAACTTATGCGATGACGGTGGTGATCTTTAGAACTAGCCGAACGGTGAGAAAGTTGACAGTTTGCTTGAAGAATCGGAAAAAAGTTTACTTTTTTAATTTTCTTAATGTAGTCGACCAATGTACAAATAAAATTATTATTGCAAAATGTAAGAAAATTGAGTACTTTATTTTTGGTATATACTTTGTCAGTGGTTTGTTTACAGTATATATGAGAAAATAATGTTTTTGTATATTTATGCGACAACAAACAGGTTACATATCACGCTAAATTATAAAAATCCACGTGCTTGAGTGGTAAAAAACTTGTTTTTTGTGAAATTAATATAAACCAGGCTATTGCAAGCAAGATACAGGATAATTAAAGAGAACATTCATATTTTCATGTAGTGCCGGAGCAATGTGGTTCGATAAGACTGAAAAATATTCAAATCTCCAGAACTTTGACTTGAACCAATACAAAACAAGCATAAGGATTTTGTAAAGTAGAAAAACATTCCAATAATATGCAAAAACCGCTTTAGGATCACTTCTGTGTTCGATTAGTTAACTCGCCACACTAACTTTTACAGTATTCTTCAAATTTATGCTCTTTCAATTCACTATTTTAAAAGTGTTTTTAAAATAACTTGTAAAACAGCAAATTTCTTACAAAACCTGATAAAAATTTAGCAAAGTTTTCAATCGAAAACCAGTTAAAAATTAAATTTACTGAAATTTTTTTATGAAATGTACCGCATCTGACATTTGTTTTCGTTTTTCTCACCATCACAGCAGGTAGCGACACGCCGGCAGTTTTTAGTCAAATTTGTCAATTATAGGTTTGAAATTAACTGAAACCTCCAATGGTGAAAACGTGGTTCAATACTTTCAAGAGAAATGTATGTTCATAATTAATTTTTCTTTATTAAAAACAATAGAAAAGACAGCTTTTTAAATAATTTTCGAAGATTTTCTCATTGTTTTAATGAAGCTACGATGTGTTTCAATGTTATTTGCTTTGACAACACTGTTCTGAGTCGGACCGTGCGTACTGCTATGTTTACCTCTTTTGTTCTTCCACCATCCTTATGAACAGCGAGTGAGACGTCAAACTCGCAGTTTCCCATAAGAACACTAGAGAATAAAAGAGACGACGAATACCGTTTGCCGAACGGTGCGGTGAGTGTATGCCCCGATAAACAATTTAGACAGATGGCATTTCACGCATCTATGCCGATTACGCATCAGATGCCGATTTGTAGGTCGCGGATAGGAACGCGAACTTACTGAATAGGGGGAAAAGTTCGAAGGATTTTTTACGGGGACGTAAAACTATTCAGATTTCAGGATTGCTTAAAAAAGCACCTTAAGGGTGAAAATATGTTCGGTCTGATCAAAATTAGTTACTCCGCTCCAACTTTTAATGCGGAAAATCAAAAGTTTAGCACAACAATAGTGTCTTTCAATGGTAACAGCTTGAAGAACTAAAGATAGCAAGAAGATTGGTATGCTGATATCCCTCACTTAGTCAACCCCTCGCTTTTAATAAGGTAAAACAATCAGTGACCCGCTTAGACTGCTTAAAACCGGTTCTTTACCCTACCTATAGCTGACGGGATCAATTTAGTTTGGTTGCCACCGCTGGGCTGAGTCTTGCAATTCATTCTGATTAAATCTGCATCAGCATCAATATCTTGGCAGCTATGATTCGTAGAAATTTCGTGGCTTCAAAGTAAAAAAAGATTAATTGGTCAGTTTGTTGTATAATTAGCCGAAAAGTTGTTACCTGCAGGGCCACATTTACATTGAACATTTAGAGATGCTTCTCACCACCTTCCAGCTTTCTTGTCAATTGTTATCGCCTAGTTTTTTTTATTTATCTGTTAAATTCATCTGACAGTGTCTACATGAACACTAATTGCTAATTAAAAGTTTCTGTTACGAAGTCTTTGTACAAACTTATTCGATGGTTGTCCGAAATCGAATAGCTCTTCCACTGTCAAAAATGTTCTAATGCAAGCTGTTACAGGCTCATTACACCCGAAAGCAGTGCGATGAAATGGTGCTTGCAGTAATCCGGTCGATCTTAGATTACTTTATGAAGCGCGAAAATCCATGAGTGACAAAAGCTGGGGAGAGTCGATTTCATCATTTATGACTTTTGCCACAAACACTGCCTGCTGGATTCTACGTCGGTGTTCAAGTGAATCAAGAAGACGGCAACGATCCAAGAATGGTAGGAGCTCCTCTGGATTATGCCACGGTAGATGTCGCAAAGCCATCCGGATAAATTTTCTCTGCACTCTCTCGACACGTAAGTTCCACGACACTTGCTGAGGATTCCAAACTAAGCAACAGTTCTCAAGCAGCGGTCGAACTAGGGCGCAGTATAGCGACTTGAGGCAGTGGGGATCCTTAAGGTCCCGACCAATTTTTGAAATAAATCCAAGCTGACGCATTGCTTTCGAGATAATTGATTCGCGGTTTAAGTTAAATGTGAGCTTAGTGTCCAGCAAAATTCCAAGGTCAGCAACATGGTCGACTCTGCGCAATTCAGTTCCATCTATCCGATAATTAAAAAAGAATCGGAGTTTTTAAGCGGTAAAAACTCATCACCTCACATTTCGCAACACTTATTATAAGCCAGTTTTGTTTACACCATATAACAAATACGTCGAGCGAAGCTTGAAGGCGACGACAATCCTCTATTTTTTCAACAGCCAAAAACATCAGCATATACAAGTCTGCAACCAGCACCCAATAGGAACGTAACATCGTTGAGAAACAGCGAGAAAAGCAGCGGGCGCATATTGCTACCTTGCGGAACTCCAGACATGTTCGTAAACTGCGAAGAAATACAGAATCCAAGCTTCACACGCAGCACTCTTCCACGCAAGTATGAGCTTAGCCAACGAATCATCTGTTGAGAAGCCCCCAAATGGGAAAGTTTACGCAATAATATGGTATGGTCAATTCTATCAAAAGGAGCTTTCAAGTCCGTGTAGATTACATCAACTTGCTTCTTGTTCTCCATTTCCGAAATACAAAACGAAGTTAATTCCATCAGATTCGTGCAAACGTGCAGCATAAAATCATGCTGCGCTGTGGATATATAGTTCTTAGTGCGGGACAAAATCACTCTACTCACGATTATCTCGAACAGTTTTGACGCAGCAGAAAGGCTCGTAATTCCGCGATAGTTTCTTACGTTTTGAAGATCGCCAGTTTTATATACTGGGAACATAAATGACTGCTTCCAAATATTGGGGAATTTACCTTGTTCGAATGACTTGTTAAAAATCGTGCGCAAAGGAAGGGCCGAAGCCTTGGCACAGCGATTTAACATCACATCTGGAATACCATCAGGTCCCGCGGAAAACGAATGCTTCAATTTTCTTGTAGCTTCTATCACCATGTTGGTAGGGTAAAGAACTAGTTTTAAGCAGTCTAAGCGGGTCACTGATTGTTTTACCTTATTACAAGCGATGGGTTGACTAAGTGGGGAATATCAGCATACCAATCTTCTTGCTATCTTTAGTTCTTCAAGCTGTTACCATTGGAAGACACTATTGTTGAGCTAAACTTTTGATTTTTCGCTTTAAAAGTTGGAGCGGTGGAACTAATTTTGAACACACCGAACCCATTTTCACCCGCAGGGTGCTGTTTTCAGCAATCCTGAAATCTGAATTTTTTTACGTCCCGTTAAAAAATCCCTCGAACTTTTCCCCCTATTCAGTAAGTTCGCGTTCCTATCCGCGACCTACTAATCGGCATCTGATGCGTAATCGGCATAGCGTATCGGCATATGCGTAAAATGCCGTCTGTCTAAATTGTTTATCGGGGCATACACTCACCGCACCGTTCGGCAAACGGTATTCGTCGTCTCTTTTATTCTCTGGTGTTCTTATGGGAAACTGCGAGTTTGACGTCTCACTCGCTGTTCATAAGGATGGTGGGAGAACAAAAGAGGCAAACATAGAAGTGCACACGATCTAACTTTAGAACAGTGTTGTCAAAGCAAATAACATTGAAACTCATCGTTGCTTCATTAAATCACTGAGAAAATCTTCGAAAATTATTGAAAAAGCTGTCTTTTGTGTTGTTTTTAATAAAGAAAAATTAATTATGAACATACATTTCTCTTAAAAGTATTGAACCACGTTTTCACCATAGGAGGTTTCAGTTAATTTCAAACTTAAAATTCTTATTTCCAGAACCGAAACAGTATCTTGGCAACCGATAGTTCATCAGTTGTGCTGCAGCTGCTGCTACTGGTGAACAGGTTCCATCAATTCAGAATTTGTTTTCAGTTTTGTTAGAAAATAATAAAACTTTCGGCTAGTGACAAAGCCTTAGATAATAGAAAAAAAGAGACTGAATAATATGGTATGTGACAATTGAGTGCTTGACTTTCAGAGTGGTTATAATCAGTGCTGAAAATTTGATGAATTCGTCAGTAGCAAGGTGGCGATTGCTGAAGAGCAGCTGAAAAATGTACGTTTTTGGACAACAATTTTTAATTCATCATATTTCTTGTCGGAAACCCAATAAATTGTGTTTGTGTGAACCAAATGTATGGTTAAGTGATTTGTGAAGATGATCCTATCAAAAGATTTTGAAAATATGAATAAAAAAGTGTATTTTCGGATCATTTATGTTCAACTGATTAAAATAGGTAACACTGCTTAACTCGTTCCTTACCCTAGTTTGATTTGCTATGGGAGAAATAAAAGCAATTGAGTAATTCTCGCTAAAACGGGGTCACTTCATACGACAGGCCTACTACGGTAACCAACCTGGCTATATTCAACAGCATCTGCAACCCGGACAGCAACAACGAACGCGATTTCTCATCATTCCCTGGCATACAACAAACAGTGGAAAAAGTGTACTTATATACGGAGCCACGTGCTGGAATGGTCTCCCAATAGACGCTAAATTAAAACCAACTCTGTCTGCCTTCAAAAACTGTACAAAAAGACTAGTTTAATTGTTTAATGTTAGTGCTTACTTATTAAGAATAATACTTATCTAATTTGTATGTTCTATTTAGTCACATTGTACCTATTTTCCTTGACCTGATATAAAAGTTTCAAACTAACAGGCTACCGTAAGAAATAAACAAACAAATTACAAAGCACAAATTACAAATACTTAAAATAGAGCAATACTTAGTTCAGCAAATTTATGGATAATAATTGACCCTATAAATGCCCCATTGTAACCTTCGAAGAAGTTACAGTTTAGGGCTGTCGGTATTGGGCGCTTTTGGTGAAAACCGGTATTTCGGTATTGGCGCAGAAAATACCGGTAGTACCGGTAAAATACCGGTATTGGCAGATTATTCGAAATCAATAGAAATGTCGATGGTTTTCAGTAAATCTTTTTATTTTTAAACTTAAGCTTCAGTATTGTTGCTTATCAATGTAAAATTTAAGCAGATATAATACTCTAAGCGATGTATTTCCGTTACTAGAACGAATTTTATTACCAACGCTTCCAACAATTGAAAAAACTTCCGCTTTCATCGATGTCTGTCGAACGACTCTAAGCGCATCAGGAATTTTCCTTTCATTTCTTCAAATTTAAAGTAGGGAAACCCGCTTTTAATTATTTACAAATATCTTGTATTGAAGTTTACAGCATAATTAATGCCCCGGTCTCCTACAGTCACGAATTTTTCCTCCATCTCCAAACCGGAACTCTTGCATAGCATCATCCTCTTCATAATCCTTCACAGATATCTTCTCTTCTCTGTTAGCAGTCATGCAGATTTCATCTCCTTGTTTAATGTATCACTCGAAAGACTTGGAAAATATTCCAAATTCTTTCCTGGCAGATCCTTTGATGGCAAGAATACTCAAAAGGCGCAAAGGTCCCCGTATTCTGATCAGGGCCCGGCGTTATCGAAACAAATAAATGAAGCTGCCTTCTCTTATCTTCGTTTCACATATGAAGTGACTTGTTTCATTTGTTGAACAGAGCGTTTCTAGCAAACTTCACCTGAAGCTAGAGACTGTGTCAAATGACACAGTCTCAGGCACGATTTGTCGATGTTGAGTAGTTTAATCATAATATGCGTTAAATGGTAGGACATGTTACTCAAAATCAATTCAATTGAATTCAAAATGGCTGGACTTTGATAGAGAAATACAAATGAAACATTAAAACCGGTCGTCATGATGAACTAAAAATCGGTTCATTGACGCTGATTGAAGCCAATTTTGAAATGAAGCGGCGCTGCTTCAGTTAAAACTGAAGCTTCATTAATTCATAGTTAAAAAACAACATACTATTGTAAGTGATGTTTCTGGGCCCTGAACTTGTTTCCTAAATTCTTTATTTGAGAGCTTCGAATAATTTTGTGGTTTTTAAATATCAAGTTGTTCAAAAATAAATTGAAACGCGACGTCTGGTTCATACAATAAAACATTTTTACAGCAAAGATGCTCTCCTGTGCCTTAAACGGATTCAAGAACTATAGTTATTTGACCCACAATTTCACTATCTTCATTGTTAGTAGTCAAAGAATCTCGTCTGCATTAACACCAATTTGTTTTCCTAAGAGTTTTATAATCTTCTATCAAATTTAGTTCAGAATAGAAAATACCGGAAATACCGGTTTTTTGCCTTTCCGAAACCGGTATTTCGGTATCCAAAAATTGGCCGGTATTACCGGTTTCGGTACTACCGGTACTACCGGTTAGACAGCCCTATTACAGTTTGATCTACGATACGTTGTGGATAGTTTTGCCTAATAAAACCAATAAAATACTGCGAGTAAATGTAAATTCTCATGCCTGAAATGAAAAATTGAATTATATAAAAAAATTTAAATTAATTAAAAACTATATGAAAGTAAACTTTTGATATAGGATAGGGGTAGCAGTATCAGGGGCCCGTTACTACGCTCAAAAAGCATGCGACAAAAATATGCCATGTGTCGTTAAGTAGAACGGACTCCTGTACTGACCACCAGATGGTAGATAGGAGCAGCCAGAATTAGCAAGTCGAGCAGTTGTCGCAACGAGAGAGGTGCTCACTGTTCACGAATGCGCTGACCATCGATTCGACTCACACCGCGCCTGTCCAATTCATTGGATTTGCACAATAATTCTCAATGTTTGGTAACGAGTATGATAGAGTATTGTCGTTGCGCCGGCTTTCCGTTCTTCGTACCGATTAAACCGCCGTTTTAAATTTGGGCTTAGTTGGGAGTGTCTCCGTTTTGGTCAAAGTGGAGCTTTTTAATGAGAGAAGGGGAATGTCCCATAAAAAATTCTTGCTAGTTCGAAGGATACTCCTGTTGCTCGATCATAGATGATGCTAGTGTTCAGACCACGGTTCAAGTTAAATGTGAGGTACGATCATTTTTCTTGATTTTTCTTTTAAGAGTTATACCTGTTTGTCAGTGGTATTAAATTATGTTACCAATACCAACTGGCAACAAGGTGGCTCATCGGAGCAGCAAAGGTGTTGATACACTGTTTCAGAAGAAGAGACGAAATACCATCCGGTCCAGAAGATCGAGAGGATTTTAGCTTCGTGGCGGCTGATATGACCATCGTGTCGTCGATGAAAAGGTGAGTTAAACAATTGCTAAGTACGGGGACGCACTGGACGGCTGCGGAAATTTCTTCTTTTGACAACCTTTCGTCAGTAAATACACTGGAGAATTTCCGCGCGAATAGTTGGGAAATCTGTTCTATGTTGCTGGCAGTTTCACCACAGAGAACAGATTAAGAGGCTCGAAGGAAGTAATCGATTTTTTGTGTGTAAAATCTGTCGGTAGCGCCCTCCAGAAATAGTTTGCCAAACGCATCAAAAAATATCCATGTACCTTTATCAATATTTCTTTGTGCTGGAGTTACATAGCAGCGACGGCAGCGACATCAAGATTTAGTTTGCCACTTACTGCTCGAGGGTTGCTCTATTGAAGGATTACTCGTAGATTACATAAAAACCTTCTACACACTTTTTGTCACTTACCTGGTAGTCTGTTCTCTGTGGTTTCACTACCCAGGAACAATACCGAAGAAAGCCCGTTGTCCTTCCGCTATTCGTTGACGCGCTTCCGAAAGAATTTTTTATTCTTTTTCAGTTTGCGTTCGATGTTTCTCAGGTAGCGACTCAATCGTTTGTAACGCGTGTAGATCGACGGAGTAGCAACGTTCTATATTTTGAGAACTTCTTGAGAGCGATTTTCTTCTCGAATTTCAGACGTCGTAACGTAGCGTTTACCCAGTGTATCCTCCCAGCGTCAGCTAGTGTGCCCAGCGTCAGCGGGCATGGTTCTTTTTGGGACATGTCGATCGATAGCGTAGTTCAGGATATTAAAGAATGTCATTGCGGCAGAATTAACATCTTCCTTGTCCAAAACTGCATCCCAATTGATGCTAGTGAGGGTTCTTTGGATTTCCCTGAAGTCGTATTTTTCAGAAAACCAGACTGTACCAGAAACCGTTCAAGAAGTGCTAGAGAAACTCGATCGCAGTGAGTGGATCGAAGCAATGGAGAATGAATTTCATGCGCTGAAGGATAAGAAAACGTGGCGTTTAGTCGACCTACCCGCAGGACGGAAAGCTTTGAGGAATAAGTGGGTGTTTAAGGTCAAGACACATTTGGATGGTTCTGTTGAACGATACAAGGCTCGACTTGTAATTAAGGGTTATTCGCAAGTGAAAGGTGTGGACTTTCAAGAAACCTATTCGCCTGTCGTTCATTACGCAACCGTACATTATCTTCTGGCATTAGCGGCCAAGCTCAATCTGGTCGTGCATCAGATGGTTGCCGTACCTGCATTCTTGCAGGGCGCTCTCGGTGAGGAAGAGATCTTCATGGAGCAACCAGAAGGATTCTGTGATAACAAAGCACCGACGAAAGTATGCAAATTACAATAAGCACTTGACGGCCTCCAGCAAAGTATGGAATCAACAATTGGTCACGAAACTTAAGAGCATGAAATTCAGAAGATCGCAATACGACACATGCGTCTATCACCAAGTTGTCGAAGGAAATCTTATTATCGTTGCAATTTACGTTGACGATTTCTTGATTATTTCAAACGATTAGCAGTTGCTGAATCGGATTAAACAAGAGTTGTGCGCGGATTTCAAAATGAAAGACTTGAGACCAGCCAAGCAGGTATTCGGACTAAGAGTTAGTAGATCAAATGGAGATTTGATTTGATTTGATTTGTATTTCGAATATAGGCTTAAGCCCTTTACCCATTCTTAAATCTATACTACAACATAGGCTTACAAATAAATAAATTTCAACACGCACAAAATTACAATTGTCTTAAAAATTAAAAGTATTCGATTTATCGTAATTGTCCTCTGAAGTATAAACTGAGTCTATGTCTTATCACATCCGAGCTCATGCCAATGTTTATAACATGTTGCAATGCATTGAAGGCGTTCATGAACCGGGAAGTCGGTTCGTGCTGTGAGTAATTTCTAGACCTAAAAGGTGGGTCAAAAATCCTACGTCGTCGGAGCGTGACTGCACTATCATTAAATATCAATCGACTGGTCAAAGGTTGGCTGTTTGTTCGTTCTGAGAGAATGTTCGTGAAGAATATGATATCGGCAATCTTGTGCCTCGAATGGACCGTATCAATATCCACCAAAGAACAGAGATCGTGGTAAGGCGGTAGTTGTTCTCCGTTCCATCCGAGATTCCTGAGAGCGAATCTTACAAATCTCTTCTGAATCCCTTCGATACGGTGTACGTGCGTTATATACAGCGGGCGGCAAATAACGCTAACGAAATCGAGCTTGCTTCTGACGAGGCCTTTGTAGATCGCTAGTACTGCATGAGGCTCTCATTGATGACATTGTCAATGTGCCTATTGAAGGAGAGTGAGCGATCAAAAGTTACCCCCAGGTCGCGGACAAATTCAACTAGCGGAACAACATTGCCTCGGTATGCGTAGTCAAAAATCACAGGATTAGCTTTTCTGGTGAAAGTCATAACAGAGCACTTATTCGTGTTTACTTTCAATCCACGGTTTTCGCAGTTCGTTCCTACATGACCTAAGTCGAGCTGTAATTTCACGCAATCATCAATAGATTTGATCGGAAACAAGATTTTCACGTCATCTGCATAAATCAGCATAGTTGCATGGGAGATAACATCTGGCAATTTGTTCATCAGAAGCACGAATAGCAATGGTCCTAAGTGACTGCCTTGTGGTACTCCTGAGTGCACAGTAAACGAACGAGATTTGTAGCCACGGATTTTTACAAATTGTACTCTATACTTGAGATAAGATTTTAACCAGTTGTACAACGAGCCACGAATGCCGAAATCTTTAACAGCCTCCAAGATACTATTAATGTCGACTGCATCAAATGCTTTGCTCATATCTGTATATATGCAATCCACTTGAAATCCCTTAGAAATGTGATCTGTAACTGTAGAGCTGAATTCACAGAGGTTTGTAACAACTGATTTTTTCTTCAGGAATCCATGTTGCACAGGAAAAATATGGTTAACTACATTGTCGTAAAGGCGACTGTAAACTAACGACTCGAAAAGCTTCGGAATAGCTGATTGGATAGCAACTCCACGATAATTTTCCACATCGTCTCTGGCCCCTTTCTTATGTATTGGAGTGATTTGCGAGGTTTTCCAGATTCCCGGAAAATGGCCAGTAGCTAATGACACATTGAACAAGCGCACAAGAGGCACCACAAATTCTAGACGGAACTCTTTCAGGATTCTATTTGCCAGCATATCCGGTCCTGCAGACTTATTGACATCGAGCTCACGAATATCGTTTTCTACACACGTATTGGATAATTGGTATGGTACATCGTCAGTATTAACGGGCAATCCGGGGATGCTGCCAGTTGCTGCAGTAAAAACACTTTCGAAAAACTTCGCGAATAGTTCAGTCGATGATTGAACATCAGCAGATGTGACACCCTTGTAACTAACACAATCCGGAACGCCAGAACTCTTTCTTCTACTGTTCACAAATTTCCAAAACGATTTGGGGTCTCTTTTCAAACGAAACTGAATGTCTGCGATATAAACCTGATATGATTCCCGATGAGCAGCCTTAAACATTCTCAGTATTTGTTTGTAGTGTGTCACGTTTTCGTTTGAAGGAGACCGACGCATTCGTTTCAGAGCTGCTCTTTTCTCCTTCATTAAATTTATAAGCGCCGGCGTGAACCATTCTGGATAACTGTGTTAATATTTTTGCCGTTTCGTCATCACCGGAGAATGACGAGAAAATATGTCAAAAACTGTATAATATAACAGCAGTGCATTATAATCAATTGAATTCTCGATAACCACCGTATTTCCACAACCAATATTTAAAATGTTCATTGATCGGAGAAACTCGCGCATTCTTTCCGCTTGTCTTTGATATTCCTCGCAGCCGTGAAAAATGTCTTCTGATATAAACAGATCATGCCAACTGATATTTGCAAGTTCCAAACGGGTGTTTCCAAAATCCATTGCATTTAAATTCAGTTGATTTTCGAGCATCCCTTGTTTGCACTCTATCGGTTCGATTGCGTAGACGGTCAATAACATCGCATTGTGATGAACTTCATTCTTTATCAATGGATCCGTTAATGTTACTTGACAGATGTTCGGTGCCGTAGTGAACACCAAGTCGAGAAAACAGCTGCTATTGTTTGGAATATTACACACTTGCACCACGATTGATCAAGAACCGTGCAAACGTGGCAAAATGGTGAGCCTATCCGCCCAGGCGTATGTAGATACTTCTTAAAGCATCCATGTCCCGACAGAAACTGGGTAAGGAAAAAGTTTACCTCACCATGTCCTCTGCCGATCCAGGACGATATGTTCTGGATCAGCCTATGGGTCCACCTACCATGATCGGTGCGATCCCATTCCGCCTGCAACGCCTAATAGAGTCCAGCCAGCTCTGTCCCTAGCGCCCCTGACGTTCCTCTGCCTATGGCACTCGATGTCCTCACCTAGTAGTATGCATATGGGAATCATGGCTGCAATAACCCCAATCGCATCCAACGATATGGTACGGTAGCCGCACGTAACGCGCAATGCCAACAGCCTGAACACCTTGTTCAGACATGCCTGATTGCGCTTACTCTCCAAAGCCGGGGCCCATGCCGGTGCACCATACCTTAGTACCGACATGGCAACGCTGGCCATCAGATGTCTCTTACTGCTACTAGGACCGTAGCCGTTTGGCATGATCTAGGACAGCGCAGTAACCGCCGTCGACACTTTACCACAAGCATAATCCACATGGCTGGTGAAGTTCAGCCTGTTGTCTGCCATAACACCCAGGTACTTCACACTTCGTTTGGAGACAATCACCTGTCCTCCAACGATTATTTTGGCCTCTAAGGCCGACTTACGTTTGCTGATCATCAGCGCTTCCGTCTTGTGATGGGCCAATCGTAGTTCGACGCCCGCCATTAATCCCTCTATTATGCTTATGGCGTCTGATGCCAGCATTTCCATCTCCTCTAGAAACTCGCCTACCACTATAAGGACGGAATCATCGGCGAAGCCAGTGATCTCGACCCCAGCGGGTAGTTCGAGCCTCAGCACCCCATCGTACATGGCATTCCAGAGCGTGGGGCCTTACCTAGTTCCTGTCGGGACATGGATGCTTTAAGAAGTATCCACAAACGCGTGGGCGGGTAAGCTCACCCTTTTGCCCCGTTTGCACGGTAGCCGAGGAAACGGCGGAGCATGTGATGTTTCACTGCCCGCGTTTCACGACCACTCGGCGGGTAATGCTGGCGGTCGTTGGGGAAGACACCAACGCCGACAACGTCGTGCAGAGAATGTGCGCTGAGCAGCGCGCATGGGGTGCCGTCGTTAGGGTGGCAATGGAGGTGATAACGGAGTTGCAACGGATAGAACGTTTGCAACGAAAGAGCCTGACATAGCTTAGCTAGGGTCAGTAATGGGCTGATTGGGTAGCCCAGGCCCTAGGTGAAGGGTATTGGCGGTGGGGCCGAGAATCGAGCCCTGTGGAACACCCACTGTCACTTTATCCTTCTTCGCCCCATCCGCCGTGTCGTACACTAGCATCCGGTTCTCGAAGTAACTTTTAAGCAACCTGCATAGATGGTCTGGAACCCTCATCCTATGCAGCGCTAACGCGATTGCACCCCAGTTAGCGCTGTTAAAGGCGTTTTTGACATTGATTGTGACTATGGCACAATACCTGTCGCCTCGCCTTTTCCGTTTAATAGGCTTCTCGGCCCTCTCCACCACGGACTTTATGGAGTCTACAGTGGACTTCCCCTTACGGAAGCCAAACTGCGAGCTTGCCTGTCCGACATCACTTTCCACCACAGGAGTCAGCCTGTTTAGGATTACCCCCTCTAGCAATTTGCCTAACGTGTCCAATAGGTAAATTGGCCTGTACGACGAGGGATCACCAGGCGGTTTCCCCGGCTTTGGCAGCAGTACCAATCTTTGGACTTTCCATTTGTTTGGAAATTCGCATACCTCTAGGCAATTCTGAAGCGTCTCTCTAAACGTATCGGGATATGCTTGGATCGCCACTTTGAGTGCCTCGATCGGAATCCCGTCAGGACCGGGCGCTTTCCTCGTTTTTAAACCCCTGGCAATTACGATGAGTTCCTCATTCGTGACCGGAATGAGGACATCATTCGATTGACCGTACGGGGTTGGAGGCCACCAAAGTGGATCGTGTTGCCGAAAGAGCCCTTCCACGATTACTTTCAGCTTTTGGGGTCAGGTTTCCTGCGGCGCGGATGTACCCTTCATCTTTTTCATCACCACCTGGTATGCACCGCCCCAGGGGTTTGAAGCCGCATCGCGGCGTAGCTCCTAACAACAGGATTTCTTGCTACGCCTAAGCTCCTTCTTGAGCGCCAACCTGGCTGCTCTAAGTTAGATACCCCGAGCTTCACAGCTGCATCGGTCCGGGCCCTCTGCGCTAGCCTTCTCGCTCTGTGGCACCTGGAACGGAGCTGGGCAATAGTATCACTCCACCAGTATACCGAGCGACGACCGTTCATTGGCTACCCCGTCCTGGGCATAGTGGTATCACATGCCCGTACTAGGACGTTGGTCAGCTCACGGGCGCTCAGGTTCAAGCGGTTGCTGCGCTGAGTGCTTCAACGAACAGGTCTTTGTCGAAGGACTTCACTTTCCACCTCCTCCCTGTCGACTTCAACCCGCGTGGCCGTAGCATGCGTCGTTCAATCGTGTACCGTATAGCTTGGTGGTCGCTATGCGTGTACTCATCTGATACCCTCCAGCCCATGCTGGCAAGCAACATTGGGCTGCAGAAGGTGATATCGATGATCGATTGTTGTACCCCCCTACAAAAGGTACTGACGCATCCCACGTTAGCCAGACTTACATCCAGCTTGGACAGAGCTTCCAGCAAGCTTTGTCCCCTAGGGGTAGTGCATCTGCTACCCTATTCGACAGCCCAAGCATTGAAGTCTCCTCCAATGACAACGGGCTTGCGGCCCGTGAGCTCGTCGGTGAGCACGTCTAGCATCCGGTCAAACTGCTCCGGCGACCACCTAGGTGGAGCGTAGCAGCTACAGATGCAGACGCCATCGACCATAGCAATCACGAACCCTTTCTTCTTTACCCAGTTTGCGCCGCCCCTGGAGACCCGGTAGGGATCCGCGATAATGGCAATATCGCACCCCGTTTCGGCTGCCGTTTGCCAAAGCAACTCCTGTGCCGTTTCACAGTGGTTCAATCTGGTTAATCTGTATAACCTGCACCATTATCGTTGCAAAGCTCTCCTATAAGCCGCACACAGTGGGGCACCTGTGGCATGCTTATTTCCCGTTTCGGCTGTGCAGAGCAAGCACCTGGGGGGATTGGTACATCTCCTGATGAAGTGGTGATCTTCGCCGCACCGCCTGCACAGCTTAGACCGATCGGGGGCCTTACACTTGCCTGCCCGATGGTCAAAGCCCATACACCTGAAACAGCGTTCGATACGCCGTTTCGACGCAAGTGTACAGACTGACCAGGCGACCCTAATTTTGCCAGACGCCAACATTTTGTTGGCGATTGCCTCTGGCACGTTTAAGGTTGCGGTTTGCATATCTCCATATGCCTTCCGCAACCGGATGTCTGCGGGTGCCACATCAACATTAAGCTGTTTCCGCAGAGCATCTTTCAGGTCAACTGCCGTCGTAATCTCGTCGAGGTTTTTACACTCGACAAGAACACGCTGCGACAGTGCCTTTACTTGGCCTGCTTCGCCCAGGGACTGCTCAACCAGTTGCCTGTAATTCGAGCTCTGGACTGTTGGGTCCTTTTTGAGCTCGAAGAGCATATCCCCTACCTGGGTTCGGCAGGTCTTCACTAGGTCGGCATACGACAGATTACCTGTCAGCTTCACTACTAAGGCGTCACCCTTATGGACACGCCTTGGCTTTGGCTTTACAGCCGCAGCCTCGCTCCACAGTGGGACCATTCTGGAAAAAGGCATTTAAAAGTCTTTTCTCGCTTTTCCTGACGTTTTCGAGCTTAGGTGTCTAAGGAGAAGTTTCATAAAAAAGTATTCTGCATCTAATGACATTTCCATATAATTATATATTAAGGGGATAACAAATTTGAAAAAAATTAATTGTCTATAGAAACTAGATAGCATGGTCATGTGTTCAGCAAAGTTGTAGAACTTTGAATTTCATTAAACTTTGCCGAAGATACTATGTATCTGCATCATATGGTTTGCGAGATATAACTGACTTTTTGTCGTGACCCCCTTAAAAGCAGTTTTTTAAACTTCTTGTACACAAAACCTCATCTAACAGGTTCAACATGTTCTACAAACTTTTGGATACTATCAAAATACGTAACTTTCTAGAAGGTGTATATATCATATGTTGCTTTATTTGCTTTAAAAATGGATTTGAAGCATAAATTTTACCATTTTTACAACTAATTTTTTCCATAAATAGGCAGCTACTGGCAGCTAAAGTTAGCATCGCTTGAACCGCCATAGAATGTAGTATAAGTGTGCCAAAAAATTTTGGCCGGGTCTGGCCGGGCATTTTGGTTATTTCAATTATGAATTACATACATATATGCTGGTTTTAGTAAGTTATCGGGGTTTTTTTATTCGTACATGTTCATAATAATTTCACAGGACCTCGTCCACGTCTGTTTCGCTATCTGTTGCAGAATTATTTTCGTTCTGGGATTTTTGTAAAAGTTTGTATGCTGCTAGTAACAACCGCATTTTTTTTTAAATATTCAGTTTGTTTATTTATACGGCTCGCGCACAAATGAAGATTACTTAATTACTAAAAATATTAACATTCTAATTTGTATGAGTTTACAAAAAACAGGTATGGAGGTCTTGAATATGGTTTCTTGTAATTGTTTTCATACTTCAAGTTCTAGACACATATGTGGGTTGTCTTATAATCCTTTTCTAAAAAGATTAAAGAAAGTGCTAAATGGGGATACGAATAGTTTTGAGAAAAGTATAAATAAGAGACATGTAGCAATGGTCTAAACTTGCTAAAATATCACGAACAGGAACATTAGCTTGTTTATTTCTTGCTCGAAGGGAATCTTTAAGCACGGATCTAGCGGCATGGTATGTTGGGCATTGCCAAACGACATGTTCTATGTCATGATAACCCTCACCACAAGTACAACGATTATCTTCTGAGAGACCTATACGATGTAAATGTGCTTCGAACCAGTAATGGTTTGACATAATTCGAGACATCACACATATAAAATCACGATTCACATTAAAAGTTTTGAACCATGGTTTAGTTGATACTTTGGGAATAATGGAATGTAACCATCTTCCTAGTTCTCCATTGTCCCAAGAGTTTTGCCAACTAATTAATGTCTTCTGACGTAAAGAAGCATAATATTCGTTAAAGGCGAGAGGTCTCTCAAAAATTTCACCGCTTATTGCCCCCAATTTAGCTAATGTGTCAGCCTTCTCATTGCCAGATATTGAACAATGGGAAGGTATCCTCACAAAGTAATATGAAAACATTTTTCAGTTAAGGTACTCAATCGTTCTCGTATTTTTACAAAGAAATATGGGGTGTGATTTAAATCTCTAATTGATCGTAGAGCTTGAATAGCACTCAGACTATCTGTAAAAATGTAATAATGATCTAGGGACAATTGGTCAATAATCCCTAGAGCATACTGAATTGCAGCTAGTCCTGCTACGTAGACAGAGGCTGGGTTATTGAGTTTGTAAGAAGCGGTGAAATTAACGTTGAAGACACCAAAGCCAGTAGATCCATCTAATAGTGATCCATCAGTGTAAAACATATTAATGGGGTTGATATTTTCGAATTTATTACAAAAAATTTGGGGAATCTGCTGTATACGTAGATGCTCGGGAGTGTTACGAGTATCTTCTAGCATGGAAGTATCAAAAAAGACATTAGAGTAATTTGGCAAAATGGTTGAATTGGGGAGACATGAGCGAGGATTAATGCTTTGAGTCATGTGATTGTAGTAAACAGTCATAAAACGAGTTTGAGGCTGAAGTTCAATTAGCCTTTCAAAGTTTTCAATTACTAAAGGATTCAAAACCTCACATTTAATAAGAACACGAGAAGCAAGATTCCAGAAGCGGTCTTTCAATGGGAGAATTTCTGCTAGTACTTCTAAACTCATAGTGTGGGTTGAGTGCATACATCCTAAAGCGATACGTAAGCAACGATATTGTATACGCTCAAGCTTAATGATGTGGATGTTTGCAGTGGAACTGACAACAACCGCATTGATTTTTAAGAAGTCCAACTTTAAGAAGACCAACAGTAAAAAAATCAATGCGGTTGTTACCAGCAGCATACAAACTTTTACAAAAATTCCAGAACGAAAATAATTCTACAACAGACAGCGAAACAGACGTGGACGAGGTCCTGTGAAATTATTATTAACATGTACGAATAATAAAACCCTGATAACTTACTAAAACCAGCATATATGTATGTAATTCATAATTGAAATAACCAAAATGCCCGGCCAGACCCGGCCAAAATTTTTTGGCACACTTATACTACATTCTATGGTGGTTCAAGCGATGCTAACTTTAGCTGCCAGTAGCTGCCTATTTACGGAAAAAATTCAGGGTGTCGATTTCCTGGAAAATCAGGGAATATCAGGGAATTCATTTTTGGATCAGGGAAATCAGGGAATATCAGGGAATTTCAAAATTCAATCAGGGAAATTTTGTTTACCCGGCAATATTGTTGATCAACTTTCGAATCAAATCAATTTCCGTGTAAAATATACGCAGATTGATCGGTTGTTTGCCGTAAATTTTTTATTTGTTTTGCGCCGTACAATTGTCAGACTCCACTCGCTGTAGTGCTCGAAATCGGCAATGGCAGGTCTCACGCACTTCACAGTGCAGACATCAAGAGCACAAAGCGGGATACATACTGTTATTTACACGCGATCTACAGCGTTTTCACCAATTGCAGAATTTTACACTCAGAAGTCCCAAGCATTGATCATCTTCCTTCAGTGTCCATGATTCATGTCCGTTAAGGGTTACCGGGAGCATTAAGGTTCTGTAGAATTTGCGTTTATGCGAGTAGGCAACCTTCGGGACTGGTTCAGCTGGTTACGTAATACGCAGAAAGCTTACATGTTTCTCTGTTCTGACGTGATCCGCAGTGAGCATACGACTCTTGGCCTGGTTCTTCTCATTTGTCATTTTCTGGCATTCGACATCAAACAAGCTGTTACACTCACCCTTATTCTGCGAGGCGAGTGACGTAACTAATTTGGAGTCATCGCGAATGAGGTGACACGACGCCTAGGTGACACGGTTTGTCACTTAGGTGACACGGGGTTGTTACCTAGGTGACACGGTTGTCACCTAGGTGACAGCACTCAATTCGACTCGCCGTGGCGAGTCACGGCGAATGACAATTGTCGTAGTGAGTCACGTGACTCGCGGAATAAGGGTGATTGTCTTCCCCACGTCGTGCCTATCACTTCCCTCGTAGTTGTTGGCGCTATGGCGGATCCTCCACAGCATACTTACGTCTTATTCCCTTTCGTCCTGCTGTTCTGCGATTCGTTGATCAAGCTTTCTGGTGTACTCCACTGCAACGTCATATGCCGTAAACCGCTAGATGTTGAAATGCAACATCCTCTCAGTGCGAGCCTTCGCCAATTTCGATAACCTTGCGTGGATCTTACGTCGAGATAGTGCTCAAAGTCGCTAAGAAAAGACTATATATTGTGACTTCCAAAAAGTTTTGACCGTTAAACACGATCGATCTGGGAGCTAGAGTCTTGAATTTTCAAGTCGTGCGCACCCCATAAATCATTTCGAACCTGTCATAGAATTCGTCCCTAGCAAAGCAAAGCAAAGTCTTGAGCATTAACCGTCACTAGACATTATCCTTCTTTATCGACAGACTTCGCAGCCGGCTGTTAGAGTACAGGAAAATTACGGGGTCAGTGCAACGATCCTACTGATTCCGTCTAACAAAACCAGCTAGCCGAGATTCGAACACAACTGGCTTGTTAGAACAGCATCGTACCTCGAAGCGAACTGGGCGGTTCAATTCGTCCCTAGTACCATCGAATTTATGATTTGTTGGTGACTATACGTTGATTAAGCTGTAGTTGAAGAATTTGCCTTAATTCTCAACACCCATATACGGTCATCGGACCGAACGGCCGGCCACCGAACTACCTTCGAGTCAATGTTGCTTTCAAGCCTCGATAGTTGCATTCCGAAATCATGACACACAGCTTTAGTCTTAACTGTCCACCATTGAGGGTTAAAATATTTGCCATTTGGACATTTTCCAATAATATATCTAGCTAAAGTTTTGCCGTACCTCGAAGCCAGCAAAACGCACATTTTTGTACCAAAAATCTTTGGGGAATCATCTCATTAACCCCATGCTTTTTGCAGCAAAGATAACAAGCTGGAACTTCCAGGAAAGTTTTGTTTTAGTTTAACTGAAAACTCGCAGACATGTGTCCACCTTCCAACGGTAAAGTTACAAGTTTGAGCTGACTGAAAATTAGCAAGATTTGTTATGTTTACACGGCTGTAATTTTTTTGTATGTAACATCTAAGCTTTGTGCAAAAACAGGTCGATTAGATTATTTCTCAATCTTTGTTTCTTTGGATTCAAGTTGATACCTCAAACATAACTGTCCCTCGATACTCGATAGAAGAGGGCGTTTTCGAAACGTTGGTAAGAAATAGGTTAAGAATCTTTGATATGTGTTCGTAAAACATGAAGCAATCTAGCTTTAGTTTTCAGCAGCTCGCATAAGCCATGCTAAAGGATTAAAAACTTAAGCCAGAAATCACCCAAATAAGCTTGATATTCGAGTTTTGAGGGTCAGGGAAAAATATTTGAAGCATCAGGGAATCAGGGAAAGTCAGGGAATTTTATTTTTGGATTTGAGTCGACACCCTGAAATTACTTGTAAAAACGGTAAAATTTATGCCTCAAATCCATTTTTAAAGCAAATAAAGCAACATATGATATATACACCTCCTAGAAAGCTACGTATTTTGATAGTATCCAAAAGTTTGTAGAACATGTCGAACCTGTTAGATGAGGTTTTGTGTACAGGAAGTTTAAAAAACTGATTTTAAGAGGGTCACGACAGAAAGTCAATTATATCTCGCAAACCATATGATGCAGATACTTAGTATCTACGGCAAAGTTTAATGAAATTCAAAGTTCTACAACTTTGCCGAACACATGACCATGCTATCTAGTTTCTATAAAATCAGAGGGGTTGCATATAGGTGACGCAGGACTACGTAAGTCTCTTTGTAGTGATAGCGGCATGTATTCATGCTTGTAATCATTCGATTCTTCATGTATACATGCTATATGCAACATATATACAAGCTACTTGCGGTATATGTAACATTTATCAAAGTAGTAATATTGCATACGTTCAATTCTCAAAAGATTGTGCATTTGAAAACAATTTAACAAAATCAAGAACACAAGCTATTGCTTTCCTGCTGCCTTACTGAAGCTAGATTGTTTTTATTATCTATGGTTTCCACGTTGAAGGGATTTTACCAATTCAGTCCTATTTTATCAACAGCACATCTTTCCACTACACTTCTAATGAAACGGCAAGCATGCGTATTCATACAGAATCGTATTATAACCGAACACTACAGCTGTAGCACATTTTAGATATCAAGTTCGCCGAGGTTTAGTCGTCTCGCAGTAAAGAATTTGCGATCTATTGGGACAACGAACTTGTGTCGTTTTTTCTGGCACACTTCCCTAACACAGACATCAAATTGGACTAGGTTTAATCGCGTTCGTAAGAAATCTGTTGGCACGAGGGGGCTTTGTTTCTCTCTCTGGCGTACTTCCCAAGCAAGGACATCAAAATGGTCTAGGTTGAACCGCGGTGTTAAGAAATCTTGTTGAAATGAGAAAACTTTGTCACTTGTTTTGGCTTACTTCCCAAGCACAGATATCAAATTGGTATAGGTTTAGATCATCGTAAAGAATCTTCCAACCAACCACGAAGCGAGAATTCTGGTAAAACATAGGTTCATTATTTTCAATTTTTCAATAGTTCAACATCAAGAATCCATACTTTTCTTCATTTGGGCCAATTCTTAGAAGATTTTCCGATCGATTGGTGTAAGAATATTGAAAATCGATCGGAAAACCGCTGAGCTATTAGCGCTCAAAACCTTTCATTTTTCGTGACGCTCGCATTTTTCGATTTTTTGGAATGACACCCTATCTCAAAACTTACCGTAAGACGTAGTCCTACGTCAAAAAATTAATTTTTTCAAATTTGTTATCCCTTTAATATCCAATTATATGAAAATGTCATTAGATGCAGAATACTTTTTTATGAAACTTCTCTTAAGACACCTAAGCTCGAAAACGTCAGGAAAAGCGAGAAAAGACTTTTGACCGCCTTTTTCCAGAATGGTCCCACTGTGCGACTCCGGGCGACAAACTTTTGCTATGGGTAGCCGATTTGGAGACAGAAAGAGATACGAAAAAATAGTCACCTTTTGCTTCCAGTCAGTTTGCAGTTTACATTCTTCAATTTGAACGCAAAGCGGTAGAACACCTGTTGGCTTCTTTTGAGAGACCGCATGGATTATAAGGCGTCATCAGCGTAAACAGCAGATTGACTGGATTCAAAAAACAGTCAAATGATCGTCATAAAAGCGCAACTTGAATGCGGAAAACGTACGCATTCACGCAGACACAGTCAAGTTGCGATCCATTTTCAAGCCCTGCACCGAAACTCGGTTGAATGTACGTTGCAGATGGCGCTGTTGGCACTGTAGTTGATGCGACGGAAAGGCAGGTTAAGTAAAGGAATCTTCTGCAAAGCAAACCCACTTCTTCCTAGCGTTGCGAAAACGCAACGCACTTTCATTCAATTCTAGAGAAGGCCCGGTTTAAAATATCAACTTGGACCCTGAGAAACAAAGAAAGATTGGGAAAAAAATCTAATCGATCTGTTTTTACTCAAAGGTCAGATGTTACATGTAACATAATTACAGCTGTGAACAAACAACAGGTTTTGCTATTGTTCAGATAGTTAAGGAAAAATGCTTATAAAACTCGATTCTACCTCTATTGAGACACCGAAAGTGGCTAACGTTATTGTGTTAGAGCGACACACACTGTACTGTACATTTCATGTGTTCGTTAAAAACCTAAACGTTTATTTGAATGTTGCGTTAGTATTTGTAATATATGTCAAACGGCAGAGCTTGCAGACATAAACACAACTGATCCGCAGCCAACCGCACCAACTACGAAATCCCGAAATATGGTTTATTTTCTTTATTAAGGCATTCCGATTCATCTAAGATTTGCAGCAGCAATCCTATTGATCCTATGCATTCAATAGGATGGCTCATTAATCCGTTTGCATTGAAGGCGAGTTTTTGATTGCTAGTCAGTTTGTTTACATTCTCTAAGCTTATCGATGCGGTAAAAGCAGAAAGCTCTTTAAAAGCTCATTGATGTGGCGAAACTTTGAGACCGTGGTGCTGTTTTTTCGGAAAGCGCTAGTGCAACGAAATATGTGCGCAACCAAATATCTATTAATCAATTCCAGATTATACGTTTTACGTACACGTAATGATCTTTATGATTCCGTTGAATTTATTTTCCATTAGCAATTATGTTTTGCTGAGCGTTTGTTGATATATACCGGGTCGATAAATGGAATGACAAGATTTAGGGAGCTGGGAGCACTGATTACGTGCTCTTCTAATACATATGCATTTTTAAGGCACAAAACAATACATGCATCGAACGGTAGCCATTTATACAGCCATCTTTGAGCCATTTTCGGTTTTTCCTTAACGCCTGACCTATTAACGCAACGCTAGGAAGAAACGATATTCAAAACTTGCAACGGGAACGTTTGTTTTCGTTTGGTCGCTGTGGTGTTTCATTTGATGTCGTTGCTTTTTAGTAAACACATGAATCTTAGCTTTCGCTTGTTCGAAATATCCCGGAAACATAAAAGTTTACATAACATAGAATTCGCAGCTTCATACACTGCCCAGTAAACCATTTGGTTTGTATATCTCGATTGCAACTGAGGTATACGAAATCATATCTGAACGAAAAAGTTATATTCCACGCCATATAAGAGCATATATGTACCAAAGTGGAGGCGATATATGTGCGAAAATTTTGACAACTATTTGTAATTCTATTTTGCGCAGTTTTTATAACACGCAACTAAATACTACTGAATATATGATATAGATATAATCAAATATTGCAATTGTCTATCCTGCTTTATAATTCACAGTCATGAATTGCATATGAAGACACGCACGACTGCAAAACAACTTATTGTTCATTTCGATTTGACATACTCTAAGCATCTCCAATATGAAATTGACATGAAAACGATTTAATGTGAACTTTCTATTACGATTTTGTGTTATCTGGGTGATGGCCGTTGTGATAAGAGCGTAATAAAATCGTTAAAGTAACTTTGCCTCCGGAATATCTGGAGGAATTGAGTGACAGATAACGACAGTTTCCTGGACCCAAGTAATGTTACAACCTTTCCGGAACGTGTTGGTGGGCATTTAATCATCTGCGATGTTTAGCATTTAGCATTCAAACTGCATACTATGCGTCTAGTGCAAAGATGGTCTCCAACCCAAATGTTTCAATATCTATTACTAGCTGACCCGACAAACTTCGTATTGCCACAAATTAACCTGTGTTGTACATAAATCATGAATCTCGGATGATCTTTGTCACAATCTCGAGTTTTGCAAGCCCCTCAGTGGGCGGCGCTTCCGACGGCGGGTCACCGGCAACACTCGCGACCGTCTCGTCCTGAATGATCTAGTGTTACTATAGATAGTTTTTGTGGTCTTGTATTGACTACTGTTTTATGGAAGAGTCTCGAATTTCTCGAGTTCGATTAGTTTTTGAGTTTCGCAAAAATTTTTGTTTTATTTGTATGAGAGTCCATATCCCCCTACCACAGGGGTGAGAGGTCTCTAAGTATCGTAAAATAAATTCAAGACTCCAAAATCTCCCACATGCCAAATTTGGTTCCATTTGCTTGATTAGTTCTCAAGTTATAAGGAAATTTGAATTTCATTTGTATGGGAGCTCCCCTCTTAAAAGGGGAAGGGGTCGTAATTCACCATAGAAAAAATTTCTGCCATCTAAAATTCCCACATGCTAAATTTGGTTCCATTTGATTGATTAGTTCTCGAGATAAGAGGAAATTTGCATTTCATTTGTATGGAAGCCCACCCTCTTAAAGGGGAGATGGGCCATAACTCGCTTTCTAAAGAAGAGAGGGGTCTCAATTCACCATAGAAAAAAATCTTGCGTCCAAAACCACTTACATGTCAAATTTGGTTCCATTTGCTTGATTAGTTCTCGAGTTATGAGGAAATTTGTTTTTCATTTGTATAGGAGGCCCCCCCTCCTCTTAAAGTGGGGAAATCCATAGAAAATATACCATAGAAAATATTCTTGCCTACAAAAACACCCACATGATAAATTTGGTTCCATTTGCTTGATTAGTTCTAGAGTAATGAGGAAATTTGTATTTCGTTTGTAAGAGAGCCCCCCCTCTTAAAAAGGTAAGGGGTCCTAATTCATCATAGATAAAATGGTTGCCTCCAAAAACACCCACATGCCAAATATGGTTCCATTTGCTTGATTAGTTCTCGAATTATGAGGAAATTTGTATTTCATTTGTGTTGAAGCACCCCCTCTTAAAGTTGGGAGGGGTCCTAATTCACTATAGAAAATATTTTTGCCTCCAGAAACCTCCACATGCCAAATTTGGTTCTATTTGCTTGATTAGTTCTCGAGTTATGAGGAAATTTGAATTTCATTTGTATAGGAGCCCCCCCTCCTAAAGTGGGTAGGGGTCCCAATTAATCATAGAAAAAAATTTTGTCTTCGAAAACACCCACGTGCCAAATTTTGTTCCATTTGCTTGATTAGTTCTCGAGTTATGAGGAAATTTGTATTTCGTTTGTATAGGAGCCCTCCCCCCTCTTAAAGTGGGGAGGGGTCCTTATTCACCATAGAAAATATTCTTGCCCTCGAAAACTTCCACATGCCAAATTTTGTTCCATTTGCTTGATTAGTTCTTCAGTTATGAGGAAATTTGTATTTCATGTGTATAGGATCCCCCCCTCCTAAAACGGGGAGGGGTCCTAATTCATCATAGAAAAAATTTTTGTCTCCAAAAACACCCACATGCCAAATTTGGTTCCATTTGCTTAATTACTTCTCGAGTTAAGAGGAAAATTGTGTTTCTTTGGTACAGGGCCCCCCCCTCTGAAAGAGGGGAGGGGTCCTAATTTACTATAGAAAATATTCTTGCCATCGAAAACCTTCACATGCCAAATTTGGTTCCATTTGCTTGATTAGTTCTCGAGTTATGAGGAAATTTGTATGGAAGCCCCCCCTTTTAAAGAGGAGAAGAGTTATAATTCCCCTTATAAAGAGGGGAGGGGCCTCAATTTACCATAGAATAAATTCTTGTCACCGAAAACACCCACATGCCAAATTTTGTTCTATTTGCTTGATTAGTTGTCGAGTTATGCAGAAATTTGTGTTTCATTTGTATGGGAGCCCCCCCTCTTAGTGGGGGGAGGGGTTTCTAACCATCACTAAAACCTTTCGTGGCCCCAATAAACCTCTACATGCATATTTTCATGCCTATTGGTTCAGTAGTTTTCGATTCTATAAGGAACATATGGACAGACAGACAGACAGACAGAAATCCTTCTTTATAGGTATAGATAAAACATCACATGTAATACTCTTATTCATTCATTTAATCTTTATTAATACTCAAAAGCCCAAAAAAATCCCAAAGCCCAAAAAGTTTGATTTAGCGGTAAAAAAGTATGAAGTATTTATATGCATAGTAAGAAGGTATGCAAAACCGGTATACCCTTAACGCCCAGCGTAGC